>NC_090816.1:25896602-26210102 GCF_000390325.3 Nicotiana tomentosiformis
GAAATCCACCATACTGAGCAATAATAAATCAGCTCTGGTCTCAAAATCACTGATAATAATCAAACACGACAGATACACGCGATTAGCAATAATAGATTCGCCCACGGGTGTAGATACATAAACAGAAGAACTCAAAGAATCACGGGATACGCTCAAATACGGGGCAAAATAAGATGACACATAAGAATAAGTGGAGCCTGGATCAAATAAGATTGATGCATCTCTATGACATACCGGAATAATACATGTGATAACAGAATTGGATGCAACGGCCTCTGCCCTAGCAGGAATGTCATAATATATGGCCTGGCCTCCCCCTCTAGGGCGACCTCTACCTGTCCGACCTCCACCTCTAGCTAGTTGTGCAGGTGGAGTAGCAACGGGTGCAGTGATCATGGCCTGACAAGCCTGAGGGCCCTGTAGAATAGGCGGGGCCTGAGAAATCTGTGGAGGTGCACCCCTCCTAAGTCTAGTTCAATCCTTTATGATATGACGAGTGTCACCACACTTAAAAGAAGCCCTCGGATGACGTGGCTGCTGGGTCTAGATCGGGCCTGATCGATTAGACTGCCCGCTGAAAGCACCACTTACCGGAGGTACAGTAGACACTGGCGGTGCATAATATGGATCTTGTGGTCTGGGAGTAGCCAGAATGCCGCTGGAAGCTGGAAGTGCTGAATGAATAGGACGGCTCACATAGCCTCTACTATGACGGGATGTAGTTGGGGCACAAGAACTGTTATATGTGCCAGACTCTTGAGGTCTCTTAGCTTCCCTCTCTTCTCTCTCCCGAGTCCGTATACCCTCCAATATCCTAGCAATTAACACCATCTGTTGGTATGTTATGTCCATCTCCAGTTCTCGGGCCATACTAAATCTGATACTAGGGTGGAGCCCCTCAATAAATCGATGAACCCGCTCTCGAATAGTAGCAACTAAGGCAGGTGCATGCCTAGCCAAATCACTGAATCAAACCGCATATTCTGACACGGTCATAGAACTCTGGCGCAGCTGCTCAAACTCTGCACGCCATACATCTCTAAGACTCCGAGGAACATACTCCCTCAAGAACATATCTGAAAATTGAGTCTTAGTGAGTGAAGCTTCTTCAGCCGGACTATCCAACTCGTATGCCCACCACCACTGGTAGGCCGCTCATCTAAGCTAGAATGCCGTGAAAGAAATCCCACTAGAATCCACAATACCCATAGTACGGATGATACAGTGACATTCCGCAAGAAAACCCTGAGCATCCTTCAAAGCTAAACCGCTGAAACTGGGAGGGTGGTACTTCTTGTACCTCTCGAGCCTTAGCTGCTCCCTCTCTGAAACTACTTCCCTAACCTTGGGCTGAACTGGAACAACTGGCTGCACTGGTATAACTACTGGGGCATGGTCAACCTGGGCCTGTGGTTCTGTGGTACAGGCGCGGGAGACTATACTCCTCCCCCAGCCTGAGATGTGGCGGGAGCAAGTGGAATTAACCATGCCTGAGCTAGACTGCCAAACATGCTCAGAAACTAGGCAAGAGTCTCCTTAAGTGCAAGGGTAGTAACATGTGTCTCAAGTGCCTGCTCTCCAACTGGAGCCACTGGTGGCTCTACTGCAGCAGCTTGTGCAGGTGCTCTGGCCGCACCACATAGTCTTCCTCAGCCTCTAGCTCGGCCTCTGCCCCGGCTCCGGCCTCTTGCGGCTCCAACAGGGGGCGTGGGTGTCTGATCATCGGATCCAGTTGTGTGTTTCCTCGCCATCTGTGAGATAATAGAAAGACAATGGTTTAAAATTTCGAAGTCAATAAATGTGCACGATAAGGAATCAAAGAAATGAATATTTCCTAACAGTTCCATAGCTTCCCAAAAATAAGTATAGATATCTCCGTACCGATCCGCGAGACACTACTAAACCTGCTTGTGACTCATAACATCTATGAACCTAGAGCTCTGATACCAACTTGTCATGACCCCAAATTCCCTCTATAGGATGTCGTGATGGCACCTAGTCTCTAAGACTAGGTAAGCCTATCAATGCGGAATAACAATAGAAATCTAAAATAAATAAATCTGCAAATTCACATAGTTACAACTCCCAAAACCCGGTAGAAATAAGTCACAAGCTTCTAAAAATTTATCCTCAATGTCTCTATATATGATAGTTTAAAGAAAATAAAGAAGCAACATAATAAGTATAGAAGGGGACTCCTGAGTTTGCGGACGCTGGCAGATATACCTCGAAATCTCCGTACACAGGTAGCTCACTGATATCTTGGATGGTAGGAAGTACATAGATCTGCACAAAAAGATGTGCAGAAGCGTAGTATGAGTAGGCCACAGCGGTACCCAGTAAGTTCCAAGCCTAACCTCGGTAGAGTAGTGACGAGTTCAGGTCAGGCCCTACTAGAAATAATAAAAGACATGGTGAAATATTTAACAATATAATAACAAGAAATGACAATGGAAATTAATCAAGTGAGTGGTATGTCACCATTAAATTACACAGAATAAGGGCAAATAATACCCCGCAGAAAGAAAACATAAATTTACAAGTTTAAGAAAATCACAACAATAATCAAAGGCAAATGCATCCATAAAGAAATATCAATAAGGACACTCCCGAGGTACCTCCCCGTAGTCCCAAATCATAAATAAATTCACAATATCTCATTTTCTTATATTACCGCTGGAGCCTTCACATTTAATTTATAGAAAACATTTTTTTCGAAATAGCATCCCGCGTTTTAGCCACCCTTATCACACCGCATGACTTATAGTAGTTCCCCTACTAGCCACGCGTATCAAGCCACCCTTATCTCACCGCATGCGTTTCAACACCCAGACCTTATACCACCGCATGCGTATCAATATCACAATATATCACAATCTACACCTCAAGTGCTCAAATATTTCAAATTTCCAAAATAAATCAACAACATCAATATTTTCCACAATAGGGAGCTCACGGATCAACCACAATGAGTACAAAAATCTCATAAAATATTCAGGAATAAATAACTCAACAAAAATAATATTTTCACAATTCTTAACACGTTGCCTCCCAAATTTTAAATATCAATTACTTCGTATTAATAATATTTAAATTAAAGAAATTCAACCTTCAAATAATGCACAGAATAAAAGAAACTAAGTTTCAACTACACAGGTAAAACAATTAGTAGGAAAAGGTCAAGCAAATTTAAAGTATAGAAATTAAATCAATAATGAAGAATATAACAAGATAAAATAATTTAATTAATATGCAACAGTGATCTACACAATTTAAAGACATAATCTTTCACATTTAGTCCGTGTACACACTTGTCACCTCGTGTACACGACTTTCAACACATCACAATTATCATATCAATACCAATCTTAAGGAAAATTTTCCCCACACAAGGTTAGGTAAGTCACTTACCTCAAATCGCGTTCAATCAGTCAAGTAGTATGCCTTTTCCTTTATTTTTTGACTCCGATCGGCTCGAATCTAATCATAATTAATTCTATTCAATCAATACAAATTATAAGAATAAATTACATATGAAAATACAAATTTTCTACAACAATCCGAAATTTAACCCAAATATTGCTTGTAGGGCCCACGTCTCGGAACCCGAGAAAAGTTATAAAATCCGGAAGCCCATTCAACCACAAGTCTAACCATACCAATTTTACCAAAATACGACCTCAACTCGACCTCCAATCCTCAAATTCTTATATTCAAATCCTTAAGTTCAAATCCCCGATTTACACCACAAAAATATGTAATCTAGTCGGATTATTTGATGATAATTCAATATTATGGAGTAGAAATGATCACAAGTGACTTACCTCAAGATTCCTCGTGATTTCTCGCTGAATAATCGCCTCAACCCATGTTTGGAATGTCCAAAAATAAGAACAATCACGGGCCCCTCTATTTTTGTACACTGTCCAGAGGTTCCGCACCTGTGAAATTTTTTAGCCTCTTCTGCGCAACCGCTTCCAAATTCAAAAATCGATCTGTTAACCATCTGAAACTCACCCGAGATCCCCGAGACTTCAACCAAATATACCAACAAGTCCTAAAACATCATACGAACTTAGTCGAGCTTTCAAATCATCACCAACAATGCTAAAACAGAAATCACACCCCAATTCAAGCCTAACGAACTTTGAAATTTCCAAATTCTACAAACAATGCCGAAACCTATCAAATAGATTTAGATTGATCTCAAATTTTGCACACAAGTCATAAATGACATCACAGAGCTATCAAAATTTTCAGAACTGGATTTCAACCTCGATATCAAAAAGACAACTCCCCGGTCAAACTTTCTAAAAATTTAACTTTCGTCATTTCAAGTCTAATTCCACTACGAACTTCCAAATATCTTTTCTGTACACGCTCCTAAGTCCAGAATCACCATACAAAGCTATTGGAATCATAAAAATTCTATTCCGGGGTTGTTTTCACATAAGTCAACATCCGGTCAATTTTTTCAACTTAAGCTTTCAACCTTGAGACTCGGTGTCTTAATTCATTCCGAAATCTCTCCGGGCCTGAACCGACTACCCTGGTAAATCACGTAACAGTTATAAAGTACAGAATAAGCCGTAAATAGGGAAACGTAGCTACAACTTTTAAAATAACTGGTTGGGTCGTTACAACGACCCACTAGGTGGGTGAATAGGTCCACAAATATCCCTTGTATACGTTTCAAAAATGCAGGGGACTCAATACCAACCTTTGTTGGTGATGGTATAATAATTACCTTGCCTTGATAACAAGAAGTGCAAGAAAATTCATTATTTAAAAGAATCTTTAAATTTTTTAATGGATGCCCATTTGAGTTTTCTATAACTCGTGTCATCATAATTGATCCAGGATGTCATAATCGATCATGCCAAAGTACAAAAGTATTGGAATTAGTAACTTTTTGGTTTACGATAGAATGTGCCTCAAGTACACTAATTCTTGTCCAATATAGGCCACAAGATAAAGATGTGAACTTCTCAATAACCCTTTTCTAGCTAGAGACATTCTTGGTAACGATGAGATATTCGATATTATTCTCATCTATTGTCTCAATATGAAATCCATTTCGACGGATATTTTTAAAACTCAACAAGTTCCTCTTGGACTTGGAGGAGAACATTTCATTCTCTATGATAAGTATTGTTCTATTAGGCAGAGTTATAGTGGCTCTTCTAGGGCCTTCAATTAGATTACTACTACCAGAAATTGTAGTAACATCTGCTTTACACATACCTAAATGAGAGAAATATTTCTTCTCTTTGAATATTTGTATGTGTCGTACATGAATCAATTAAGCAAATATTTTTACAATTGAAATTTGATCCAAGTTTGTTTTGAGAGATATCCATATTTGCTTAGTATTTTCAAAGAGCTTCTTGAGACGGTAGAGTCTCATGCTGATAACGTGTTATAAAATATAACTCAAAGTAACAATATGGAACAAGGAAAAACAAGCTAAGAGATATATGGAGAAAGAGAGAAGAGATTCTTATTTCTTCTTCAATTGTGTGTATTTTTCTATTTATTACAAGGCTTTTATATAGATATGAAAAGTGAAAAAAATATGGCATTGAATGTGTCATTACTCATAGAAAATATGTCATTGAATATGTCATTAAGCATTTGAGATGAAATCATGGAGGAAGAGTAGACATCCACCATAATTTGATATTTCTTATAACAGATTTCGTTTTGTTTCTAAATTTTCAAAACTGATCAAACTCATCAATGTATCTTGGTAAATGATACATTTTTTCAAAGAGTAATTAGTTTGATAGTGTTATGTTGAAATATAATCACCGGAATATGTGTTTGGTAGTTTAAGCCTCAAATTTAAGAAAAATTCGATAAAAACACATAAACCAAATAGATAAAAAATTAACTTATTGATTTGGTTTGATCTCATATTTTAAAAACCGACTCAAACTGAACCATAAACATTCCTAGTAGCACCTAGCCTGAGTATCCCCTTGATAAATGCTACGAAGGATTCAAAACACCCTAAAGAATAATTTCAACAACGGATATTTTTAAAAAAAATCTTGCACACTAAAACGAGAGAATATACTACTAGCTAGTACCATAACCTAAACAACTTTGGATTACTAATTTTGTTTAATTCTAATATGCTAGGTTCAGCATTCTATGAACGCAATTGACTCAAAGCAAGCGTGCATCTAAACTTCATTAGGCAAAGTATGTGCATAAGTGGTTTAATAATGTTGGGCGTTTGTGCAACATATAGCAAGAATAAACGATACTTTAAGGCAATGGGCGACTGAGATCCTAGGAAAGTACAGCAAATAGCTTTTATAATTTATATTTCTTCCTAGTGACTCTCTATAATACTTAAATAGAATTGAGTAGCTTATTTTTTATAAAAAAATAATTTAATATTTTGGTGCGATAAAATAAAAATTGAATGATTATTCATAAAATTATTGAGTTCTTAATTATAGAACTCCTTTTATTAGCAAAATAAATGTAATGAGATTTTTACTTATTTATACTACTTATTTATAATTTTGATACTTATTTACCCTCAATATTAAAGTTTTAACTTAATTACAAATTGATATATAATTTATCATTTATATACAAAGTAATGTATTAGACACCAATCTTCCCCATTTTTTTGCCTTTGCTATTTATTCTCAAATTTTCACTGCTCCGTCACTTTGCTGCCGCTTCAAGTTGAAATCTATCAACAAAAAATAAAATGGATATTCCGGAATAGTTATAAAAATATATTAACGCATTACTTTTGCCAAACTTATATAAAATTAACAGTGTTAGTTATTTGAACAAGTCAATGCACTCCTTGAGTTTTCAGTTTTCTATAGGAAAATATAGGCCTTCAAAATCTTCTTCAGTTTTTTGCTAATTTGGATGCCGATTTAATTTAAGCTTCAATGCTTAAACTAAACTCCAGTCTAAGCTCCACTGACAACCATTATAAAGCTTCGAAGCTTTGAATTTGAAAATCAAATTTTGCGAAATTGTTATTTATTTGGATTGGGTGTTGTTGCAAATGATTGAGAATATTCTTTGAAATTTATATCCCAATTTTGAGAGAATTTAGTGAATATTCTAGGTGGTTCAGATTGAAACTCGAAGAAGAAGATATAAACAAATTGTATATTTATATGTCAGGTGTAGAAATGGCATTCAAAGTATGTACAACTAAAATAATTATATACAAGTTGTATATAAATTGTAGTTTTCGACCGAATTTTGTACAAAAAAATATATTTAAGTTGTAGATAAATTATGGATTTTGACCAGATTTGTATACTTTTAAAAAAAAAAATCTTTAGTTACTTTTTGTAATAGAAAAACTTAGATAAACCGGATGAACCCGTTTAAAATTTCGTAAAAAATTCCAAATGAAATGGCGGTTTAGTTAAATTTGGGAGTAAAATAACAACTAAGATTGGGCTTAGAACACGAGCTCATTTATGGGCTAATCTATCGGTAAGCGTTGGGGTCCACACCACCTTGATTGTGGGTCAGAGGTTATGAACTTATGGTAGTCTATTGGGCTTCTCCTTTTCCTTATGATTGGGCTTAGAATACGAACTCAAATACTCAATTATGGGCTACTGTCCCAACATCAATTAGAAACGACACCAGGTAGCCACTCTAAAATAAAATGGTTGTTATTTAGGAATTAGCTAATATGTCCTGAATTTCAGTTTTTCAGTTAATTTTTCAGGATATAAATGTTCTAAAATTAAGATTTTCTGTTAAAATTTGCACGACAAAATTAGTACTGGCTAATACCTAAATAACAACCCTAAGAATGGTATTTAGGCCACCAACGACTCTTTGGGCTGATCACTTTGTAAAAATTGCACGGGGCGGCCTATTTGGTCGCCCCCATTTAATCTATACTCACTTTTAAAAAAGTTTTAACTTGTACCCGCTTTTAAAACAACTTCATGCATCTTTCTCCTCCTCCTTCTCCTCCTCCTTAGATTTCTTCTTCTCCTTCTTCTTCTTCTTCTTCGGGTGACAATGATTTTATATGATGATTGTGAACATATTTTAATGTAGTTTATGACGTTTTACAATGGTGAGCTGTTATGATGCTTTATTTTTTGTTATTGCTTAGGATTTCTTCTTCTTCTTTTTCTTAATTGCAAAATGGGTTCATTAGATTTATTGTTGTTTTGACAAATTGATGATTGTGGTTTGTTCTTGATGATATTTAGAAGTTATGTTTCAAATTTGAGCTCATTTGGAGTAGATTTAAGTATTAAATCGTAAATTAGATTGTTATAATTCGATAAACAAATTTTTGTTTCTGGGCAATTTGCACTTCAGGCCTATTTGGCCTTAAGTGCATAAAAACGTTGGTTACACTTTAGACCTTTTGGCCTTAAGTGCATCTGAAGTGTAAATTTTCACTTCAGACCTATTTGCCTTAAGTGCATCTGAAGTGCAATTTTTCACTTCAGACTTATTAGTCATTGGTTGCACTTCAGAGCTGGAGTTTGTGTACAGATTTAAAGTTTCAGCTCTAAGAATGCTGAAGTTCAGTAAATATAAACAAAAACTTCAGCTCCTAGAATGCTGAAGTTCAGCAATTACAAAACAAACTTCAGCCTAGAATGCTTAAGTTCAGCAATTACAAAACAAACTTCAGCTCCTAGAATGCTGAAGTTCAGCAATTATAAAACAAACTTCAGCTCCTAGAATGCTGAAGTTCGGCAATTACAAAACAAAAACTTCAGCCAAAACATGATATAGTTTTATTGAGCTGAAGTTTGCCATTGCACTATGAACTGACGTTTGCATGATTGCCTTTCAAGTCAGGCCAAACTTCAAGCAAAAATATCTGAAGTTCAATCTTCAAACATAAATTTTTGCTACTTCAGGCCCGTATGTCTGAAGTTACCCGAAAAATGGGTACGCTTGCAATCCTTTTTTGCAAAGCGGGTATAAGCTAAAAGTTGACCCAAAAACTAAGTATAGATGCAAATGTCCCGATCACTTTTAGTTGGAAATATCCTTATCTTTCGCGGAAATTTACACAAACTAAAATCTAAATACCAACTTATTTAGTATTTATCAATTTATTTCTAAAACGAGAAAGAACATTTATTTGAGAGTGTTCGGGTTGAAATAGGAACACTTGGTTCCTTAAGTTGGCCTTAGAATGCTAAGTTTGACTTTGGTCAACATTTTGAGAAAATGACCCTGGAATCGGGATTTGACGGTTCCAATAGTTCTGTATGGTCATTTTGGACTAAGGAGCATGTTCTGAATTTTATTTGGAAGTCCATAGTTAAAATATACTTGAAATGGCTAAAACTTGTATTTAAGTTTGGATGTTTAACCGGGGAGTTGACTTTTTGATATCGGGGTCGGATCCAGTTCCAAAAATTTTCATAGCTCCGTTATGTCATTTATGACTTGTGTGCAAAATTTGAGGTCAATAGGACTTGATTTGATAGGTTTCGGTACCGAAGGTAGAAGTTGGAAATCTTAAGTTTCACTAAGCTTGAATTGGAGGATGATTCATGATTTTAGCATTGTTTGGTGTAATTTGAGAGTTCGACTAAGTTCGTATGATATTTTGGGACTTATTGGTATATTTGGTTGAGGTCCCGAGGGGCTCGGGTGAGTTTCGAACGGCTAACAGATCACTTTTGGCCTTTGGGAGACTGCTGATAGCTGCTGGTATTTTTTCTTCTGATTTCCTTATACGCGATAGCGTAAGTTTATTTGCGATCGCGTAGTGTAAATTGTGCAAAGTCGACTTTGTTCTACGCGATCGCGTGAGATAGTTTACGATCGCTTAGGCTTGTTTGAGGCAGTGATATTTTTGTTCTTCGCGATTGCGTGAATAGGGCTGCGATCGCGTAGGTGTGGGAATTTGGTATTCGCAACCGCGTGGAGGAGGTCACGTTGGCGTAGAGCAAGTGGAGCAGCAGGGAAGGCCACGCGTTTGTGCTTCGCGATCGCGTGAAATGGTTTGCGATCGCGTGGGCCTGTAGGTTTGAACTTCGCGATCGCTTAGGGTTATTTTCTGGGCAGTGAAAACTTATGCTACGCGATCGCGTGAGGAAGTTCGCGATCGCGTAGAAGAAATCACTGGCAGAGAATTTTTATCGATTTGTAGCTCGGATTGAGGTGACTTTTGGGAGATTTGTAGAGGAAACAACGAAGTAAGTGTTCTTAACTAAATATTGGTTAAATTACCCGAATCCATCACTCTTTTTATCATTTAATTGGTGAATTAAGTTGGAAAAGTTTGAAAACCCTCTTGGATAGATTTGAGGATTTGAGGGCTGAATTGTAATCGGAATTTAATAAATTTGGTATGGGTAGACTCGTGGTTGTGTGGGCGTTCATATTTCGTAACTTTCCTCAGATTCCGAGACGTGGGCCCCACAGACAATTTTTGAATTAATTTTGGATTTTTATTGAAAAATATAGTATTTTCTTATGGAATTGATTCATATAATTTTAAGTGATTGTATTGAATTATTTTGGCTAGATTCGAGCCAGACAAAGTTGGATAATCGTGAAAAAGGCCTTCGAGTGGATTAAATTGGAACAAGTTGAGGTAAGTCTCTTGTCTAATCTTATGAGGAGGAAATTATCCCATAGGTAATTAAATTAATAATTGTTGCTAATTGTGGGGGCTACGTACGCACGAGGTGACGAGAGTCCGTGCGTAGCAACTATTAATGCTAAAGTTCGGGTAGTTTAGGACTCAACGCATGAATTACTTGTGTAAATTGTATCCGTTATTTAATTAAATTATTTGGTATATATTTTGAATTATTGGGGAAAAATATTAAATGATGAAAATATCTTATGCTTAATTTTCTATTTAAATTAATTAATTGTTAAAAGAAATTTGTTCATCCTCTCGAATTGATCTTATAATAAATATACTCTCCTTCCGGAGGTACATAAGAAAATGTCCTCCTTTCTTGTGGAGCGGGCCGAACGCCTCGACAGGATAGATGCATCTATGGATCGTGCTGCACGTCCCTCAGCAGTGTACACGACACTCTGTATCGGGCCGTACGACCTCGGCAGAAATTGTGCCTAATAATGATAACTATACGATACCTTGGCATTTCAATTGCAATTTGTGAATTTAATTAATAGTTTGGAAATTGTTGCATTTGAAGGAATTTAATTATTTCTGGTGGTTAAATAAATTATTGTTAACTCTGTGAATCATGTTGATCTAGATATTCTAGTTTTATTTCAATTATTATTATTGACCCATAGTGAGTGTCAAAGTCGGCCATCTCGTCTCTACCTCTTCGAGATTAGACTTGATACTTACTAGGTACACGTTGTTTACGTACTCATGCTACACTTGATGCACTTTTTGTACAGGATCTGAGACAGGCACTAGTGGAGGACCTATCATTGCACACCCACGTTATCTAGAGGCGTAGTTGTGAGCTGCCTTTCTGAGCCGTTCTGCAGCTACCAGTGTCTCTTCTTGTATTTGTATTCTGTCTATTTTATTTCAGAAAGTATTTGGAGTTTGTATAATCTACTAGATGCTCTTACACTTGTGATACCAGGTCTTGGCACACACACTAGTAGAATGTTTGGATTTAAATTTTGTTCTTGGTTGTTTTAATTTACTAAATTCCTGCAATTAAGAAGTGTTTAATTACTCGGTTAATTTAAAAAGAATTTAATATGGGTATAAATTACTAATTGGCTTGCCTAGCTGTAGTGTTGGGCGCCATCACGACCTATAGGTAATATTGGGTCGTGACAACATGGTATCAAAGCACTAGGTTCACGTAGGTCTCACAAGTTATGAGCAGACCTAATAGAGTCTTGCGGATCGGTACAGAGACATCTGTACTTATCTTCGAGAGGCTATAGGGTGTTAGGAAACTACCTTTCTTCATATTCCATCGTGCAATTAATGTGGTACTAAATATCCTTCTCTTATTCTCTCACAGATGGTGAGTTCGTGCTCTAATGAGGTTCCAGACCAGGGAAGAGCTACTCCCTAGTGGCTAGAGGCCGAGGGAGGGCTCCAGCCCATGGTAGGGGGCGAGGACATCCCAGGACTGTTCCAATTATGCCGCCAGTGGGTCCAGCAGAGAATCCCATTATTGAGGAACAGGGTGAGGTGCCTGTGGCAGAGCCAGCTCCGGTGGATTTCACATCTGCACCGAGATTTCAGGATGTCATGGGTTGTATGCTGCGGTTCATGGACAAAATGATTCAGGCTAGTTTATTTTCGGCAGACCCAGCCACATCTCAGGCGGGCAGGGGAGCATAAACCCCTACCGCGCAGGCTCATGGACAGGCAGTTGTTGTATATCAGACCCAGGGTGTGCTACCTGTGGGTGGAGCCCAGCCAGTGGCAGCAGCTACACCTGAGCCCAGGCCAGCTGCAGTCGCTGATCCTCAGAAACTATTGAACAGATGGACTAGACTACATCCTCTTGTCTTTGGGGGTGAGCGACATGAGGATCCCCAAGACTTCATTGATCGGTGAAGGGACAGACTGCACAACATGAGGATATTGGAGTCTCACGGGGTTGACTTTGCTACTTTTCAGCTAGAGGGCAGGGCCCGTAGATGGTGGCAGTCTTATGTTCTTGGCAGACCAGCAGATTCTCCTCCCATGACTTGGGACAGGTTCACCCGTATCTTCCTGGACATGTATATTCTACCCTCCCTGAGGGAAGAGTTGAGGTTTCAGTTTGAGCAGCTCCAACAGGGTCAAATGTCAGTGACCGATTATGAGGCGAGGTTTTCTGAGTTCTCTCCATGCACTTATTATACTCCCAACTGAGGCGGAGAGAGTGCGGAGGTTTGTTGTGGGTGTACATACTGGCATTAAGGCCACTATGGCTCGAGAGGTTGAGATGGGTACTTCTTATGAGCTAGTCGTGGAGATAGCCTGCAGGATTGAGGGTGTACGTCAACGGAGTCGAGAGCAGATTGCTAGAGATAAGTGGTTTAGGCATTCTGGAGAGTTCAGAGGTGCTCTGTCTGGGGGCAGAGGTCAGTTCGTGAGAGGGCAGTCCAGCAGGCCCCCATATCCAGCACCACCGCCTCCTCGAGGTGCTCCAGTGCGACCCTATCTCAGTGCTATACCAGAGAGTTCTTATCGCCCACCAACTATTCAGGGTCCTCCCAGTAGGTATTTAGTTCCCCAGGTCCAGACACTTAGTCAGCAGGCCATCGCACCAAAGAGTTATTACGAGTGCGGGGATCCCAGTCACATACGGAGATTTTGTCCCAAGCTTTGGGGTAAACTAGTGCAACAGGGTCAGCAACCTATGATTACTGAACTAGTTGCTCTGCCAGTTGTCCGACCACCAAGAGGTAGAGGACATGTGGGTAGGGGCCGTCCTAGAGGTAGAGGTCAGCCAGGTGGAGGCCAGCCAGTTGGCGCTCCAGCTCAGTTCTATGCTTTTCCAGCCAGACTAGATGCAGAGGCCTCAGATGCCGTGATTACAGGTATTATTTCTGTTTGCTGCAAAGATGCCTCAGTATTATTTGATCTAAGATCTACGTATTCATATGTGTCATCTCTATTTGCTCCATTCCTGGGTGTTTCTTGTGAGTCATTGAGTACTCATGTTTATGTGTCCACTTTTGTAGGCGATTCTGTTATTGTGAACCAGATCTACCGGTCCTATATTATTACATTCTGTAGTTATGAAACTAGAGCAGATCTCATATTGCTTGAGATGATCGATTTTGAAATTATTCTGGGCATGGACTGGTTATCTCCATATCATGTTATTCTAGATTATCATGCCAAGACTGTTACCTTGGCTATTCTAGCATTGCCTAAGTTGGAGTGGAAGGGTTCCTCTGTTAGTTCATTTAATCGGGTTATTTCTTTTATAAAGGCTCAACACATGGTTAAGAAGGGTTCTTTGGCTTATCTAGCCTATGTTCGGGATACTACTGCAGAGACTCCGGCTATTGATTCAGTGCTTGTAATTCGGGAGTTCTCCGATGTATTTCCTTCAGATCTTCCAGGCATGCCACCTGATCGTGATATTGATTTCTGTATTGACTTGGCTCCAGATATCGGGAGTTCTCCGATGTATTTCCCTGGGGTGCACCAGTATTATTTGTGAATAAGAAGGATGGAACAATGCGGATGTGTATTGATTATCGCCAATTGAACAAAGTCACTATTAAGAATAAGTACCCGTTGTCGTGTATTGATGATCTATTTGACCAGTTGCAGGGTGCTAGGGTGTTCTCTAAGATCAACTTGAGGTCGGGGTACTATTAGTTGAAGATTCGGAATTCGGATGTTCCGAAGACTGCTTTCCGTTCTAGATATGGTCATTATGAGTTTCTGGTGATGTCCTTCGGTTTAACTAACGCCCCGACAACGTTTATGGATTTGATGAATAGAGTATTCAGGCCATATATTGATTCGTTTGTCATTGTCTTCATTGATGACATTTTGATTTACTCGCGCAGTAAGGAGGAGCACGGGCAGCATATGAGAGTAGTACTTCAGACGTTGCGGGAACAAAAGCTATATGCTAAGTTCTCCAAATGTGAGTTCTGGCTAGAGTCTGTAGCATTTTGGGGCATATTGTATCAGGCGAGGGCATTAAGGTTGATCCCAAAAAGATTGAGGCAGTTCAGAATTGGCATCGTCCCACTTCGGCCACTGAGATCAGGAGTTTTCTAGGTTTAGCAGGTTATTATCGTCGGTTCGTGGAAGGTTTTTCATCTATTGCAGCACCTTTGACCAAATTAACCCAGAAGGGTGCTCCGTTCCGATGGTCCGATGATTGTGAGGTGAGCTTTCAGAAGCTCAAGACATCATTGACTACAACACCAGTGTTAGTGTTGCCTTCTGGTTCGGGGATGTATACAGTGTATTCTGACGCTTCACGCGTTGGCTTGGGTTGTGTATTGATGCAGGAAGTGCGAGTTATTGCATATGCTTCACGTCAGCTGAAGCCCTACGAGAAGAATTATCCAGTGCATGATTTGGAGTTAGCTACGATTGTTCACACTCTTAAGATTTGGAGGCATTATCTTTATGGGGTGTCTTGTGAAGTTTACACTGATCATCGCAGTTTGCAGCATTTGTTCAAGGAGAGGGACCTACATCTGAGACAGCGCAAATGGCTTGAGTTACTAAAAGATTATGATATTACTATCCTCTATCATCCAGGCAAAGCAAATATGGTTGCACACGCCTTGAGTAGAAAGGCAGAGAGTATGGGTAGTTTTGCTTTCATTTCAGCATAGGAGAGGCCATTGGCTTAAGATATTCAGTCCTTAGCCAATAGACTTGTGCGGTTGGATATTTCAGAGCCCAGCCGAGTTCTTGCATGTGTTGTAGATCAGTCTTAACTATTTGAACAGATCCAGGCTCGCCAGTATGATGATCCACACTTAATGGTTCTTCGAGAAACGGTACTACGGGGTAGTGCCAAGGAAGTTACACTTGGAGTGGATGGTGTTCTGCGACTCCAGGATCATCTATGTGTTCCTAATGTGGATGGACTGAGAAAAAAGATCTAGAGGAAGCACACAGTTCTTGGTATTCTATTCAACGAAGATGTATCGTGATTTGAGGCAGCATTCTTGGTGGAGACGAATGAAAAAGGACATAGTTGAGTATGTGGCTAGGTGTCTAAATTGTCAGCAAGTTAAATATGAGCACCAGAGGCCAGGTGGCCTACTTCAGCAGATGACTATACCGGAGTAGAAATGGGAACGCATCACTATGGACTTTGTAGTTGGGTTGCCATGTACCTTGCAGAAGTTTGATTCAGTTTGGGTCATTGTCGACAGGTTGACCAAGTCGGCACACTTTATTCCTGTTGTGACTACGTATACTTTAGAGAGGTTGGCCCAAATTTATATTCAGGAGATAGTTCGGTTGCACGGTGTGCCAATTTCCATCATATCAGATAGAGGTCCTCAGTTTACTTCACATTTCTAGAAAGCAGTACAGAGTGAGTTGGGGACCCGTGTAGAGCTCAGCATAGCCTTTCATCCGCAGACCGACGGGAAGTCAGAGCGGACAATTCAGATTTTGGAGGATATGCTTAGGGAATGTGTGATTGACTTTAGAGGTCAGTAGGATTGTTTCTTGCCTTTGGCCTAGTTTGCTTATAATAACAGTTACCAATCCAGCATCGAGATGGCTCCATTTGAGGCTTTATATGGTCGTCGATGTCGTTCACCCATCGGATGGTTTGAGGCCGATGAGTCTAAGTTATACGGTACTGTTTTGGTGAAAAATGCCTTGGAAAAGGTAAAGTTAATTCAGGACCGACTTCGTACAGCACAGTCCAGACAGAAGAGTTACGCAGATCAGGAAGCGCGAGATTTATCGTTTATGATGGGTGAAAAAGTTCTCTTGTAAGTTTTACCGATGAAGGGAATCATGAGATTCGGGAAGAAAGGAAAGTTGAGCCCAAGGTTTATAGGCCCATTTGAGGTGTTGAGACGAGTTAGGGAGGTTGCTTATGAGCTTGCATTGCCTCCCGGTCTATCGGGAGTTCATCCGATTTTCCATGTATCTATGCTCCGGAAGTATCATGCCAACCTATCACATGTGTTAGACTTCAGCACAGTTCAACTAGATAATAGTTTGGGCTATGAAGAAGAACTAGTTGTCATTGTTGATAAACAGGTTCGCTAGTTGAGGTCCAAGAGAATTTATGCAGTGAAAGTCTAGTGGAGGGGCCAACCAGTCGAGGAAGTGACTTGGGAGGCCGAGGAAAATATGTGGAGCAGATATCCACACTTATTCAGCACTCCGGGTACAATTCTAAACCCGTTCAAGGACAAACGTTTTCTTAAGAGATGGAGAATGTAATGATCCAACCGGTTATTTTGACTTTTAGAATCCCGTTCCCCTAAATAAAACTCCCCGTATGTGCTTTTATTAATTTATGACTTGCGGAGATGGTTGGTTCGGGATTTGGGAGTGTTCAGGTTGAAATAGGAACACTTGGTTCTTTACGTTGGCCTTAGAATGCTAAGTTCAACTTCGGTCAACATTTTGAGAAAACGACCCCGGAATCAGGATTTGACGGTTCCAATAGCTCCGTATGGTCATTTTGGACTTAGGAGCATGTTCTGAATTTTATTTGGAAGTCCGTAGTTAAAATAGGCTTCTAAAACATGAATTTAAGTTTGGAAGTTTGACCGGGGAGTTGACTTTTTGATATCATCAAAATCCAATTCCGAAAATTTTCATAGCTCCGTTATATCATTTATGACTTGTGTGCAAAATTTGAGGTCAATCGTATTTGATTTGATAGGTTTCGGTACCGAATGTAGAAGTTGGAAATCTTAAGTTTCATTAAGCTTGAATTGGAGGATTATTCGTGGTTTTTGCGTTGTATGGTATGATTTGAGGGTTCGACTAAATTCGTATGATGTTTTGGGACTTGTTGGTATATTTGGTTGAGGTCCCGAGGGGCTCGGGTGAGTTTCGAATGGCTAACAGATCACTTTTGGCCTTTGGGAGACTGCTGATAGCTGCTGGTATTTTTTCTTCTGATTTCCTTATACGCGATCGCGTAAGTTTGTCTGCGATCGCGTAGTGTAAATTGGGCAGAGGCGACTTTGTTCTACGCGATCGCGTGAGATAGTTTGCGATCGCGTAGGCTTGTTTGAGGCAGTGATATTTTTGTTCTTCGCGATCGCGTGAATAGGGCTGCAATCGCATATGTGTGGGAATTTGGCATTCGCGCCCGCGTGGAGGAGGTCGCGTTCGCGTAGAGTAAGTGGAGCAGCAGGGAATGCCACGCTTTTGTGCTTCGTGATCGCGTGAAATGGTTTGCGATCATATGGGCATATAGGTTTGAACTTCGCGATCGCGTAAGGTTATTTTCTGGGCAGTGAAAACTTGTGCTACGCGATCGCGTGATGAAGTTCGCGATCGCGTAGAAGAAATCATTGGCAGAGAGTTTAAGTTCTGAAAATGGGACTCCTATTTTTCATTTTTATCGATTTGGAACTCGGATTAAGGCGATGTTTGGGAGATTTTCAGAGAAAACAATGAGGTAAGTGTTCTTAACTCAATATTGGTTAAATTACCCGAATCCATCACTGTTTTTATCATTTAATTGGTGAATTAAGTTGGAAAAGTTTGAAAACCCTCTTGGATAGATTTGAGGATTTGAGGGCTGAATTGTTATCAGAATTTAGTAATTTTGGTATGGGTAGACTCGTGGTTGAGTGGGCGTTCATATTTCATAACTTTCGTCGGATTCCGAGACGTGGGCCACACGGACGATTTTTGAATTAATTTTGGTTTTTTATTGAAAATTATAGTATTTTCTTATGGAATTGATTCCAATAATTTTTAGTGATTGTGTTGAATTATTTTGGCTAGATTCGAGCCAGACAGAGTTGGATAATCGTGGAAAAGGCCTTCTAGTGGATTAAATTGGCGCAAGTTGAGGTAAGTCTCTTGTCTAATCTTGTGAGGGGGAAATTACCCCATAGGTAATTAAATTAATAATTGTTTCTAATTGTGGGGGCTACGTATGCACGAGGTAACGAGAGTCCATGCGTAGAGCTAATTAATCCTAAAGTCCGGGTAGTTTAGGACTCAAAGCATGAATTACTTGTGTAAATTATATCCGTTATTTAATTAAATTATTTGGTATATATTGTGAAATATTGGGGGAAAATATTAAAATATGAAAATCTCATATGCTTAATTTTCTGTTTAAATTAATTAATTGTTAAAAAAAATTTATTCATCCTCTCGAATTGATCTTATAATAAATATACTCTCCTTCTCGAGGTACATAAGAAAATGTCCTCATTTTTTGTGGAGTGGGCCGAACGCCTCGGCAGGATAGATGCATCTATGGATTGTGCTGCACGTCTCTCGGCAGTGTACACGACACTCTGGATCGGGCCATACGACCTCGGCAGAAATCGTGTTTAGTAATGATAACTATACGATACCTTGGCATTTCAATTGCAGTTTGTGAATTTAATTAATAGTTTGGAAATTGTTGCATTTGAAGGAATTTAATTATTTCTGTTGGTTAAATAAATTATTGTTAACTCTGTGAATCATGTTGATCTAGATATTCTAGTTTTATTTCAATTATTATTATTGACCCATAGTGAGTGTCAAAGTCGGTCATCTCGTCTCTATCTCTTCGAGATTAGGCTTGATACTTACTGGGTACACGTTGTTTACGTACTCATGCTACCCTTGATGCACTTTTTGTGCAGGATCTGAGACAGGCACTAGCGGAGGGCCTATCATTGCACACCCACGTTATCCAGAGGCGTAGTTGTGAGCTGCCTTTCTGAGCTGTTCTGCAGCTACCAGTGTCTCTTCTTGTATTTGTATTCTATCTATTTTATTTCAGACAGTATTTGGACTTTATATAATCTACTAGATGCTCATACACTTATGACATCAGGTCTTAGCACACACACTAGTAGAATGTTTGGATTTAAATTTTGTTCTTGGTTGTTTTAATTTACTAAATTCCTGCAATTAAGAAGAGTTTAATTACTCGGTTAATTTTAAAGTAATTTAATATGGGTTTAAATTACTAATTGGCTTGCCTAGCTGTAGTATTGGGCGCCATCACGACCTATAGGTTAAATTGGGTCGTGACAGAACAATAATTAAAAATAAAAATAGAACTTGAAACGACGGCCCATATACAAGTCTAAATACTAAAAAGAAAACATGGTATTCTCACGTTTTGGCGTTGGAATCGAAATGGTGACATCTGTTATGAAATAAAGACCGTAAAGTAAAGATAAGTATAGAGAGAAACTGATATATTATTCTAACTTCAAACTTATGTGCATAATGAACTGAAATCTCCTATATTTATAGAAGAAATAAAGTTGCAGTGTAAGCTGCTTCTGCAAGCTGCTTGTAAGCTGCTACTGTACCACATATAGATAATCTTCTACCGGGGGTGATATTTATCTATAACGGAGTATCATAAGGATAAGCGTATTGTACCAGATATAGATAATCTTCTACCGGGGGTGATGTTTATCCATAATGGGGTACCGAAAGGATAAGATCATTGTACTAGATATAGATAATCTTCTACCGGGGGTGATGTTTATCCATAACGGGGTACCGAAAGGATAAGCTTTTTCAAGAGGCTTATTTCCAATAGAGTACTAAATAGATAAACATATTTACGGCGGAGTCTCATATAGATAAGCTTCTTTAGGAAGCTTATTCACAACGGAGTTCTAAATGAACATCCATAATATAATATATTTATAACACTTCTCCTTGGATGTTCATTAGAAGAAAATGTGCCTCATTAAAACCTTACTAGGAAAAATCCCATGGAAAAAAATTCTAGTGAAGGAAAAAGAGTACACATATTTAGTAATACGCATAACTAGTTGTCTCATTAAAAATCTTATAAGAAAAACCCTGTGGGAAAAAACTTAGCAAGGAAAAAAGAGTATATCGCGTATTTTACTCCCCCTGATAAAAACCATATTTCAAATATTTGAGTCTCCGCATTCCAATCTTGTATACCATCTTCTCAAAAATTGAAGTTGGCAAAGATTTCGTGAATAAATCTGTCGGATTGTCACTTGAACAGATTTGTTGCACATCAATGTCACCATTTTTCTGAAGATCATGTGTGTAGAATAATTTTTATGAAATGTGTTTTGTTCTATCTCCTTTTATAAATCCTCTCTTTAATTGGGCTAAGCATGCAACGTTGTCTTCGTATAAAATTGTGGATCTTTTATCACATTCCAAACCATATTTTCCTTGAATAAAATGAATCAGTGATCTCAACCATATGGATTCCCTACTTGCTTCATGAATAGCTATTATCTCAGCATGATTTGAAGAAGTAGCAACCATAGATTGCTTTGTGGAGCGCCATGATATGATAGTACATCCACATGTAAACACGTACCTGGTTTGAGATCGAGCTTTATGTGGATCAGATAAATAACCTGCATCTGCATAACCAACAAGATCTGCACTACCTTTGTTAGAATAAAATAAATCCATATCAAGTGTTCCCTTTAAATATCGCAATATATGCTTAATCCCGTTCCAATGTCTCCATATAGGAGAAGAGCTATAGCTTGCTAGTAAATTAACAGAAAATGCTATGTCATGCCTTGTAGCATTAGCAAGATACATAAGTACACCAATTGCACTAAGATAAGGTATTTCGGGACCAAGGAGTTCCTCATCCTCTTCTGGAGGTCGAAACAAATCCTTATTCAATTCAAGTGATCGAACAACTATTGGTGTACTCAATGGGTACCCTTTGTCCATGTAAAAGCATTTTAAGACCCTTTCTGTATATGCTGATCGATGGATAAAGATCCCGTCTGCTAAATGTTCAATTTGCAGACCAAGACAAAGTTTTGTCTTTCCAAGATTTTTCATCTCAAATTCTTTCTTAAGATATTCAATTGCCTTTTAAAGCTCTTTTGGAGTACCAACAAGATTTATTTCATCAACATAAACAACAAGTATAACAAATTCTGATGCCATTTTCTTTATAAAAATACATGGATAAATAACATCATTTATGTAACCCTCTTTTAGCAAATATTCACTAAGGCGATTATACCACATACACCCAAATTGCTTTAAACTATACAAAGATCTTTGTAATCTGATTGAATACATTTTTCGAGATTTTGGATTTGCTTCGGGCATTTAAAGTCCTTCGGGGATTTTCATATAAATTTCATTATCAAGTGAATCGTACAGATAAGCTGTAACTACATCCATTAGATGTATTTCAAGATTATCATGTAGTGCTAACCTGATGAGATATCGAAATGTTATGGCATTCATAACAGGTGAATATGTTTCATCAAAATCGACTCCAGGTCGTTGTGAGAATCCTTGTGCGACAAGGCGAGCTTTGTATCTTTCAATTTTATTTTTATTATTTTTTTCGCACAAAAACCCATATATGACCAACTGGTTTTATACCAGCAGGTGTTTGGACTACTGGTCCAAAGACCTCTCCTTTAGCAAGTGCGTTCAATTCTGACTGAATTGCCTCTTGCCATTTTGGCCAATCAGATATTTGTCGACATTCTTCGACAGATCGTGTTTTCAAGATCCTCACTATCTTGCATAATATTAAGTGCAACATTATATGCAAAAATATTATCCACCACTATTTCAGATCGATTTAAATTAATCCCTTCATCAATAGAATTTATTAAAAGTGTTACGCCCCAAACCTGGTGAGGCGTGGCTGGCACCCGGTGCCGTGCTGGCCCGAGCGAACCACTCTGTAACTCATAATCATTCGACCAAAACTAGAACATACATAGGTCGAGTGGGCTGAACTCATTCCTTTTGTAACTATCATGGGCCAACATGGCCACAACTCATAATGTACAAGCGTAAGTGGAAAAAAATACTGTATCACTGAATTATTTTTCTTAAAACATGAATACATATAGGCCGTCAAGGCCTCTGACATACTGTACAAAATGAACTTCTATCTACAAAGCCTATAAGATTATTTGACATCAAATGGGATAGGGTACCGGCATACCCATAAGTCTGTAGAAAAACTCTGACACGATGACTCATAGACTCGGCTGCACTTCGAATGAGATGGAGTCTTACTGATCCTTCGCTGAATGCCAATTTCGTCTACTATGAGGGCTCGTCAAACTGATTCTACCTGTCTATCAGGACCTGCAGTACGACATACAGCGTCCACAAATAAAACGGACGTTAGTACGAATAATGTACTGAGTATGTAAGGCAGGAAAGAATAAGTAAGAACAGTAATGTAACCAGGGATAGAGAATATACAACCTGTGACATCTGGGTACCTCTGAGGACTACTGACATGAGATACATGATACATACATATATATATATATACATAAACTTTTAAAACATACGCCTTTATGGGCATCACCATTATCATATCGTACCCGGCCGTAATAGGCTCGGTAAAACGTACCCGGCCATCATAGGGCTCGGTAAAATCGTACCCGGCCATGTGGAGCTCGGTAAAACCCAACTGATCAGTGGTTGCACAATAGGTGCCGTACCCGGCCAACTATAGCGCGGCTCGGTAGAGTAAAATAGATACATATATATGATGCATGCTGGACTCATTGGAATCACATTTTGAACCTTTCGGAGTGACGTAAGGTCGGTATCCTTCGTACATGTTATTAGGATTAAATCTTCATCAAGAATCTTATAAGAATCATGAACTACCAACAACATTGATAATATAAAAATAAGAGAAGTAACATCAATATCAATCGTTTCATAAGAAGGGCAGCAATGTAAGTACTGCTTGCTTCTAAGAGTAGAGTATCTTTGGGAGTTCGTTCATTACATTATGTACAATCGGAGTCGTGCAAAAGAATGAAGGGGATAGCCTCACATACCCGGAGTAGGAAAAATTCATATAATATTCTTGAGACAAAATATACACGGGCAAGGAGCGATCAGTTGGTCTTGCACACATTGTAGTTCCCGTAGTGCTTAATAAATTAGAGTATGAAGCAAGGTCCAAATTCCAGCAATATAAGCAACGGCAACTTGAGCATTCATTATTAGATATATGAATCTTCATTCCTTGTTTTGCCATTTTGTATATAATCTTTGCCAAGAAATGAATTGGATATCTTTTGAAGATAAGTAGAGATGATTAGGACAATGTCATTTCTTTACGTGTAATTGTCTTAGAATTGTTGTCCAAGTGCCCACTAATTAGTTTGTCTAAGGCAAGAGTCATTTAAGTGTTACTCTTATTTGCTGCCACGTGGAGGGGGTGGGGGTGAGGTGAGGATTTTAAATCTTATCCTATAATAAATTAATTAATTAGGTAATATCCCGCTATCCGTTAATTAATCAATTACCCGCACAATTAAGAATTGTCTCAAATTACTTAAAATTCTACTTATTTTTAATACACTTTATTCATCATACTATCATGGTCATGTGGTACCACATAAAATAAATACCTACACTATTATTTTTATCAAAACATCCATGCAAAATACATATATTTTCTCAACTTATAATTTTCCTAATCTCATATAAAGAGTAAAAATTCTCGTACGCTTAATTCTTAAAATGGTAAAAAGATAACTTTCTTTTCTTGTGAGAAAATAACTTCTATTTTTACAATAAAGAAAATCTCATAAACTTTCTTATATTATGTGTATAATTTACCATATCCGAAAATATTAATAACTATATAAAATCATACTTTTTAAACATTTTTCTATAATAAATGTTCCACTCAAAATAAATACCATATTAATATGTATCTAACGGTATCAAAGTTGTAAACTTACGGGGTCTTATGGTCACAAATCCTATGTAGAAAAGTACGGGATGTAACAAAAAGCTTCTCATTCACTTGAATCTCGGGTTCATTGATTTCTTCAGGAATTTCAGAACTAATCAGATCTTGGGTTTCTTCAGGGGATCCCTTCATAGTATTGTTTTGATCATTTGTCGATTTTCTTTTTTGAGGATTTCGATCCTTAAAACCCAAAGGCTTACCACGCTTCAGGCGTACTTTACGTTCACTAGCTCTCATGCTAGTAGATGGTCCTGCTGGGACATCAATTCGGATAGGCACTTTCTCTGCAGGGATATGTGACTAAGTTATCCTTTTCAAATCAGTAAACGCGTCTAGCATTTGATTTGCTATATTTTATAAATGGATGATCTTCTGGACCTCCTGATTACATATAGGGGTACGTGGATCAAAATGAGATAATGATAAAACTTTCCACACAATTTCTCTTTTGATTTCCTTTTTCTCTCCCCCTAATTGTGGGAAATTTGTTTCATCAAACCGACAATCTTCAAATCAAGAAGTAAATAAATCTCCTGTCAATGGTTCAAGATAGAGAATATTAAAATGTGATTCAAACCCAACATATATGCCTAACCTTCTCTGTGGGCCCATCTTACTACGATGTGGTGGTGCTACTGGCATATATACAGTACATCCAAAAATTTGTAGATGGGCAATATTTGGTTCATGACCAAAAACTAATTGTGACGGAGAATATTTATTATAATATGTCGGTCTGAGACGGATAATGATGTTGCATGCAAGATAGTATGGCCCCAAACAATAGTGGACAATTTTGTTTTTATAAGTAGTGGTCTTGCTATCAATTGCATGCACTTAATAAATGACTCTGCAATGCCATTTTGAGTATGAACATAAGCTACAGGATGTTCAACTTTTATCCCAACTGATAGACAATAATCATCAAAAGCTTGAGATGAGAATTCTCCAGCATTATCAAGGAGAATAGCCTTTATACGATAATTTGGGAATTGTGCCCTTAATCGAATTATTTGGGCTAATAGCTTTACAAACGCCAGGTTACGAGATGATAATAGGCACACATGATATCATCTTGAAGATGCATCTATTAGGACCATAAGATATCTAAACAGCCTACTTGGTGGGTGAATAGGTCCACATATATCCCCATGTATACGTTCTAAAAAGGCAGGGGATTCAATGCCAACCTTCATTGGTGATGGTCTAGTGATCATTTTGCCTTGATAACAAGCACCACAAGAAAATTCATTATTTGTAAGAATCTTCAGGTACTTTAATGGATGCCCACTCGAATTTTAAGTAATTTATCTCATCATTATTGATCCAGGATGGCCCAAACGACCATGTCAAAGCGCAAAAATATTTGAATCAGTAAACTTCTGGTTTACGATAGAGTGTGCTTCAACTGTACTAATCTTTGAATAGTATAAGCCAGAAGATAAAGTTGGTAACTTTTCTACAATGCACTTCTGGCCAAAAACATTCTTTTTAATACAAAGATATTCCATATTCTCTTCATCTATCGTCTCAACATGATACCCATTTCGGCGGATATCTATAAAACTCAACAAGTTTCTTCGAAACTTGGAGGAGAATAATACATTGTCTATTATAAGATTTGTTCCCTTAGACATAAATATAGTGGCTCTTCGGAGCCTTGAATCAAACTTATATTACTAGAAATTATTGAAACATTTTCTTTTTCCTTATGCAAATAAGAAAAGTATTTCTGATCTTTGAATATGGCATGAGTTATTCCACTATCAATTACACAAATATCTTCATGATTGGTCTTTGATCCAAACATAATTTGGGAATTATCCATATTCTTCAAAATGGCATAAACAAAATAAATATGATAGTAAACATCATTATCAAATCACAACTTTTATTTATGTACAACAATTACATAAATATACTATCTACTACAATCAACAAAAATTAAAATATTTACATTTTCACAGATTTATCACCGATCACATGACTTGTTTCTCCTTCCGGGAGTGCAAAGTAATCAACTACATCTAAATGCATGAAGTCTAAATTATCTTCAGAAATAAAATATGCTTCAACATTTTTCTCTGTCTTCTTTTGGGAGGTTTGATAAAGCTCAACCAGGTGCTTTGGCGTACGACATGTACGTGACAAGTGCCATTTTCCTCCACATCTATAGCATGCATTTTCTGCCTTTGCTGCTTGCACCGCTTCATGCTTTTGTTCCTTCCTTTTTCACCGCTGGTGGTGAGGAGGGTTCTTTGATGCATTATTATTGCCATGATTAGAGTTTCTTCCCCGATCACGGCCATGACCACGACTGGGGCCACGTCCTCTTCCACGCTTAGCTTGGTGGAAGTTCGTCCCATTCACTTTAGGGAATGGACAAGAATCAGTAGGTCGACATTCATGGTTTTTCATTAATAGCCCATTATGTTGCTCGGCTACAAGAAGATGTGAGATAAGTTCAGAATACTTTTTGAATCCCATCTCTCGATATTGCTACTGCAGGAGCATATTCGAGGCATGAAAAGTGGTGAAAGTTTTTTCCAACATATCATGATCAGTAATATTATCACCACATAATTTCAATTGGGAAATAATTCTAAACATAGCAGAATTATACTCACTGAAAGATTTAAAATCTTGTAGCCTTAGATGAGTCCAATCATAACGTGTATATGAAAGAACGACCATCTTCATGTGGTCATATCTATCTTTCAAAGTATTCCACAATATGACTGGATCTTTAATAGTGAGATATTCTATTTTCAAGCTTTCATCAAGGTGATGGCGTAGGAATATCATTGCTTTGGCACAGTCTTGGTTTGATGCTTGATTTTTATCCTTGATGGTGTCTGCCAAACTCATCGCATCAAGATGAATTTCAGCATGAAGTACCCAAGACATGTAGCTTTTGCCTGATATATCCAGGGCTACAAATTTAAGTTTAGAAAGATTTGACATTATTTAGAAAAAGAAAGTTCGTACCTCTGATACTTTCAAAGTATTTGCTCGAGATGGCAGAGTCTTGTGCTGATAACGTGTTATGAAATAAAGACTCTAAAGTAAAGACAAGTATAGAGAGGAACTGATATATTATTCTCTATTCAAACTTATGTACATAATGAACTGAAATCTCCTCTATTTATAGAAGAAAGGAAGTTGTTGTGTAAACTGCTTCTGCAAGCTGCATGTAAGCTGCTACTGTACCAGATATAGATAATCTTCTACTGTGAGTGATGTTTATCCATAATGGAGTACCGAAAGGATAAGATCATTATACCAGATATAGATAATCTTCTACCGGGAGTGATGTTTGTCCATAACGGGATACCGAAAGGATAAGCTCATTGTACCAGATATAGATAATCTTTTACCGGGGGTGATGTTTATCCATAATGGGGTACCGAAAGGATAAGCTTCTTCAGGAGGCTTATTTCCAATAGAGCACTAAATAGATAAACATATTTATGGCAGAGTCTCATATAAATAAGCTTATTCATGAAACTTATTTACAACGGAGTACTAAATGAACATCCATAATATAATATATGTTTATAACAACATCTTGGTTATAACATTAATTAAGTTAAACTATTTTGATATATTTATAGACGGTACATAAACAACAACAACAACAACATACCCAGTATTATCCCACACTGTGGGGTCTGGGGAGGGTAGTGTGTAGGAAACATAAACAACGGCCCATAAACAAGTTTAAATACTAAAAAGAAAATATTGGAATTTTTCCTCCGTTCACCTTTAGTTGTCAAGTATTCTAAACATAAATTTTTATTTTTACTTGTTATTTTTCGCATATCAAAAGAAAAATAATTATTTTTCCTGTTTTGCCATTATTATTATTTACTCATTCCAAATCATTTCCCAAACTTATTAAGGCTATACACCAATTAATACGGGTATCATGATAAATTATGCACTTTATTTATTATTTCTTAAGGGGTGTGCAAAGTCAATAGTAGACAAGTAAAAGTAAACAGAGGAAGTACATAAGAACAATTAGCGGTGTACATAGGTCAGGTTGATTCGGATATTTCAATTACCAAACCAAACCAATGGTGTCGGATTTTTCAATTTCAGTTTTTCTCGGAATTTTCGGTTTTTCTTCGGGGTTTCAGGGTTTTTTTCGATAAGTCTTCATAGGATAAAATATATAACTTGTGCTCCAAATATTTCTTTAGTCCTAGTAGGATACAACTATATAATGTATTTTTTAAGAAATAATACAATAATATGAGATGAGTCATAGCAATGTACTAAAATATTCAATAACAAAGATAATAAAATCCATAAAAAGAAAATTACTAAGTAATTAGCCATAATAAATATTAACATAATCTAAAAGTACTATATAGGTCATGCTAAAATAAGTACAACTAAGCACTAAAGATAAGATAAACTAAGTTATGTATTTTCATTATAAATCAATGCAAGACTAAAAAATAGATATCCAACACGATTGTCATTTCTAGTGTTAAATTGAATATTCTTTGTTAGCATTAGTGTTGATGTTAAGTTTATTTGAATTACTACCTTTATGAGCTATAAAATTTATGTGACCATTCAAGAATGTTAAGTCCAAACTTGAAATAATATGTTTAAAGATAAAACTGTGAAAAAATTTAAGAAATATTTATAAATTATATTAAAAATAAATATTTATATGTATAAAATATTTTTAGAAATTGAATAAATGTAATATCGGGTTGGGTTGGTTTCGGTTTGACTTTTTAGTTAAAACCAAACCAAACCAATTATAGTCGGGGTTTTTTTTTATCACCAAACCAAATCAAACCAACCTATAATCAGGTTTTTTTCCCCGCTTTGACTCGAATTATCAGTTTGGTGCGGTTTATCGGTTTTCTTTGCACACCCCTAAGAACAATCAATTGTGGCTACTTTTTCAATCTAAGCTCTTGACAAAAATAGCCCAGTGATTGAAGGGTAATTGCTTACAGCACTATTTCTAATTTGTGGAGAAAAAAAGAAAAACTTATACTAGCGTTGTCGGTGATGATGTCAGCCATTGCAAGAAATGTAGCCATACCAAATATCAAAACTTCTTAGAGGAGTCGATGATGAAGAAGAAAGACCAAGGCTTAAGGTCAAAGATGAGCAAATAACGGATAAAACAAAGCTAGGGTCTTAGTTTTTGTTCTGAAAAGGCACATGAGAAGCAACGTGGCATCATCTCAGCTGATGAACACAACAATGATGGATCTAATCTAGACCGTTCAAAGCTCTCTCATATTCTAGATCCTTCTCACATGGTCCCGGGGTGAAATTTAGGAATCTTCCAAATTGAGTTGAGTAATTACTCTAATACTTAAATTATTAACTTTTGAGCGTATATTGATTATCTTATATGACATTTGGCTAGCTTCGGATTGTTCGGTACCAAGTTGGGTCCTGAGAGTAAATTTGAAGCCGGAAAGTGAGCTTTGAGACGAGGTAAGTCTCTTGCCTAACCTTATAAGAGAAAATTTATCCGTAGGTGATTTAGATTGCTATTTGATTCTAATAATGGGGCTATGTACGCAGGAGGTGACGAGAGTCCATGCGTAGCTACTAATTATGCTTAAGTCCAGGTAGTTTATGACCCAAATCATGAAATACTTACGATGTTTGCACCCTACTTGTTAATTAAAGTGCTTAAATTATATTGAAACTTGTTAAAGGATTTGTAAAGACCGAATTTCACTTACTTAGGTTTTGGCGGGTTACTTGATCGTTAATAGAGATTGTGCTTATTTGTGCATTAGCCTTATAATGGCTTTTAAATCGGATGTTCATAGAGTAATCTCTCTTCTTGTGGAGCGGGCCGAACGCCTCGGCAGTATAATAAATGCATCTATGGTTCGTGCCGCTCGACCCTCGACAGTGTACACATTTGTCACGACCCAAAATCCCACCTCAGGTGTCGTGATGGCACCTAGTCTCTAACACTAGGTAAGCCGTTTTCAATTTCATTTCAAGCCATTTTTTTTATATAAACCAACAGCGAAAATAATTACAAATATAACAACCTCCCAAGACTGGTAATACTGAGTCACTAGCTCTAACTGGATACATGTAATGATCTCAAGGATCGAATATATAATACTGTTCGAATAAGAGTTGGCAGTACAATAAAATAGAAAGACTCCAAGGGACTACGACGACCAAGCAGCTCTATCTTGAATCCTTGCGATCAACACACTAACTCTGCCCGAGTCCGATATCTTTAATACAGCTCTGCACAAAAATGTGCAGAAGTGTAGTATGAGTACACCACAGTCGGTACCCAGTAAGTATCAAGACTAACCTCGGTGGAGTAGTGACGAGGTACAATCAAGACACTCACTAGTCAAATAACACGTGCAATATAGCAGTATACAATAGTACTGGAAAACAAGTAGCAATAATAGCTACAAAATCAACCAGGGATATAAACAGCAAGGCAACAAGAACACCATAATTATTACTCAAACGAATAAGGAACATAAGTACAACCAATTAAACAAGTCCTTTAAATATAAATCTTTCACATATAATTCTTTAGAATAAATATCTTTTAAATATACTTCTTTCACATAAATATCTTTCGAATATACTTCTTTCAAATAAAGGTTACTCTGTGACACCTCATTTCATAATCATAAAACACGGGTCTCAGCCCATTTTCATATTTTGGTAACATGGGTCTAAGCCCACTTTCACATTTTCACGGCACCTCGTGCATATATTTCTATCATAGCTGCACGGACAACTCACGTGCCAATAATACAATTATTATTTTCATAACACGGGTCGTAGTCCACTTTTATATTTCCCTGGCACCTCGTGCCCATATTTCATATCATATCCGCATGGACAGTTCACGTGCCAATAACATAATTTGCCCGGTAATAGCCACATGCTCACAATTTCAACATAGATGAGACTATTATCAAGTTTACCGAAACAACGAGACAAGTTGTACAAGATATAAAAATAAACACAAGGAAAATCACAATATCACATGAAAATTTCCAACGCAATAACCCCACATCATCACATAAACATTACCAACACAGTAACCTCACATTATCATATATCTTCCCTGACAATAGCCACCCTTATCTGTCCTATAGCTACCCTTATCTCTCCTATAATAGCCTCCCTTATCCCTTCAACCTGATAATATCAATAACCACCCTTATCGCTCATATAGCCACCCTTATCGCTCCTATAATAGCCTCCCTTATCACTCCGCCCAGACAATATCCCAACACATATAATAACAATGGGATGCCACCCTTATACGCCGCATAACAGTAACCCAAATCACACAACAATTCACACAGAATATTATCACAACAGCACATCATCATCAACTCGTATTTACAAATTTCCCATAGACCACAACCATTCCAAAGGTACAATAAAGTCAATTAGTTTCACAACAGATAGTCCACAGTTCAACACAATGTATTTAAAATCTCAAAAACAACCACAAGGATGGAAGAATAACTCATCATATGACAACGCCCTCTTTAATCTAAATTTTAGATAAATATATAAACGCCTCAATTTAAACTTATTTAATTAATTATAATGTGCAAAACATCTTAACAAAATGTTTGGGAGTGAATAACTCAACCGAATAATATTTCACAATTTGGCACTTTGCCTCAATATGATTCACGACTTTTATAATTCAATACCAAGTTTTTAACAACATGAACTGAAAAGTAATTCATCAAGGAACAACACCTCTTTTAAATCACAACATCGTAAAATAATAGATTTATTCATCTTATTAACTAAATTTCCCATTTAAATTATCTGTAGATAAAATCAATATTGAAAGTACTTTCCATAAAAATAGAAACTCAAACAAACACAGAGTTCACATAAAAGTCAAATGGCAATCACACCAAATTATCATATAAAATACAAACTCGGCAAATAAGGAATGAGACATGACAAATCAAGGATTTACTAAGTTCCAACAATTTTCCAATTTAATACATAAGGGAGTCTACGAATTTCAACCGATATAATTTGCACATATAAACCAAGTACGTACTCGTCTCCTCATGTACATGGTTTTCAATTACACAATTTTCACATAAGACTCAATGCCTAAGGGGTAATTCCCCCACTCAAGGTTAGGCAAGATACTTACCTTTTTGAAGTTATGCCGATATTCCAAAATAGCTTTCTCATGTGAATTGACCTCCGGATGACTCCAATCTTTCTTGAGCCTTCCTTACATTACTACGAGGTTTCAAAAATCCTAGCAACTTCAATCTATTTAGAAACATAACAAAAGTGAACCATAATTAGGAAGAGTTTCATGGTTTCAGCTCATTTGAGTATTTTATCAAATATTAGGTGTGCAAATTTGGTTACAAGGTTCTTCTACAAGATTTCCTTCATTCCACAACCCAATCTTTACTTAATTGATCTCAACAATCTTTCCACAAACCTTATTGTTACAAGAATATATACATAATACTCGTACACCCAAGAATCATACTCCCAATCACCAATCTTTTACCCCAAACTCGAATTGAAAACTAGGGGTTGAATCTTACCTCTTAGATGAAGATCTTGTGATTAGCTTCCTTGATTCTTGAAGATAAGATGATTAGAATGTTAGGTTCTCTTCTTCTCTCTCTAAAATGCTCTTACCTCTCTCTAAAACCCTCAAATAAAATCCCCAAAATAAGCCCCAAAGGCTATTTATTAAAATGGGGTTGAGTTATGAAAATAGAAAAATTAACCCTCCAAAATCAGGTTTGCGGTCGCATAATGGACCGCAGAATGGGTATGCGGGCCGCAAAATTAGTGCCCAAAACGGGCTGTTCTGTTCCATTGTGAGACCAATTTTGCGGTCGCAGAAACAGTTTCGCGATCGCATAACGATTTTGCGATCGCAGAATTGGTCGCAAAATCGCATTTTTCCAGCCTTTGGTAATTTGGTCATAACTTCTTGTAGGAGTGTACAAATGACGAACGGTTTGAAGCGTTAGAAACTAGCCTCAAATATATTTCATTTGATAGGTTATAAATTATATAACACTTTGTATCATCAGAGTTATGCTCATTGGAAGTTAGGTCTTGTGCGAACTCACTTGAAACTTTAGTCTATTATGAAATTTCCAACTTGACTTGGACTTAGGGCTCTCCTTAGACCATAAACCATTCTTAATGCACCTCATACATATATTATAATGATAAATTGATATCATTCTTATAATATTCCTTATTTGCACCCAAAATAATATAATTAGCGCACATCAACTTTCTTAATAACGCTTAAGTACTTCAAAAAATTTTCGGGGTGTTACAACATTATTTTGGATCGGGCCATATGACCTAGGCATAAATCGTGCGTGTTAATGCTTGGGGCCCGAATACACTTGATATTATTTTCATGAATTGAGAGATTATAATTTAATTAATTGTTCGGAATTTATTTGGAATTTGTATGCGTTAGTGGAAGACTTTTGTATTTTATTATTAGTTAAAGAATTATTGAATAAATGTTGTCCTTGTTTTAATATTATTATTCACATATTCTATGTCTATTTAGCATTCCGGTATTTTATTGTTAGTCCATAGTAAGTGTCAATGTCGAACCCTCATCACTACTTCTTCAAGGTTAGACTGGATACTTACTGGGTACATGTTGTTTATGTACTCACGCTACACTTCTGCACTAATCGTGCAGGATCTCAGGCAGGTGCACCTGGCAGTCATTCCAGCGCACACCCCCGATACCCCGAGGCTTAGTGGTGAGCTACTTTCTGAGTCCGTTTTGCAGCACCCGGAGTCTCTCTTTTGCATTTTATTTTCTATCTACTCTATTTTAGACAGTAGTTTAGAGTTTTGTATTTTCTACTAGTGCTCATACACTTGTGACACCAGGTCTAGGAACACATGCTAGTAGACTTTATGGTTTTGGGGAGCATTTATTTCACTGCATTTGCTAACTCATTAGCTTTCGCTTTACTTGATTGAATTTTCTACTCCTTATTTTATTGATAAATGAAATTCAACTACTTGAAAATTTATTAAAAAGAACAATTACATGGGTAGTTCACCATTGGCTTGCCTAGCGGTAATGTGGGCGCCATCACGGCCTATAGGGAAAATTGGATCGTGACAACATGGTATTAGAACACTAGGTTCACGTAGGTCTCACAAGTTATGAGCAGGCCTAATAGATTCTTGCGGATCAGTGCGGAGACGTCCATACTTATCTTCGAAAGGCTATAGGGTGTTAGGAAATTACTCTTTCTTCATTTCATATAGTGCAGTTGATGTTGTGCTAAGTACTTTTCTCTTATTCTCTCACAGATGGTGAGAACGCGCGCGGCAGATGTACACGATCATGGAGGAGATGCTCTTCCTATTGCTAAAGGCAGAGGGAGGGCTCCAGCTCATGGTAGAGGTCGAGGGCATCCCAGAGTTTCTCCAGTTATGCCACCAGTGGATCTAGTAGAGGATCCTATTATTGGAGAGCGGGGCGAGGTGCCTGCAGCGGAGCCGGCCCCAGTGGATTTCATGTCCGCGCCAGGATTCCAGGAGGTCATGGACCGTATTCTGCGGTTCATGGATTCTATGACTCTGGCTGGTTTATTTCCAGTGGACCCAGCCACATCTTAGGTAGGAGAGAGAGCACAGATCCCTGCCGCTCAGGATCTAAGGCATGGAATTGCCGTATATCAGACCCCGGGCGCACTACCCGTAGGCGGGGAGCTCAACCGGTTGCAGCAGCTATACCTGAGCCCAGACCAACTACGGCCGGCAAGCCGTAGAACCTATTGGATATATGGACCAGGCTATATCCTCCTATCTTTGGAAGTGAGCGACATGAGGACCCCAAAGACTTTATTGATCGGTGTAGGGATAGACTTCACAACATGAGGATATTGGAGTCCCATGGGATGGATTTTACAACCTTTTAGCTAAGGGTAGGGCTCGTAGATGGTGGCAGTACTATCTTCTCGGCATACCGGCAGGTTCTCCTCCCAAGACTTAGGACCAGTTCACACGCCTCTTCCTGGACAAATATATTCCACCCTCGCAGAGGGAAGAGTTGCGATTTTAGTTCGAGCAGCTCCAGCAGGGACAGATGTCGGTGACCAACTATGAGGCGAGATTCTCTGAGTTGTCTCGCCATGCACTTATGACACTTCCTACCAATGCAAAGAGAGTGCAGAGGTTCGTTGCGGGTTTGCACTCTGGTATCTAGGCCACTATGGCCCGAGAGGTTGAGATGGGGACTTCATATGAGCTAGTTGTGGAGATAGATCAGAGGATCAAGGGTGTTCATCAGCGGAGCCAAAAGCAAATGATGAGGGATAAGCGGTTTCAATATTCTAAAGGGTTCAGTGGTACCCCGACTGGGGCAGAGGTCAGTTTGTGAGGGGTCAGTCTAGTAGGCCCACATATCCAGAACCGCCGCCTCCTCGAGGTGTTCCAGTGCGGACTTATTTCAGCACCATGCTAGAGAGCTCCTACCGCCCACCAGCTATTCAGGGTTCCTCCAGTGGGCCTTTAGGCCATCAAGGTAAGACGTCAGGTCAGCAGTCCACCGTGCCGAGAAGTTGCTTCTAGTGCAGGGATGTAACGACCCAGCCAGTCGTTTTAAAAGTTGTAAACCTATTCCCCTATTTACTGCTCATTCTGTGCTTTATAAATGTTATGTGACTTGTCTGGGTAGTCGGTTCAGGTCCGGTGAGGTTTTGGAATGAATTGGAACACTTAGTTCCAAGGTTTAAAGCTTAAGTTCAAATAGTGACCGGATGTCGACTTATGCGTAAACGACCCCGGCATAGAATTTTGATGATTCCAACAGCTCCATATGGTGATTTTGGACTTAGGAGCGTGTTCGGAATTGTTTTTGAAAGTCCGTAGTTAAATTAGGCTTGAAATGGCTAAAATAGGAATTTTAGTTTGGAAGTTTGACCGGGGAGTTGAATTTTTGATATCGGAGTCGGAATCCAGTATCAAAAATTTTTATAGCTTTGTTATACCATTTATGACTTGTGTGCAAAATGTAAGGTCAATCAGACTTGATTTGATAGGTTCCGGCATCGAATGTAGAAGTTGAAAGATTTTAAATTTCATTAAGCTTGAATTGGGGTATGATTCGTGGTTTTAGCATTATTATTTTATGTGATTTGAGGTTTCAGTTAAGTTCGTATGATGTTTTAGGACTTGTTGGTGTATTTGATTGAGGTCCCGTGGGCCTCGGGTGAGTTTCGGATGGTTAACGGATCAAAAGTTGGACTTAAACAGTTGCTGCAATTTTTATTCTGCTGGAAATTCGGGGGAAGAAATGGAAGCCATGATCGAGGCCGAGGATCGAAAGCCGAGGATCGAGGCCCAGGATCGAGGCCAATGAACGAGGGCTAGGATCAAGGCCATGATCGAGGGCCAGGATCGAGAGCCAGGATTGAGGCCGAGGATCGAGGGCAGCCTGGACAAAACTGTAAGTTATAAAGCACGGGACTTTGTCCCATTTTTCATTTTTGACAAATTGGAGCTTGGGGAGAGGCAATTTTTGGGAGCTTTTCAGAGAAACAATCGGGGTAAGTATTCTTAACTCAATTATGGTTAGATTACCCAAATCAACCATTTGTTTTCACCATTTAATTAGTGTTTTGAAATTAAAATTAAAATTTTTTTTAGAATTCTCATAGAAACAAATTTTTGAGATTTCGGTATCGATTCGGAGTCGGATTTGAGTGAAACTGGTGTGGTTGGACTCATAATTGAATGGGTTGTCGGATTTTATAACTTTCGCCGGATTCCGAGATGTGGGCCCTGCGGGCGAGTTTTGAGTTAATTTTAGATTTTATTGAAAAATATAATATTTTCTTAAGAAATTGATTCCTATAATTTTTGTTGACAGTATCAAATTATTTTGGCTAGATTCGAGCCATTCAGAGTTAGATAATCGAGGAAAAGGCCTACTAGTGGATTAAATTGGAGCAAGTCGAGGTAAGTAACTTGTCTAACTTTTTGTGAGAGAAATTCTCCCTAGGATTGGTATTGATGTGATAATTGTAATGTGTTGAAAGTCATGTACACAAGGTGACGAGTGTGTACACGGGCTAAATGTGAAAAACTCTGGTTTTTAAATTCTGTATATCTCTGTCACACATTAATTAAATTATTTTATTCGTTTATATTCATCATCATTGATCTATATTATATTCCTAAATTTGCCTGACAATTTTCCTACTAGTTGTTTATACCTGTTTAGTCGAAACTTTGCTTTCTTTTATTCTGTGCATTATTTGAAGGTTGAATTTTCTTAAATTAAATATTATTAAAAATGAAGTATTTTACATTTAATAATTGGATGTTAAGTCAAGATGTTAAATTTGTGGAAATATTATTTTTGCTGAATATTTTATGAAGATTTTTGTATTCATTGTGATTGAGCCGTGAGCTCCGTATTGTGAAAATAATGGATATTATTTCGCTGAATATTTGGTGAAGACTTTTGTATTTACTGTGATTGAGCCGTGAGCTCCTTATTGTGGAAACATATTCTGGTTGTTGATTTATTTTGGCAAGTTGAAATATTTGGACACTTGAGGTGCAAATTGTGATATATTGTGATATTGATATGCATGCGGTGATATAAGGTCTGGGTGTTGAAACGCATGCGGTGAGATAAGGGTGGCTTGATACGCATGGCTAGTGAGGGAACTACTATAAGTCATGTGGTGTGATAAGGGTGGCTAAAACGCGGGATGCTATTTCGGAAAAAATATTTTCTTTAAAATTAAATGTGAAGGCTCCCCCGGTGATATAAGAAAATGAGATATTGTGAATTTATTTATGATTTGGGACTACAAGGCGGTACCTCGGGAGTGCCCTTGTTGATATTTCTTTGTGGCTGCAAATGCCTTTGATTAATGTCGTGATTTTCTTAAAGTTGTAAATTTTTGTTTTCCTGCCACAAGGTATTACTTACCCTAACCTCGGCACTTAATGGGTACCACTGTGGTGAACTCATATTACGCTTCTGCATAACTTTTTTTGCAGATCCAGATACTTTCTACCAGCCCAGATATTAGTGAGCAACCTTTGTACGGAGACTTCGAGGTATATCTATCAGCGTCCGCAGACTCCGGAGTCCCCTTCTATTTTACTATGTTGTCTTCCTTATTTGCTTTAGACTCTGATGTATAGAGACATAGAGAATAAATTCTTAGAAGCTTGTGACTTATTCCTACCGGTTTTTGGGAGTTGAAATTGTTAAATTTCAGTTTTGTATTCAGTTATAATCCGCATTGATAGGCTTACCTAGTCTTAGAGACTAGGTGCCATCACGACACCCTACGGAGGGAATTTGGGTTCGTGACATGTTTGTATCATAGCTCTAGGTTCATAGGTGTTATGAGTCACAAGAAGGTTTAGTAAAGTCCCGCGGATCGATACAGAGACGTCTGTACTTATCTTCGGGAGGCTATGGAACTGTTAGGAAATATTCACTTCTTTGATTCCTTATCGTGCGCATTTGTTGACTTCAAAATTTTAAACCATTGTCTTTCTATTCTCTCACAGATGGTGAGGACACGCACAACTAGATCCGATGATCGAACACCCGTGCCCCTGTTGCAGCCGCAAGAGGCCGGGGTCAAGGCAGAGGCCGAGTCAGAGGCTGAGGAAGACCACGCGGTGCAGCCAGAGCACCCGCATGAGCTGCTGCAGAGGAACCACCAGTAGCTCTAGTTGAAGAATAAGCACCTAAGACGCTTGTTAACACTCCTACACTTTAGAAGACTCTTGCCCAGGTTTTAAGCATGTTTGGCACTCTAGCTCAGGCAGGGTTAATTCCACTTGCTCTGCCACATTTCAGGATGGGGGAGGAGCACAAAATCTCGCCGCCCGTACCCTAGAGCCACGAGCCCAGGTTGACCATGCCCCAAATTTTATACCAGTGCAGCCAGTTGTCTCAGTTCGTCCCAAGGCTTGGGAAATAGTTTCGGAGGGGGAGAAACTCAGGCTCGAGAGGTACAAAAAGTACCACCCTCCCACTTTCAGCGATTTGGCTTCAGAGGATGCTTATGATTTTCTTGAGGAATGTCACCGTATCCTCCATACTGTGGGTCTTGTAGATTCCAGTGGGGTTTCTTTCATAGCATTCTAGCTTAGAGGAGCGGCCTACCAGTGGTGGCGGGCATGTGAGTTGGATAGTCCGGCAGAGGCAGCTTCACTCACTTGGACTCCATTTTTAGATATGTTCTTGAGTGAGTATGTTCATCAGAGTCTTAGAGATGCATGGCGCATAGAGTTTGAGCTGTTGCGCCAGGGTTCTATAACCGTGTGAGAGTATGTGGTCCGATTCAGTGATTTTGCTAGGCATGTACCAGCCAGTTGTTACTGTTCGAGAGCGGGTTCGTCAATTTATTGAGGGGCTCCACGCTAGTATCAGATTCATTATGGCCCAAGAACTGGAGATGGACATCACATACCAACATGTGGTGTCAATTGCGAGGAGATTGGGGGGTATGCAAACACGAGAGAGAAGAAAGGGAAGCTAAGAGACCTTGAGATTCTGGTACATATAACAATTCTCGTTCCCCAGCTGTAGCCCGCCATGGTAGAGGCTATGTGAGCCATCCTATTCACTCAGCACTTCCAGCTTCCAGTGGTATTCCGGCTACTCCCAGACCTCAGGTTCCATATTATGCACCGCCAGTGTCTATTGTACCTCATGTACGGGGTACCTTCAATGGGAAGTCTAGTCGATCAGGCCCGAGCCAGTCCTAATAGCCACGTCCTCCGAGGGCTTGTAGTGAGTGTGGTGACACTCGTCATATAATGAGGGATTACCCTAGATTTAGGAGGGGTGCACCTCCACAGATTTCTTAGGCCCCACCTATTCCACAGTGCCCTCAGGCTTCTCAGGCCATGATTACTGCACCCGTTGCTACTCCACCTGCACAGCCAGCTAGAGGTGGAGGTCGGATAGGTAGAGGTCGCCCTAGAGGGGGAGGCCAGGCCATATATTATGCCCTTCCTGCTAGGATAGAGGTCGTTGCATCTGCTTCTGTTATCACATGTATTATTCCGGTCTCTCCTAGAGATGCATCAGTCTTATTTGATCCAGGCTCCACTTATTCTTATGTGTCATCTTATTTTGCCCCGTATTTGGGCGTATCCCGTGATTCTTTGAGTTCTTCTGCTTATGTATCTACACCCGTGGGTGAATCTATTATTGTTGACCATGTGTATCAGTCGTGTTTAATTGTTATCAGCGGTTTTAAGACCAGAGCTGATTTATTATTTCTCAGTATGGTAGATTTTGATATTATTTTAGGCATGGACTGGTTGTCGCCCTATCACGCTATCCTTGATTGTTACGCCAAGACGGTGACGTTGGCTATGCCAGGTCTATCACAGCTAGAGTGGAGAGGTACCTTGGATCATGTTCCTAGTAGAGTTGTTTCATTTCTTAAAGCTCAACAAATGGTTGAGAAGGGTGTGATGCGTATCTGGCCTATGTGAGAGATGTTAGTGTTAATACTCCTACCGTGGAGTCAGTTCCTATAGTAAGGGATTTTCCTGATGTATTTCGAGCGAATCTTCCGGGTATGCCAACCGATAGGGATATTGACTTTGACATAGATTTGTTATCGGGCACTCAGCCCATTTCTATTCCACCATATCGTATGGCCCCAGCAGAGTTGAAAGAATTTAAAGAACAATTACTGGAGTCGCTTGATAAGGGCTTAATTCGGCCTAGTGTATCGCCTTGGGGTGCTCCTATCTTATTTGTGAAGAAGAAGGATGGTTCTATGTGGATGTGTATTGATTACCGCCAATTGAACAAGGTTACAGTGAAGAATGTGTATCATTGCCACGTATAGATGACCTATTTGATCAGCTTCAGGGTGCCAGGGTATTCTCTAAAATTGACTTGCGTTTAGGTTATCATCAGTAAAGGATTCGGGAACCCGATATCCCGAAGACTGCTTTTAGGACTCGGTATGGTCATTATGAGTTCCTTGTAATATCATTTGGGCTAACCAATGCCCCAGCAGCATTTATGCACTTAATGAATAGTGTATTTCAGCCCTATCTTGATTCTTTCGTCATTGTGTTTATTGACGACATTCTGGTGTATCCCAGGAGTCGGGAAGATCATGAGCAACACCTGAGGACTGTGCTTCGGACTTTGAGAGAAAAGAATTTATATGCAAAATTTTCAAAGTGTGATTTCCGGCTTGATTCAGTGGGATTTTTGGGTCATATAGTTTCGTGCGAGGGATCATGGCAGATCCAAGAAGATTGAAGCAGTGCAGAGTTGGCCCAGACTATCATCAACTACTGAGATCCAGAGTTTTATTGGTTTGGCGGGGTATTATCACTGATTTGTAGAGGGTTTCTCTTCTATTGTTGCACCTATGACCAAATTGACCCATAAGGGTGCTTCGTTCAAGTGGACCGAGGAATGTGAGGAGAGCTTCCAAAATCTCAAGACAACTTTGACTACAGCCCTAGTATTGGTATTACCTATAGGTTCAAGGTCTTATACTGTGTATTGTGATGCATCACGTATTGGTCTCAACACAGTGTTGATGCAAGACGGTAGGGTGATTGCCTATGCGTCCAGACAGTTAAAGGTACACGAGAAGAATTATCCGGTCCACGACCTTGAGTTAGCAGCTATTGTTCATGCCTTGCAGATTTAGCGGCATTATTTGTACAGTGTCCATTTTAAGGTCTACACCGATCACCGGAGTCTACAATATATGTTTAAATAGAAGGATGTTAATTTGCGGCAGCGAAGATGGTTGGAGTTGCTTAAGGATTATGATATCACCATTCTCGATTATCCCGGGAAGGCCAATGTAGTGGACGATGCCTTGAGTCGTAAGGCAGAGAGTTTGGGAAGCTTAGCATATTTACTAGTAGCATAGAGGCCTTGGCCAACCAGTTTGTTAGATTGGATATTTCCAAGCCGAGCCGAGTTTTGGCTTGTATGGTTTCTTAGTCTTCTCTTTATGATCGTATTAGGGAGCGTCAGTATGACGACCCCCATCTGCTTGTCCTTAAGGATACAGTTCAGCACGGTGATGCCAAAGAAGTCACTATTAGAGATGACGGTGTATTACAGATGCAGGGCAAGTTATGTGTACCCAATGTAGAGGGCTTGCGTGAGTTGATTTTCCAGGAGGCTCATACTTCGTGGTACTCTATTCATCCGGGTGCTACAAAGATGTATCAGGACTTGAGACAGCACTATTGGTGGAGGCGGATGAAGAAATACATAGTGGAATATGTAGCTCGGTGCCTAAATTGCCAGCAGGTGAAGTATGAGCATCACCGACCAGGTGGATTGCTTCAAAAGTTAGAGATTCCAGAATGGAAATGGGAGCGGATCACTATGGATTTCGTTGTTGGGCTCCCACGAACTCAGAGGAAGTTCGATGCGGTTTGGGTGATTGTGCATAGGTTGACCAAGTCAGCCCATTTCATTCCTGTAGTTACTACTTACTCTTTGGAACAGCTGGCTCAGGTCTATATTCGCGAGATTTTTAGACTTCATGGCGTACCGGTATCTATCATCTCTGACCGAGGTACGCAGTTTACATCACGTTTCTGGATGGCTGTACAGCAAGATTTGGGTACTTGTGTGGAGTTGAGTACAACATTTCACCCTCAAACGAACGGACAGTCCGAGCGCACTATCCAGATACTAGAGGATATGCTTCGTGCGTGTGTGATAGATTTTGGGGGTGCTTGGGATCCATTCTTTCCACTTGCGGAGTTTTCTTACAACAACAGCTACCAGTCGAGCATTCAGATGGCTCCGTATGAGGCCTTTTATGGTAGGTGGTGCCGGTCACCAGTGGGTTGGTTCGAACCGGGTAGGGCTAGGCTATTGGATACAGACTTGGTTCAGGATGCCTTGGAAAAAGTTAAATTGATTCAGGATCGATTTCGTACAGCCCAATCTAGACAAAAGAGTTATACGGATCGGAAGGTTCGTGATGTTGCATTCATGGTTGGTGAGCGGGTCTTGTTCCGGGTTCGGGAAGAAGGGCAAGTTGAGCCCTAGGTATATTGGGCCTTTTGAGATTCTTGAAAGAGTTGGAGAGGTGGCTTACAGACTTGCACTACCACCTAGTATCTCTGCAGTTCATCCGATATTCCATGTTTTTATGCTCTGGAAGTATCACGGTGATGTGTTAGACTTCAGTTCAGTTCATTTGGAAAAGGATCTATCTTATGTTGAGGAACCAGTGGCTATTTTGGACGGGCAGGTTCAAAAGCTGAGGTCAAAGAACATTGCCTCCGTGAAGGTTCAGTGGAGGGGTCATCCAGTCGAGGAGGTGACTTGGGAGACCGAGAAGGATATGCGCAGCCATTATCCTCATCTTTTCACCACTTCAAGTATGTCTCTATGCTCGTTCGAGGACGAACGATTATTTTAAAAGGGGGAGGATGTAACGATCCGGCTAGTCATTTTACAAGTTATAGCCCCATTCCCCGATTTACTACTCGTTCTGTGCTTTATAAATGTTATGTGACTTGCCGGGGTAGTCGGTTTAGGTCTGGTGAGGTTTTGGAATGAATTGGAATACTTAGTTCCAAGGGTTAAAGCTTAAGTTCAAATAGTGACCGAATGTCGACTTATGTGTAAACGACCCCAGAATAGAATTTTGATGATTCCAACAGCTCCGTATGGTGATTTTGGACTTAGGAGCGTGTCCGAAATTTTATTTGAAAGTCCGTAGTTAAATTAGGCTTGAAATGGCTAAAATAGGAATTTAAGTTTGGAAGTTTGACCGGGGGGTTGACTTTTTGATATCGGGATCTGAATCCAGTTCCGAAAATTTTCATAGCTTCGTTATGTCATTCTTGTGTGAAAAAATTGAGGTCAATCGGACTTGATTTTATAGGTTTCGGCATCGAATGTAGAAGATGGAAATTTTTAAGTTTTATTAAGCTTGAATTGGGGTATGAATCGTGGTTTTAGTGTTGTTTTATATGATTTGAGGTTTCAAATAAGTTTGTATGATATTTTAGGACTTGTTGGTGTAATTGGTTGAGGACCCGAGGGCCTCAGGCGAGTTTTGGATGGTTAACGGATCAAAAGTTGGACTTAAACTGTTGTTGCAATTTTTATTCTGTTGGAAATTAGGGGGCAAAAATCGAAGCCATGATCGAGGCCGAGTATCGAAGGCCGAGGATCAAGGCCCAGGATCGAGGCCCAAGATCGAGGGCCGAGGGCAGCCTGGACAAAACTGTAAGTTATAAAGCACGGGACTTCGTCCCATTTTTTATTTTTGACAAATTGGAGCTTGGGGAGAGACGATTTTTGGGAGATGTTTAGAGAAAACATCGGGGTAAGTGTTCTTAACTCAATTATGGTTAGATTACCTGAATCCATCATTTGTTTTTACCATTTAATTAGTGTTTTGAAATTGAAATTTGGGAAAATGTTAGAAATCTTATAGAAACGACTTTTTGAGATTTCGGTATAGATTTCGAGTCGGATTTGAGTGAAACTGGTATGGTTGGACTCATAATTGAATGAGTTGTCGTATTTCATAATTTTTGCCGGATTCCGAGACGTGGGCCCCGCGAGCGAGTTTTGAGTTAATTTCGGATTTTTATTGAAAAATATAATATTTTCTTATGAAATTGATTCCTATAATTTTTGTTGGCTGTATCGAATTATTTTGGCTAGATTCGAGCCATTCAGAGTTGGATAATCGAAAAAAATGCCTACTAGTGGATTAAATTGGAGCAAGTCGAGGTAAGTGACTTGTCTAACTTTGTGTGGGAAAAATTTCCCCTAGGATTGATATTGATGTGATAATTGTAATGTATTGAAAGTCGTGTACACGAGGTGACGAGTGTGTACACGGGCTAAATGTGGAAAACTATGGATTTTAAATTGTGTATATCTCTGTCACACATTAATTAAATTATTTTATTCGATTATATTCATCATCACTGATCTATATAATATTCCTAAATTTGCTTGACAATTTTTCTACTAATTATTTTTACCTGTTTAGTTGAAACTTTGCTTTCTTTTATTCTGTGCATTATTTAAAGGTTGAATTTCCTTAAATTAAATATTATTAAAAATGAAGTATTTTACATTTAATAATTGGATGTTAAGTCAAGATGTTAAATTTTTGAAAATATTACTTTTGCTGAATATTATGTGAAGATTTTTGTATTCATTGTGATTGAGTCGTGAGCTCCGTATTGTGAAAATAATGGATATTATTTTGTTGAATATTTGGTGAAGACTTTTGTATTTACTGTGATTGAGCCATGAGCTCCTTATTGTGGAAACATATTCTGGTTGTTGATTTATTTTGGCAAGTTGAAATATTTGGGCACTTGAGGTGCAAATTGTGATATATTGTGATATTGATACGAATTCGGTGGTATAAGGTCTGGGTGTTGAAACACATGCGGTGAGATAAGGGTGGCTTGATACGCGTGGCTAGTGGGGGAACTACTATAAGTCATGTGGTGTGATAAGGGTGGCTAAAATGCGGGATGCTATTTCGGAAAAAATATTTTCTTTAAAATTAAATGTGAAGGCTCCCGCGGTGATATAATGAAATGAGATATTGGGAATTTATTTATGATTTGGGACTACGAGGCGGTACCTCGGGAGTGCCCTTGTTGATATTTCTTAGTGGCTGCATTTGCCTTTGATTAATGTCGTGATTTTCTTAAAGTTGTAAATTTATGTTTTCCTGCCGCAAGGTTTACTTACCCATATTCTGTGAAATTTGATGGTGACATACTATTTAATTGATTCATTTCCATTGTCATTTATTGTTATTATATTGTTAAACATGTCACCATGTCTTTTATTATTCCAGTAGGGCCTAACCTGACCTCGTCACTACTCTACCGAGGTTAGGCTTGGCTATTACTGGGTACCGCTGTGGTGCGCTCATACTACGCTTCTGCATAACTTTTTGTGCAGATCCAGGTACTTCCTACCAGCCCAGATATCAGTGAACTACCTGTGTACAGAGACTTCGAGGTATATCTACCAGCGTCCGCAGACTCCAGAGTCCCCTTCTATCTTACTATGTTATCTTCCTTATTTGCTTTAGACTCTAATGTATAGAGACATAAAGAATAAATTCTTAGAAGCTTGTAGCTTATTCTTACCGGGTTTTGGGAGTTGAAATTGTTAAATTTCAGTTTTGTATTCAGTTATATTCCGCATTGATAGGCTTACCTAGTTTTAGAGACTAGGTGCCATCACAACATCCTACGTAGATAATTTGGGGTCATGATAGGGGATCTTGGTCATGTGAGGAGTTTTTGCCCCAGGCTACGGGGCAAGGCAGTGCAGCAGGGTCCGCAGCCTATGATTACAGCACCAGCTGCCACACCAGTCGTCCGGCCGCTTAAAGGTGGAGGGAAGGTGGGTAGGGTCGTCCTAGAGGTGGAGGCCAGTCAGGTGGCACTCCATCTAGGTTCTATGCCATTGCATCCAGACCAAATGCAATAGCCTCAAATGCCGTGAACACAGGTATTAATTCTTTCTGCGGTAGGGATGCTTCGGTACTATTTGATCCAAGGTCTACATATTCATATGTTTCATCTCTGTTTGCTCATTTCCTGGGTGTTCCTCGTGAGTCCTTGGGTACTCCTATTTATGTTTCCACACCAGTGGGTGATTCTGTTGTTGTGGATCCTATCTACCGATCTTGTATTGTGACTTTCTGTGGTTATGAGACTAGAGAGGATCTTCTGTTGCTCGACATGACCGACTTTGAGATCATCTTGGGCATGGACTGGTTGTCTCCATATCACGCCATCCTTGATTGCCATGTCAAGACTGTCACCTTGGCAATGCAGAGATTCCTAGATTGGAGTGGAAGGGTTCGTCCGTCAGTGCATCTAGTCGGGTTATCTCTTTTCTAAAGGCTTGACACATGGTCGAGAAGGGTTGTTTGGCTTATGTAACTTATGTTCGAGATACTACTATAGAGACTCCAGCGATTGATTCAGTGCCCTTGTTCTGGGAGTTCTCTGATGTGTTTTCGTCTGATCTTCCAGGCATGCCGCCAGATCGTGATATCAATTTATGTATTGATTTGGCTCCAGGTACCCAACCTATCTCTATTCCACCGTACCGCATGGATCCTAAAGAGTTGAAGGAATTGAAAGAACATCTTGAGGAGTTGCTAGCAAATGGGTTCGTCAGACCGAGTGTGTCGCCTTAGAGTGCACCAGTGTTATACATGAAGAAGATAGATGGGACTATGCGTATGTGCATTGATTACCGCCAGTTGAACAAAGTTACCATTAAGAACAAGTGCCCGTTGCCACATATTGATGCTTTGTTGGACCAGTTGCAGGGTTCCAGGGTGTTCTCTAAGATCGACTTGAGATCGGGGTACCATCAGTTGAAGAATTGTGATTCAGATGTTCCGAAGACGGCTTTCCGGATGAAATATGGCCACTATGAGTTTCTAGTGATGTCGTTCGATTTGAATAACGCCCCGACGTCATTTATGGATTTATTAACCAGGTGTTCAAGCATTATATTGACTCGTTTGTCATTGTCTTCATTGATGACATTTTGATCTACTCGCATAGCATGGAGGAGCACGAGCACAATTTGAGAGTGGTGCTTCAGAACTTGCAGGAACAGAAGTTATATGCTAAGTTCTCTAAGTGTGAGTTTTGGTTAGATTCTGTGGCATTCTTGTGGCATGTTGTATCATGCGAGGGTATTAAGGTAGATCCCAAGAAAATCGAGACAATTCAGAGTTGGCCCTGTCTTACCACAGCGACCGAGATCAGGAGCTTCTTGGGGTTAGCAGGTTATTATCGTCGGTTTATGGAGGGCTTCTAATCTTTTCTAGCACCTCTGACTAAATTGACCCAGAAGGGTGCTCCGTTCCGATGGTCCAATGATTTTGAGGCGAGCTTTTAGAAGCTCAAGACCGTATTGACTTCAGCACCGGTATTAGTGTTGCCTTCCGATTGAAGGATGTATACGGTGTATTGCCACACTTCACGTGTTCCCCTGGATTATGTATTGATGCAGGAGGGGCGAGTTATTGCATATGCTTCACGTCAGCTAAAGCCCCACAAGAAGAATTACCCCATGGACGATATGTAGTTGGCCGCGATAGTTCATGCTCTTAAGATCTGGAGGCATTATCTTTATGGGGTGTCCTGTGAGGTTTACACCGATCATCGTAGCTTGCAGCATTTGTAGCAGCGGGATCTCAATTTGAGGTAGCACAGGTGGATTGAGTTACTGAAAGATTATGATGTTACCATCTTTTATCATCCAGGCAAGGCAAATGTGGTTGCAAATGCCTGTCACGCCCCTTTTTCTCGCAAAATCGGATTTCAACATTGACAACTCGTTTAAAAGGAAGGGTTATTCAAAAGAGAGAGTCACCACCTAACGGATTAAGGTGCGTTAGGGCACCTATTTGCAAATGACTCGGGTTTACTAGTTTGCATCACCAAAGATCGGGTAAGGGCTCAAATTACCTCGATAAGAAGGTGTTAGGCATTCCTCGAGGTCCACAACAGTGGGTCCCGGCCGAACTCGAATTATGTGAATTAGTCTAAGAGAAAAGAAATAGTTTGGACAAATAAAGAAATATTGTAACATGTATGGGGGGGTCCTAAGTTTTTTAGCCTAAAGGATCAACCCGTGCAACATAAATAATATTTCGTAACTCCCTCAAGATGGGGGGTTACTCATATTATTCAGCGAGCACAGACTATCATCTCCTGCTACCCGATTACTATCTTTAAGTTGTTTACCTAAAGCGCTCTATTTAATTCTAAGTCGTGCCCTATGTGTGCCCTACCCGTCCCATGCCTATGGTCCAGGAGGCATTTGGACCTCTATTACAATGTGGTTCTAGACCTTAACTTAGGCCGCTCAAAAGAAAAAAAATACTAAGCGACAGAAAAAACAATTAGGACTCTCAAATAGAAACAAGTATGGTCTCAAGTTAGCCTCCGCATTTAGATATCAAATGCACGCCAAACTGATTAACATTAACAGATTTTATTAATTGCAGAATCCTATAGGCAGGATATTTATGTGATATTGAATGAACGAGCAGGCAGTCATGTATAAAATCAGTTTCTTAATATGATTATTAGAACCTATATAAATTTGCCTACAGATTTTAGCATAGTACGATTAAGCCTATTAGCATGGTATCTAGGTATTTTATGCGATAGTAAATAGTGGCAAGTCACAGAAACAGACCCAGAATTATTTGTTTTAGCCCTATAAGCATGTTTTCCAGCGAGGGTGAAAATACAGTATTTGGAAACTCATGAATAAACAGGCAGAAATTAAATTGGTTCGAACCTATAGGCATGCTTTCTACAATTTGATCCTGTTTTAGATCCTATATGTATGATTTCTATAATTTGATCAAAACAGTGCATAAACAGAAATTTGCATATATATTGAATCATACCAGAACATAATTGAACCAAGCATTGAACCTATGGACATGGCTGCAAGCACATAATGACTGAACATAATAAAGTACCTATAGGCATGATTTATAACACATCACATATGATAACACATTGTTGGACCTATAGGTAGGATTTCTACCCAACTTATTGCAAATGTAAAATAGGAACCCTTTCCCAATTTCACTAACACCCCAGAATTGTTATTACAAATAATTATTACAGACCAGAATTTAATAAATAAATTACAAAGTAAGTGTAACTATAGGGAGCCTACAGCATGCCCAAATACACCTGGACAACCCAGGCCTTCCACTCACAATAGCTCCAAAACCCATGTTCATAGATACAAAGTAACCAGTTGTTGAGTGATTCACTCATATATCAAGGCTAAACATACAGAACTCAAATCCCTATTGTGTCAGAGTTCCCAAGGGCTTCAAGAACCCAGGGCAGTGCTCACACTAGAGAGATCAGAGGACAGAACCTACGTAGCCTTGGCTTTCAGCCGGTTAGGAGTAAGAATTCAAAAGGATCAGGGAAGTAGAATGGGATTAGGGAATCTACTAAAGGACAGAATCACATATTGAGCATATATGAACAAATAGTAGACGTGCTTAATCCTAAGCATACTTAATCAAGTTTTAGGAATTAAATCAATCACATGCTAACAAGGCAAGTTAATAAGCAGATTCATAGTGATAACAGAAGATCCAGATTAGACTAAGTGCAGGAACTAGTGTCATAAGAAGGGATCCCATTAACTAGCAATAGGTCAGGACATGTTAAAACTAATTAAGGCAGTTACTAGAGGTGTCATAATATAGTAAGAACAAAGTCAATCAGGCCGCATTATAACAGGTTCAACAAATAGGCTTATAAATCTATTAATGCACATATCTATACATGGTTAACCAGCCCACAGGAAAAGGTATGAGAGCATGTTTATAAACAGGTTTATAAGAGACTTAACTTTAAAAGATAGTTATCAATAACATAGAGCTTAAGCAGAATTTCATTAATCAACTCAAAATTGGTTCAAACGTGTCTCAAATTACAAGTAATAGTATTTAGGACAACATAGTCTAATTAGAATAACACGTTGAGCAAATAATCATAGTGAAATGGCAGAGGGTCTAATAACTCACTAGTTGAGATGAAACAGGGAAGAAAGGGATCCAACAGTGTTGTAAATATCACCAACAGAAGCAAGAAATTGGAAATTTCTGGCCTTGGCTTTCAGCCGGCCAGGAATCAGAATACAGAATGAGATTATTCAAGAGTGAAAGCACACGGCTTTGTTATAGTAGTGAAAGATTTTCGAACTCAGAACTTCCAAGTCTTTTTCTCTCTTTTTTTTAAAGGGAGTGGGGATGGGTTTAAATAGTGCAGGGATTAGAACATAAACATGGAAAATAACTGGTTTAAACACCAAAAAAGGGCAAGTACTTAAATCAGTAAAATTGAAACCCTAAATTTTAGGTAAAAATACACATGATTGGCAGAAAATAAGGGAAAGAATCACATAATACGTACAATGAACATATATAGGAAATTATTCACAAGAAGCACATAGTAGAACCGGATTTGGTTCAAGTAAAAGAAAGGTCTGAAACCCTAATTTGGGTAAATCACAAAATCAGCAGAAAAATAAAGGCAAAGAATCACATATTAGCATAAAACGAACATAGATAGGAGATTATTCAAAAAGAAACACAGAATCGAACCAGATTTGGTTCAATTACAGAATATCTGAAACCCTAATTTAAGGCAAGTAAAAGGAATCAACAGAAATAGGCAGATTCATGCGTAATAGAATGAATATAGAAGAAATAATGCTAAAAATCAAGCTTGAACCAGTTTTGGTTCGAATCAAAAGAGAATCTGAAACCCTAACCTTAGGGAATCAGCAAGATACGAACGAATCAGGCTTACATGGTTCAAAATAACACATTTGGACTTAAGGTCATCCAGATTCAAGAGGTAAAAATCGATTTGGACAGAATTAAAGATGGGGTACTTGCCATGTTTAGGCAAGTACCTAAGTTATTCTATAAAATAGCACCAAATAAGGGAAATATCTCGAGATGGTAGGTGAATGGGGAAAGAATCTTATTAGGAACAGGATTTGGGGGGATTTTAGTGAGGCGGCGAGATTAGGGTTCATCAGAAGAGGGAAACAGAGGCGGAGGATTTGGGAAATGAGGGTTAGGGTTTGGGGGGGTGGAGATATAAGGAAAGGGAGGGATCGTTTATGAGTCGTTGACCATTTTTGATCAACGGTTGGGATTTGAGCGGACTGGGTTGGGTTTAATTGAGTGGGTAAGGGTAATTGGGCCAGGGGTATTAGGCTTGGGGTAATTGGGTAGGTTTGGGTAGTTTAGGTCCGAAAATATAATTGAAAATTGGGGCCAGATTTTAAATACCCAATTTATTAAATAAGCAATTTATAAAAAAATGAATAAATAACAAAAATATCATATGTGCTTAAAAATGATTAAAAACAATTATTTAACACTATAAAAATATAAAAGGTTATTGTTTTGCATAAATAAAGTAATTATAAGCATGTATGGGCTATTATTGCAAAATGTGCAATTTAGCCTTAAAAATGCAAACATAATTATAACAAACGTATAAATGATAAGTTTAGATGATAAAACCATTATAAAATAATTTGTAAGGTAATTAATAGATATTTATATATAATAAAATACCGAAATAAATTAATTTAAAGCCTTTATAAATTATAGAAAATTATGCTTGTAGATGAAATGATGATGCATGTGCACTATCTTGAAAGTATACATATATATATATATATATATATATATATATATATATATATATATATATATATATATGAAAAATATGAAGGAAAAATTGGGTATCAACAGCTGCCCCTCTTTACCCGGGAAGGATGAAGGAGTTGTCGGGTAAAGAAATGATGACCGATTTTGACCGAATGGGGTGTTTTGAAAAATATAGGCCGCACTGTGGTCTCTGAGCTGCCTACATATCCCTGGTTTTATAGGAATCAGTCCATGTGTAGTTCTGGATCCAACGGTGGAATAAACCGATGGATTTGTTGTAAGAACGGACAAAATATTCTGGATAGGACAACTCGGGATTGAGAGCGGTTATGGATATTTGAGTGGGTATCAGATGGGAATGGGTAACGGACGGTGATCGGTTACGTTTGAAATAATTTAAGGATATGAATGTTGAATGGAAACTGGAGCGAAGATTGCTCCCGTTAGGAGAACAGTTGCTTCCTGATCACCTACAAATTCAAAATACGATGCATGCATATAGATTATCGCATAAATTTAAACATGATGCAAATTTCCTTTAGACCATGGAGATCGTCTTTGGACGGTGAGGATGACGTCCTTAGATCATGACGCCCCGGGCCATGTATTGTGCAGTAAAGGATTCGCATGCCATGAAATGACGTTCTCGGCTATGAAGATGGTGCCTCTGAATCATGATGCCTTTGAATAATGATGTGTAATATTAAGAGATCCTCAGGCCATGGCATGGTGTCTTCTGGCTATGAGGATGATGCCTTCGGACTATGACGCCTTCGAAAAATTTGGCTAAGTTTCAGCCCATGAGATACAAAGATATGATGTTTGCAAAAATACAAGACAAAGCTTAGTCTTGTGTAAGATCGGAGGCAGAGCTCAGCCTCGAGAGAACAGAATGATGCAAGGTTTTTGGAATATAGCAACATTTTTGGTCATGCAAGGAGAGACAATGCTTAATCTCGTGTGGGGGTAAGGCAGAGCTTAGCCTTATGCAGTTGAGAAGGCAGGGTTTAGCCCCATGCAAGATTGGAGACAATGCTTAGTCTCATGCAATGAGAAGGCAGAGCTTAGCCTTATGCAGTTGAAGAGGCAGAGCTTAGCCTCATGCAAGATGGAGACAGTGCTTAGTCTCATGCAAAGGGAAGGCAGAGCTTAGCCTTATGCAGTTAAGGAGGTAGGGCTTAGCCTCATGCAAGATGGAGACAATGCTTAGTCTCATGCAATGGGAAGGTAGAGCTTAGCCTTATGCAGTTGAGGAGGCATGGCTTAGCCTCATGCAAGATGGAGACAATGCTTAGTCTCATGTAAAGGGAAGGTAAAGCTTAGCCTTATGCAATTGAGGAGGCATGGCTTAGCCTCATGCAAGATGGAGACAGTACTTAATCTCATGCAATGGGAAGGCAGAGCTTAGCCTTATGCAGTTGAGAAGGCAGAGCTCAGCCTCATGCAAGATGGAGACAGTGCTTAGTCTCATGCAATGGGAAGGCAGAGCTTAGTTTTATGCAATTAAGGAGGCAGGGCTTAGCCTCATGCAAGATGGAGACAGTGCTTAGTCTCATGCAAAGGACAGATAATAAGTAGTAGCAGAGTATTTCTTAGCTGGAAATATGTTTGCGCTTAGCAGCTTTGTCGTTATGAAGATAGTGATTCTGAGGTGTGCCCGAATTTGAGAATATTTCTTGTTCCTGCATCCAAAGGACAATCGTGAGTTTTACAGGGAAATGTTGGTTCGTGCCTCAGCCTGCTTGCTTTGCCTCGCTCTGCATCGAAATCCTGCTCGAGTTACCATGGGTAGCATCTGGCTATTTCATAAAATAAAGTTTTTGAAAAAACTGTGCGTGCATATGATGAATGCAGTTATTTAAAATACATTAGTATGCAATATCGGATAAATTAGATGAACCAATGACTGTGACATTTTAGAGACATTGCGACTTCCTTAGAATTTTGAGGGTCCTCCTCAAAATTCTGCCCCAGTTTACTTAGGCGATTCTCTGACCGTTCTGTATATGATGACGTTGGCTGGACTTGCTCCGGAAGTTTAAGGGTCCTTCTCAAAATTCTGCCCCAGTTTCTGATTGTGGGGAAAATGAGAATTTTATTGAATTGTGACCGAACCACCAGGGCTGCCTATGTATCCCTTCTTAAATGGGAATCAAGTCAAGCGTAGTTCAGTTACATCAATTTCATAAATGTAAACAAATTTAAACATTGTATCTTTTGAATGCATATGAGTTGATAGGCTTTGGCCAAATCTCTCCATCCATTTCTGCGAGTATGAGTACTCCTCTTGTTAGTACTCTGTGAACCATATAGGATCCTTGCCAGTTGGGTGAGAATTTTCTTTTGGCTTCATCCTGATGTGGAAAGATTCATTTCAGCACTAGTTGCCCCGGTGCGAACTGTCTAGGTTTGACCCTTTTGTTAAAAGCTCTGGACATTCTGTTCTGATAAAGTTGACCATGACACACTGCATTCATTCTTTTCCCGTCAATGAGAGCTAATTGTTCATAGCGACTTGTTACCCACTCTGCATCACTGAGTTCAGCTTCCTGTATAATTCTTAGGGAGGGAATTTCTACCTCGGCGGGAATGACGGCTTCAGTACCGTAGACCAATAGGTAAGGATTTACCCCGGTTGACGTGCGAACTATGGTCCGGTACCCAATTAAGGCAAATGTTAACCTCTCGTGCCATTGCTTGTGGTTGTCCACCATTTTAATTTTCTTGATATTCTTGTTTGCGGCCTCCACGGCTCCATTCATTTGAGGCTTGTATGCTGTGGAATTCTTGTGCTTGATTTTAAAGGTCTTGTATATAGCTTTCATTAGGTCACTGTTGAGATTGGCAGCGTTATCGGTGATGATGGACTATGGAACGCCAAATCGGCAAACAATACGATCTCTCACAAAATCTGCGATGACTTTCTTGGTTACAGCTTTTTAGGATGCAGCTTCGACCCACTTTGTGAAGTAGTCTATGGCCACTAAAATGAACCTGTGTCCGTTTGAAGCGGTGGGCTCGATTTTTCCAATGACCTCCATTCCCCAAGCGGTAAAAGGCCAAGGTGCACTTGTTGTATTGAGTTAATTTGGCGGCACCCATATCATATCTGCGTGTATTTGGCACTAATAACATTTCTGGACATACCTGATGTAGTCTATTTCCATAGTCATCCAAAAATAACCTGCCCTTAGTATCTTCTTGGCTAAAACGAAACCACTCATGTATGGTCCGCAAATTCTAGAGTGTATCTCTTCGATCAGTTTGGAAGCTTCCTTGGCATCAACACACCATAATAATCCTAAGTCTGGAGTCCTTATGTACATAATTCCTCCACTTTGGAAGAAATGCTGGGACAATCTTCGGAGCGTGCATTTTTTAGTATGATTTGCATGCTCTGGGTACTCTCCTTTTGCCAAGTACTCCTTGATATTTTGGAACCATGGATTCTGGTCTGCTTCTTCTTCAACATGAACGCAGTAAGCTGGCTGATTATGAATCCTTACCGGAATGGGGTCGATGAAATTCTTGTCTGGATGCTGTATCATGGAGGACAAAGTGGCCAATGCATCTGCGAACTCATTTTGGATTCTCGGGACATGTCTAAACTCTATCTTCATGAACCTCTTCATCATATCTTGCACATGATATAGATATGGTAATATTTTGGTATTCTTTGTAGCCCATTCTCCCTGCACCTGATGTACCAGCAGATCTGAATCGCCAATTACCAGTAATTCCTGGATATTCATGTCAACGGCCAAATTGAGCCCCAATATGCAAGACTCATATTCTTCCATATTATTGGTGCATGGAAATCTGAGTTTCGCGGATATCGGATAATGTTGACCTATTTCTGATACCAAAACGGCTCTAATACCCACTCCTTTGAAGTTTTCGGCTCCATCGAAAAACATTCTCCACCCGTCGTAGGCTTCGGTGATATCTTTTCCTACGAATGATACTTCTTAATCAGGAAAATACATTTTTAGTGGTTCGTATTCTCCTCCTACAGGATTTTTCGCAAGATGATCCGCTAATGCTTGTCCCTTAACCGCCTTCTGAGTCACATAGACAATGTCGAATTCACTCAACAATATTTGCCATTTTGCCAGCTTCCCCGTAGGCATGGGTTTCTGGAAGATGTACTTCAGAGGGTCCATCCTTGATATGAGATATATGGTATAGGCACAAAAGTAGTGCCTCAGTTTCTGGGCTATCCAGGTCAAAGCACAGCAGGTGCGTTCTAGCAAAGAATACCTTGCTTCGTAGGGTGTGAACTTTTTACTCAGATAGTATATGGCATGTTCTTTCCCTCCCGTCTCATCGTGTTGTCCCAAGACACAACCGAAAACCCTATCTAATACGGAGAGATAGAGTAGCAGTAGTCTACCAGGTTCTGGAGGGACCAGGACTAGCGGTGTGGACAAATATTCTTTGATTCTGTCAAAAGCTTTCTGGCAGTCTTCAGTACAATTGGTTGCGGCATCCTTCTTTAACATTTTGAAAATCGGCTCACAGATCACGTTTGATTGTGCTATGAAGCGGCTGATGTAATTAAGATGTCCCAAGAAGCTCATCACGTCTTTCTTGTTCTTTGGAGGTGGCAAATCCTGGATAGCCTTGACCTTTGATGGGTCTAGCTCAATTCCTCGGTGGCTGACGATGAACCCTAATAACTTTCCTGCGGGGACCCCGAAGGCACATTTTGCGTGATTCAATTTCAAATTGTACCTTCGAAGCCGATCAAAGAATTTCCTCAAGTCTTTTATGTGATCTGTACTCTTCTTGGATTTGATGATGATGTCATCCACATATACCTCTATCTCCTTGTGTATCATGTCGTGGAAAATAGTTGTCATGGCCTTCATATAAGTGGCCCCAGCATTCTTCCGACCAAACGACATCATTTTATAGCAGTACACCCCCCATGGTGTGATAAAAGCTGTCTTTTTAGTATCCTTTTCATCCATCCAGATCTGATGATATCCCGCGAAGTAATCCACAAAGGATTGGAGTTCATGCTTGGCACAATTGTCGATCAGTATGTGTATGTTGGGTAACGGGAAATCATCTTTGGGACTTGCTCTGTTTAGGTCCCGATAATCGACGTATACTCTAACTTTTCCGTCCTTCTTACGAACTGGCACGATGTTAGCCAACCAAGTTGGATATTCAACCACTCTGAGAACCTTAGCTTTGATCTACTTGGTGACTTCTTCTTTGATTTTCAAACTCATATCTGGCTTGAACTTTCTGAGCTTCTGCTTTACCGGCGGACACATTGGGTTGGTAGGTAGTTTATGAGCCACTATGGACGTGCTAAAACCGGTCATATCATCATAGGGCCATGCAAAGATATCCTCATATTCCTTTAGGAAACGAGTGTATTTTTCTTTCTCTGATGGTGAAAGGTGAATGCTTACACGTGTTTCCTTGACTATTTCGGAGTCTTCTAGATTAACTATTTCAGTCTCATCCAAATTGGACTTAGGCTTGTTTTCAAAGTTTTCCACTTCTCTGACAATTTCCTCGGGCATTATATCCTCTTCCAGATCCTCTGAATCATTATCCTTATGTTGCGTTGTCTCATTACATATCACAGTCGTAAGTTCATCGGGATAGGTAATAATACTATAGAAAAAAGCGTAAAGAATAATAATAAATACTAAAAACAACAATGCATTTAGATGAATCTTGAAACGTCAAACAGGTACGGCTCGATGACCCGAGCAATTATTTCAAAACAAAACATGCTTAAAACAAAATACTGAAAATGTTTTAAATGCTCGTAAAAATTTCTTTCAAAATAAATGATGCTAATTGCAGGCTACCCAGGAACTCGATGGGCCCTTGATGGTACAGCAGTCCAGTTCTTGAGAACAGCTCCCTTCTCCACGGTCTGGATAATGAGGCCTTCCACCTCCTCCTCCTCCTCCTCAACTATCGCACTACAATCCATGTCTTCATCATCCAGAAACATATTCCTTATACCAGCTAGAACTTCATCTTCTTTGGACTCCCACATCATGTCAGCTTGATGAAATGACTGGCTCAAATGTGGTATTGGTTGCTTTAGAGGGTAATAAGGACCACGCCATGGTGGCGACCAATTCTGATACTCGTGCCAGGTGTATTCACACCCAAGCCCAAAAGTTGTGCCGTGACGCTTTAACCGTATTGGTTTGGTGGTCCCCTGGAGATTCTTACTGAGACCTTTGCCAGGCTCATACCCTGTCTATGCCAATATGCCTTCTATCTTACTGTTCCACCATTTGTCCTTTTCAATTGCGTTGACGCGCTCGATGTGATGGTATGTTTCTCCACCCAACTTCCTTCTATTCTCAATGTCCGGAACAGTTTGACTGGTATAAATGGGATTACTTCTGTCCCCATGGATGATCATTTCCTGATGGTTCCACTCAAACTTCATGACCTAATGTAGAGTAAAAACTACGGCCCCAGCGGCATGTATCCAAGGTCGACCCAACAATAGGTTGTAGGTAGTAGATATGTCTAACACTTGAAACTCAACATCAAACCAGGTTGGGCCCATCTGTAGGCTGAGGTTGGTCTACCTAGTTGTGGCCCTTTGAGACCCATCAAATGCTTTCACATTCATTATTCCTGCTCGTATCTCGTGCAGGCCTTTACCTAATCTTTTCAGAGTAGTTAGTGGACATATGCTAAGACTCGAACCCCCATCTATCAGGACTCTGGCAATGAACTTATCCTCAAATTTCACTGTGATATGCAGTGCCCTGTTGTGACTTAGTCCTTCTGGTGATAGCTCGTCTTCATAAAAAGTGATCTTGTGGCTTTCCAACACTTGTCCTACCATATTGGCCATCTCTCCACTGGTAATGTTGTTGGGTAAATAAGCCTCATTCAACACTTTCATCAACGCGTTCCTGTGTGCCTCAGAATTTTTCAGTAGTGATAGAATGGATATCTGAGCAGGGGTTTTGTTCAAATGATCAACCACAGAATACTCCCTAGCTTGCACCTTTCTCCAAAGATCATCCGGGTCGGTTTCAATGGTGGGCTGCCTGGAAGCGGCTTCTTTACTTATTTCTCCCAAATGCTCGGGCGTGTAAACCCTACCAGTTCTGGTCATACCTTATACTGCACCAGTTTCTTCCATTTTCCCCTTTCCTTTCCTTCTTGCTTCTGCAACATAATCCCATGGTATAGTATTAGACTTATAAGATGGTGTAGGTGCTACCATCACGATAAAGGGTGCATTTACTTCAACCTCAAACTGAGTTGGTGTAGCTACCTCAACTTCGATTGGTGCCTGAGTTTGTACCATGATTGGTGTGAGAGTGACTGGAGATATTTCAGGATTATCCCCTTCTCGAATGAGTCCAATTGACCCCTCTGAGTCTCATTCTTCATCGGTCTCTATCATGTTTACCCCTCCGTCCTTGTGATCCGGGAGAGGATTGTTACGGACATTGGGTGCAGTATCCTTTGCCTGTATGACTTTGGTATCAATTAATGTCTGAATCTTATCCTTCAAAGTACGGCACTCATCAATAGTATGACCTTTCATGCCTGAGTGATAGGAACATGTCTTATTTGGATTGACCCATTGAGAGGAATTTTCCATGGCAACAGCGGGAATGGGAGTGATATAACCGGCAACCTTCAGTCTCTCATACAGTTGGTCTATAGGTTCAGCAATTGGGGTGTATTGTCTGGGTGGTCTGCGGTCGAAATTTGGTCTAGGTTTTTGGTAGTTTTGGCGGGCTGGTGGTGAGTGGTAGTATGCAGGTTGGGTGTTATAGGTATGGTAAGTGGTGGCAGGTTGTTGGTATCTGGGAGGTGAAGGCTGATATGTGGGTGGAGGTGTTTGGTATGTGAGAGGAGGCTTCTGACCTTGGGCTACCATTACTGCACCTACTTCTTTCTTCCCGGAGATACCTCCTGACTGCAGGGCCTTATTTGTGGCTTGGAGTGCTTCAAAATTTGTCACCATTCCGCTTTTGATCCCTTCTTCTATTCTCTCTCCCAACTTGATGATATCAGAAAATTTATGGTTCTCAATAACCATCAATCTTTCGTAGTATTGCGGATCCTAAGCTCTGACGAAGAACTTATTCATCTGTTCTTCTTCCAGCACTGGCCTTATTTTTGCAGCTTCAGACCTCTACCGAGTAGCATACTCGCGGAAAGTTTCCGTTGGCTTCTTCTTGAGATTTTGAATGTCGAAAATGTCTGGTGCGTTTTTTGTGTTAAACCTGAACCGATCCATAAAATCTAATGCCATGCTTACCCAATTAACCCATTTCTTTGGGTTTTGACTGATGTACCAAGACAGGGCATCTCCAGTGAGGCTTCTCATGAATAGATTCATGTGGATTCTTTCATCTCTACCAACTCCTACAAGCTTGTCACAATATGTTCTCAAGTGCACCTTCGGATCACCTGTTCTATTGAACATTTTGAACTTGGGAGGTTTATAACCCTCTGGCAGTTCTACGTCCGGCTGAATACATAAATCTTCATAATTCAAACCCTCAACGTCTTTGCCCCCTTCGACATTTTGAACCCTGTCGGTAAGTTTCTTGAGTTCTTCTGCTATGTTCTTGATGAGCAGGTCCTTCTCGGTGGATTTGGGTATTTATAGGGTCTGTTGTGGGGTGTGGGCTAAGGTTTCCACATATATGGGATTGCTTTGGTGGACTCAAGGAATTTAGGCGTAATGGTCATCATTGGTTGAGTTTTGCGGGTTAGGAGTAGGCTGTGGTGCATTCTGAGGAGTGTGGTATGTGGTAGTTGGTGGGCACTAGGTCGGATGATGATGATGCAGTGGAGGAGTTGGTGCTGGTGGAGGATTAGCATTTCGGGAGGATTTTGCGGGTGCTGGTTTTGTGTGTTTTGAGGAGGTGTTGAGTTTTGGGCATTTTGTTGGTTGATATCGGGAACATTCAGGTTAAGGGAAAGGTTTGCCAGGTTACAGACCTGCTCAAGTTCCCCTTGTAACTCCAGTATCTTTTGCTCTAATCGCAAAACCAAGTCGTTCTGTGCCAGAGTACCCCGACCATCCGAAGTTTCAACATTCTCTGCATGTGTAGTGTTGTGTTTCCTGATGCCGCTCAGATCATCCATCTTAGCCTTTCCTTTGTTCTTAGGATCACTTGGAGGAGGAGGAGGTGGAGGACTTCTAGATCTGGTATGATATGTCGATGATGCAAGTATGCACAAACCAACCTTAGGGGGTGGGTATAAACAAAGAAAAGAAGAAAAACAAAAAGGTAAACAAGTCAGTAAAGAGTATTAAAAGGATATTTACGATATTTAAACACGTATTGCAGAATTCGCGTCCTAATTTGGGTGACCTCATCGTGCCCGAGGTAAGCCTAGAGACATATAGTTTTGGAGAAAACTCAATGCCGATAACTGCATCATTTCATTAATATAATAAATAGACCAAATCTCTACTAAAATTATAAAGAGTCACTAGTGGCATTTGCCTTATTACAATCAAATTCTAAAACGAATCTAGAAAACATCATTCTTAAACTACTTGGTCCCAGAGGGACCTTCTCCAAGCGTGGCCTACTTAGCCCCATCAATTAGATTCCCCAAGTCGCGCATGTCCAACAGCAAATACGCCCTTGCTAGATGTCCTCCCTCAATGCCCTCTGCGTTCTGACAATCCGAGACCCTTTTTCTCATCTTCCCCTCATGTTCCATCAAACCCTGCTCCAAATACTCCAACCTTTCTATTGATTTAGTAGCGATTCCCCTCCATTCATTGATTGCTTCCATGTCCACTTTATGTTATTCCAAATGCCTGAACTCAGATTCAAAGACCCTTTTGCTCAACCTCCTGTATTTGGCTTGTACTTCAGCAGCATCGTCTATGACCCTATTCCTCAAATCAACCCCTGACTTGACCTCCCCTGCTATGTCATCGACCAACCATGATGGGTAGAAGTACACATGGCCAGCATGATACCTGTCTGGCTCAATGGTATCTTTCTCCACAATAATCTTTTGATGTCACATGTGTTGTGCCTCACATTTGAACGGAATGGCATTCCCTTGGAAGTCTGCTTTGTAATGAACCATTTTGGAAACTTGTGGTATAACCTGTTTTCTCCCAGCTTGGCTCATGACTCTGATAGGAGCATAAGGATAGATTTCCCTTAATCCGATTAGCACTAGATGAGGAACATCTCTCGACCTGATGATGAATTCACTGCTAGGGAACCACTCGAACATCCAATGTACCTTGTCATCAGTCAAATTGCTAAAGAAATATACCCAGCTTACTGCGTTTCCCGGTTGTGCAAACCTGTATGGGATAAAAGCCATTCTTTTCCATGGTCGCCGCAGAAATTCTTGACGGTATGGTCCCCTTTGAAGATGTTCCAACAACCATATTTGCAGTAACAGATTATAACCCTCAAAATGCCTATATCCTTTCTTGCAACGGTCCAAGGCTCGGTATATCTACGCTACGATCATTGGGACAATTGTGTATGTATGTCCCTCAATTCCATCCATTAGGGTCTTAGTAACCATAGCTAAGCGAGTGTGAATCCTTTCTCCTCGTATTGGGAATACCAGCATCCCCAGAAAACAGACAATGAACACAAAAACCCGGCGATGAGTCCAACCCAGAGACGGTAGGACTTGTTGTGCCCACAACGCTCGTAAAGGAAGTCGAATGGTATGTAAGATTTCTTCAGACAGACAAACTCATCATTTTTCCTGAAACCCATCATTTTTAGAAAACCTCGAGACGTGTAATTTTCTGGTACCAACAGACCAAGGTAGTCCCAGGGAAGCCCAGCAAAGCCTCTTATTTCCTCTAGAAGGGGAGTCATTTCTATATCACCAAAATGGAAGATGGCCCTCTTCTTATCCCAAAACATAGTAGCGGCCTCGATCAGTACATTGTTTGGCTGAATGTCCAACAAAGAAGGTAAATTTCCAAGAACTCTTTTCACATGGTTTTTGTCACTTGGCGAGAGATTTTCCCACCAATCTAGAAACAAAGGTGGGATACTTCGAACCATGCCGAACTTGGGGACTTCATGCCTCATTTCTACAAAACAAATAAAGTTAGACCTTTTTCCCTCCGGATTCGACCGTTTACACATTAATGATTAGCATATCGGGATGTTTTCTCCAAATAATGCACATATAATGATCGTGCCAGTTGGGATTATAGAAACCTCGATGGGCTTTGGACAAGGCTTGCCTTAGAAAGTTATTACGCGGACAGCGTTCTAACCCATACTAGGTTTAGACATGATGCATCCACAATTTATATTAGAGTGGGGGTTTCTAGAAGAGTCTAGACCGGTACCCTCAAGTGGACAACGTGAGAGGGGAAGGCACCGCTGATCGACTAGTTTTACCGCAAATAAGCCTTTTCAAATTTTAAAAAGGGTAATATAGGAAGAGCGCGGACACTCATCAAGTGCCGCTATGGTATTAATTGCGCACGAGTGAAATATGATGTAGAGCATGATTTAAGCAAAGATAAAACAACACGTTGTCAAGTATTTTGCATAATAAAAGCGATAAATACAGTATTTAATAAATGTAAAGACAGAAAAGAAAGAAAACAGGGAAGAAGTTAGTTCATATAAAATTATAATAAAGCAATAAAGGGGTAAGGATCGGGAAAGTCATGATATGACAAAATTTAAAAAGTTGGAGCCATATTGTAACCAGATTAAGCGAAGAATTGCATGTAAGTTCATATAAAAGGGGAAATAGGGAAGGGGGTGTGCACATCGCAATAAGAGGGAGAATGGGAGCGGGATGTTCAAGTATCAGCAAAATAATAAAGACACGCTTATTGGGAGAGACTAATTCATATCGACCAAGTTCGCAATGGTAAGAGCCTAAATATATCCCCAGCAGAGTCGTTATGCTGTCGCGCCCCTTTTTCTCACGAAATCGGGTTTCGACATTGACAACTCTTTTAAAAGGAAGGGTTATTCAAAAGAGATAGTCACCACCTAACGGATTAAGGTGTGTTAGGGCACCTATTTGCAAATGACTCGGGTTTACTAGTTTGCATCACCAAAGATCGGGTAAGGGCTCAAATTACCTCGAGGAGAAGGTGTTAGGCATTCCTCGAGGTCCACAACGGTGGGTCCCGGCCAAACTCGAATTATGTGAATTAGTGTAAGAGAAAGGAAACAGTTTGAACAAATAAAGAAATATTGTAACATGAATGGTGGGGGGGTCCTAAGTTTTTTAGCCTAAAGGATCACCCCGTGCAACATAAATAATATTTCGTAACTCTCTCAAGATGGGGTGTTACTCATATTATTCAGCGAGCACAGACTATTATCTCCTACTACCCGATTACTATCTTTAAGTTGTTTACCTAAAGCGCTCTATTTAATTCTAAGTCGTGCCCTACCCGTCCCATGCCTATGGTCCAGGAGGCATTTGGACCTCTATTTCAGGGTGGTTCTAGACCTTAACTTAGGCTGCTCAAAAGAAAAAAAATACTAAGCGACAGACAAAAATAATTAGGACTCTCAAATAGAAACAAGTATGGGCTCAAGTTAGCCTGCGCATTTAGACATCAAATGCACGCCAAACTGATTAGCATTGACATATTTTATTAATTGCAGAATACTATAGGAAGGATATCTATGTGATATTGAATGAACGAGCAGGCAGTCATGTATAAAATCAGTTTCTTAATACGATTATTAGAAACTACATAAATTTTCCTACTGATTTTAGCATAAAATGATTAAGCCTATTAGCATGGTATCTAGGTGTTTTATGCAATAGTAAATAGTGGCAAGTCAGAGAAACAGACCCAGAATTATTTGTATTATCCCTATAAGCATGTTTTCCAGTGAGGGTGAAAATACAGTATTTGGAAACTCATGAATAAACAGGCAGAATTAAATTGGTTCGAACCTATAGGCATGCTTATTACAATTTGATACAGTTTTAGATCCTATAGGCATGATTTCTATAATTTGATTAGAACAACGCGTAAACAGAAATTTGCATACATATTGGATCATACCAGAACATAATTGAACCAAGCATTGAACCTATGGACATAGCTGCTAGCATATAATGACTGAACATAATAAAGTACCTATAGGCATGATTTTCTAACACATCACATATGATAACACATTGTTGGACCTATAGGCGGGATTTCTACCCAACTTATTGCAAATGTAAAATAGGAACCCTTTCCCAATTTCACTAACACCCCAGAATTATTATTACAAATAATTATTACAGACTAGAATTTAATAAATAAATTACAAAGTAAGTGTAACTATAGGGAGCCTACAGCAGGCCCAAATACACCTGAACAGGCCAGGCCTTCCACTCACAATAGCTCCAAAACCCATATTCATAGATACAAAGTAACCAGTTGTTGAGTGATTCACTAATATATCAAGACTAAACATACAGAACCCAAATCCCTAGTGTGTTAGAGTTCCCAAGGGCTTCAAGAACCCAGGGCAGTGCTCACACTAGAGAGATCAGAGGACAGAACCTAAGTAGCCTTGGCTTTCAGCTGGCTAGGAGGAAGAATTCAAAAGGATCAGGGGAGTAGAATGGGATTAGGGAATCTACTGAAGGACAGAATCACATATTGAGCATATATGAACAAATAGTAGACATGCTTAATCCTAAGCATACTTAATCAAGGTTTAGGAATTAAATCAATCACATGCTAACAAGGCAAGTTCATAAGTAGATACATAGTGATAACAGAAGATCTAGATTAGACTAAGTGCAGGAACTAGTGTCATAAGAAGGGATCCCATTAACTAGCAATAGGTCGGGACATGTTAAAACTGATTAAGGCAGTTACTAGAGGTGTCATAATATAGTAAGAACAAAGTCAAACAGGCCACATTATAACAGGTTCAATAAACAGGCTTATAAATTTGTTAATGCACATATCTATACATGGTTAACCATCCCATAGGAAAAGGTATGAGAGCATGTTTATAAACAGGTTCATAACAGACTGAATTTTAAAAGATAGTCATCAATAACATAGTAATAGCATTTAGGATAACATAGTCTAATTGAAATAACACGTTTAGCAAATAATCATAGTGAAATAGCAGAGGGTCTAATAACTCACCAGTTGAGATGAAACAGGGAAGAAAGGGATCCAACAGTGTGGTAAATATCACCAACAGAAGCAAGAAATTGGAGATTTTTGTCCTTGGCTTTCAGCCGGCTAGGAATCAGATTACAGAATGAGATTATTCAAGAGTGAAAGCACACAACTTTGTTATAGTAGTGAAAGATTTTCGAACTAAGAACTTCCAAGTCTTTTTCTCTTTTTTTTTAATAGGGAAGTGGGGAGGGGTTTAAATAGTGCAGGGATTAGAATATAAACATAGAAAATAACTGGTTTAAACACCAAAAAAGAGCAAGTACTTAAATCAGTAAAATTGAAGCCTAAATTTTAGGTAAAAATACACAAGATTGGCAGAAAATAAGGCAAAAAATCACATAATGCGTATAATGAACATAGACGGGAAATTATTCACAAGAAGCACAGAGTAGAACCGGATTTGGTTCAAGTAAAAAAAAGGTCTGAAACCCTAATTTGGGTAAATCACAAAATCGGCAGAAAAATAACGGCAAAGAATCACATATTAGCATAAAACGAACATAGATAGGAGATTATTCAAAAAGAAACACAGAATCGAACCAGATTTGGTTCAATTAGAGAATATCTGAAACCCTAATTTAAGGCAAGTAAAAGGAATCAACAGAAATAGACAGATTCATGCGTAACAGAATGAATATAGACGAAATAATGCTAAAAATCAAGCTTGAACCAGTTTTGGTTCGAATCAAAAGAGAATCTGAAACCCTAACCTTAGGGAATCAGCAAGATACGAACGAATCGGGCTTACATGTTCAAAATAACGCGTTTGGACTTAAGGTCGTCCAAATTCAAGAGGTAATGATCGATTTGGACAGAATCAAATATGGGGTACTTTCCATGTTTATGCAAGTACCTAAGTTATTCCATAAAATAGCACCAAATAAGGGAAATATCTCGAGATGGTAGGTGAATGGGGAAAGAATCCCATTAGGAACGGGAATTGGGGGGGATTTTAGTGAGGCGGTGGGATTAGGGTTCATTAGAAGAGGAAAACAGAGGCAGCGGATTTGGGAAATGAGGGTTAGGGTTTGGGGGGTGGGAGATATAAGGAAAGGGAGGGATTGTTTATGAGCCGTTGACCATTTCTTATCAACGACTGGGATTTGAGCGGACTGAGTTGGGTTTAATTGAGTGGATAAGGGTAATTGGGCCAGGGGTATTAGGCTTGGGGTAATTGGGTAGGTTTGGGTAGTTTAGGTCCGAAAATTTAATTGAAAATTGGGGCCAGATTTTAAATACCCAATTTATAAAATAAATAATTTATAAAAAAATGAATAAATAATAAAAATATCATTTGTGCATAAAAATGATTAAAACAATTATTTAACACTATAAAAATATAAAAGGTTATTGTTTTGCATAAATAAAGTAATTATAAGCATGTATGGGCTATTATTGCAAAATGTGCAATTTAGCCTTAAAAAATGCAAACGTAATTATAAAAAATGTACTAAAAATATTTAAAACCTAATATGGGTGTAAATGATAAATTTAGATGATAAAACCATCATAAAATAATTTGTAAGATAATTAATAGATATTTATATATAATAAAATGTCGAAATAAATTGATTTAAAGCCTTTAAAAATTATAGAAAATTATGCTTGTAGATCAAATGATGATGCATGTGCACTATCTTGAAATTATATATATATATTTGGAAAATATGAGGAAAAAATTGGGTATCAACAATGCCTTGAGCAGAAAGGTGGAGAGTATGGGTAGTTTGGCATTCATTTCAGTAAAGGAGAGGCCGATAGCTTTGGACATTCAGTCCTTGGCTAACAGACTTGTGAGGTTGGATATTTTAGAGCCCAGTCGAGTTCTTGCATGCGTTGTCACCCAGTCTTCACTATTAGAGCAGATTAAGGCTCGCCAATACGACGATCCGCACTTATTGGTTCTCAGAGAGACGGTACTACAGGGTAGTGCCAAGGAGGTTACATCCGTGAAAATGGTGTTCTGTGACTCTAGGGTCGTCTATGTATTCCTAATGTGGATGGATTAAGGGTAAATATTCTAAAAGAGGCACACAGTTCTCGGTATTCTATTCATCCAAGTGCTACGAAGATGTACCGCGACCTGAGGCAGCATTATCGGTGGCAGTGGATGAAGCAGGGCATAATTGAGTATGTAGCGAGGTGCCTAAATTACTAGCAGGTTAGTATGAGCATCAGAGGCCAGGTGGCCTACTCCAGCAAATGGTTATACTTGAGTGATAATGGGAGCGCATCACTATGGACTTCGTAGTTGGGTTACCTCGGACCTTGAGGAAGTTTGATGCAGTTTGGGTCATTGTTGACAGGTTGACCAAGTCGGCACACTTAATTCCGGTTGTGACCACGTATTCTTCAGAGAGATTGGCCCAAATTTACATTTAGAAGATTGTTCGGTTGCACGGTATGCCTGTATCCATCATATCAGATAGAGGCCCTCAATTTACTTTGTATTTCTGGAGAGCAGTACAGAGTGATTTGGGGACCTGGGTTAAGCTCATCATAGCCTTTCATCAGCAGACCGATGGGCAGTCAGAGCGGACGGTTCAGATCTTGGAGGATATGCGCAGAGCATGTGTGATTGACTTCGGAGGGTAGTGGGATCGATTCTTCCATTTGGCCAAGTTTTCTTACAACAACAGTTATAAGTCCAGCATTGAAATTGCTCCATTTGAGGCTTTATATAGTCGACGATGTCGTTGGCCCATCGGATGGTTTGAGCCCGGCGAGGCTAAGTTATATGGTACTGATTTGGTTAAGGATTCCTTGAAAAAGGTAAAGTTGATTCAGGAGAGACTTCGCACATCACAGTCCAGACAGAAGAGTTACGCAGATCAGAAGGCGCGTGATTTATCATTTATGGTGGGCGAGAAGGTTCTCTTGAAAGTCTCACCAATTAAGGGAATCATGAGGTTCGGGAAGAAGGGAAAGTTGAGCCCAAGGTTTATAGGTCCATTAGAGGTGTTGAGACAAGTTGGGGAGGTTGCTTATGAGCTTGCTTTGCCTCCCAGTCTATCGGGAGTTCATCCGGTTTTCCATGTGTCTATGCTCCGAAAGTATAATGCCGACAGATCGCAGGTGATAGACTACAACACGGTTCAGTTAGATGAGAGCATGGGTTATGAGGAGGAGCCAGTTGCCATTGTTGACATGCAGGTTCGTCAGTTGAGGTCCAAGAAGATTTCCGCAGTAAAAGTTCAGTGGAGGGGTCAACAGGTTGAGGAGGTAACTTGGAAGACCGAGGAGGACATGCGGAGCAGATATCAATACTTATTCGGCACTCCCGGTACGATTCTAGACCCGTTTGAGGACGAACATTTGTTTAAGAGGTGGAGAATGTAACGACCCAACCGATCGTTTTACTTTCTAGAATTTCGTTCCCTTAAATAAGACTCCCCATATGTTCTTTTACAGTTTTATGACTTTCGGGGATGGTTAGTTCGGGTTTGGAAGGGTTCGGGATGAAACCGGAACACTTAGTTCCTTAATATTGGCTTAAAAGGGAAAAGTTTAAATTGGGTCAACATTTGTAGTAAACGATCTCGGAACCGAGATTTAACAATCCAAATAGGTTCATATGAAGATTTTGGACTTGGGTGTATGTTTAGGTCGGGTTTTGGATGACCCGGGAGCGTTTTGATGCATAAAGTTGAAAGTTGGCGCATTGAAGGTTTTAAAATTCTTTAAACTTGGTTTGAAATTGGTTTTGGTATTATCGAGGTCTGTTTGGGATTTTGAGCTAGGGAATAGTTCCGTATGATGATTTAAGACTTGCACGCAAAATTTGGCATCATTCCGAGTTGATTTGATAGGAATTGGACGCACGAAAGTGTTTCTAGAGGTTTTTGAGTTTCATAATTCGATTCATGCGTTTTGGCATCCGACTCGTACTTCTAGATGTTATTTTGGTGTTTCGAGCACGCGAGCGGGTTAGTGTTTTGTTGTTGGATGTGTGAGTGTTATTGGATTGGGTCCGGGGGCCTCTGGTGTGGATCAGATTGGAAATCAGACTCGGAATTTGGCTTGGGGGACTGCTGGTGCACCAGTTCTAGTGCATCCGCACTTGCAAGATTTTGGCCGCCGGTGCGAGCTTTTGACCGCATATGCGGTTTTGGATAAGGGGTCTGTGACCCGCAGAAGCGGAGGAATTTCCGTAGAAGCGGCCTCACTACTGCGATGAAGGAGTCGTAGGTACGAGAAGGGGTCGTTCAGGCCCGGGTCACAGGTGCGAGAGGCGAGCTGCAGAAACGGACTCGTAAGTGTGGTGCGGTGCCCTTCCACAGGTGTGCCCAAAGCTGGGGTAGGTTTCTTCTGCATATGCAGACCTTTTTTCGCAGAAGCGGCGTCACAGAAGCGATCCAAGATCCACAGAAGCAGAATCGCTAGAGGTAGTGAGATCTTTTAATGTCGCGACTTAGGCAATTTTAGCTCATTTATTTCATCTCTTAGGCGATTTTGGAGCTTCTTGGAGGGGAGTTTCCACCTAGCTATTAAAGGTAAGTAATTTCTATCCCACGTAAGTTAAATACATAGATTATGGGTAGATTTTAACATGTAAAATTATGAAAATTGTGGGTTTAGTTGAAAAAACTAGGTTTTGATAAAAATGGTATTTAACCACAAAAATGATTATGGAATTGGGTGAAAATTAAATATTTGAGTTCATGAGGTTATGGTTAACAATTATGTTCAAAAATTTCCGGAATCCATGCACGTGGGCCCTGGGGTGAATTTTAGAAATCTTTCAAATTGGGTTGAGTAGTTACTCTAATAGCTAAATTATTAACTTTTGAGCGTATATTAATTATTTTATATGAAATTTGGCTAGCTTCGGATTGTTCGGCACTAAGTTGGGTCCTTAGAGTAAATCTGTGGTCAGAAAGCGAGCATTGAGATGAGGTAAGTCTCTTGCCTAATCTTGTAAGAGGGAATTTGCCCCATAGGTGATTTAAATTGCTATTTGATTCTAATTGTGGGGGATGCGTACGCACGAGGTGACGAGAGTCCGTGCGTAGCTACTAATTATGCTTAAGTTCGGGTAGTTTAGGACCCAAATCATGAAATACTTGCGATATTTGCACCCTACTTGTTAATGAAAGTGCTTAAATTATATTAAAACTTGTTAAAGGATTTGTAAAGACCGAATTTCACTTACTTGGGTTTTGGCGGGTCACTTGACCGTTAATAGAAATTGTGCTTCTTTGTATATTAGCCTTATAATAGCTTTTAAATCGGATGCTCATAGAGTAATCTCTCTTCTTGTGGAGTGGGCTGAACGCCTCGGCAGTATAATAGATGCATCTATGGTTCGTGCCACTCGACCCTCGTCAATGTACACATTATTTTGGATCGGGTCGTATGACCTCGGCATAAATCGTGCGTGTTAATGCTTGGAGCCCGGCATCTATGGTTCGCGCTGCTCGACCATCAAGCATACTATCTTCTTATGCAAGATGAGAATCAAAGGAAAATTCATGTCAATTCTCAATTTCCAACAGATGGTGCTTCTATTATGGTGAGAAACCAAGGATCTCAGAATCATCAAAATTCTACAGGATCTCACTTCAACCCTCAGCACAAAATTGGAAACAATTCCTATAAAGGAAACCCTGGATATAAAGGAAAGAAGAATGTACAAATGTGTTCCTACTGTAAGCTGACTAAACACACAATTGGAAACTATTACAGACTTGTGGGATTCCTTGCTGACTTCAAATTTATTAGGAACAAGAGAGTTCAAAATTTTGCAAAGGGCAACTCAGTTGCTACTGTTGTAGAAGATACAGGGGAAATTCATAGCAACATGGTAGAAGGACCTCAGTTTTCTCAGAAACTTTCATCAGACCAATTCAGCCAATTGGTCAATCTTCTGAATCAAATACAACAGGACGGGGAGCTACCCAGGAAGCTAATAAAAATTGTGTTGCTGGTATACTATTTACCAATTCTCCATCCTGTTATTCAGTTACTGATTCTAATCTTACCAACTCCTGGATCATAGATTCAGGGGAAACTGAGCATATGTGTTTTAATACTAAAACATTCTTATTCTTAGTACCATTACCTGCTCATGTAATGGTATAATTGCATAACTCTCCTAGGGTAAAGGTCACTCATGCATGGAGTATTTTTATTTTTCCAGGCTTAGTTTTGGAAAATATTCTTCACATTCCTTGTTTCAGATATAACTTACTCTCAGTACATAGGCTTTGTCAAAAATTCAGATGTCTCTTAGTTTTCACTTCTTTTGGGTGTATTTTGCACGGCCCTCTCATGAAGAGCCCTCAAGTTTTTGGTGAAGCTAAGGGCCGCCTAGTATGACAGAGTCTAGGAATTTATCTTCGGAAACTATCACATCTTTATTTCCAAAATCTTTTTCTAATTCAGTTTCAGCTTCTTTTTCTTTTCCTATCTTAGCAAAAACAGAATCTGATGTAAGACTGTGGCATGTAAGATTGAGACATTTGCCTTTCAATGCAATAAAATATATCAGTTCCATTTCATTTGTTCCTAATAATGTGGGTAATTGTGATGTATGTCCTCTAGAAAGACAATCTAGATTACCATTTCCAATCAGTCAAATCAGAACTAAGCAAGCTTTTGATTTAATTCACATTGACACATGGGGGGCTTATAGGACTCCTACTTACAATGGATATAAATATTTGCTCACCATTATAGATAATTTCAGTAGAGCAACTTGGACTTATCTATTGAGCACAAAAGGTAATGTATTTTCAATTTTGAAGTGTTTCTTGAGCATGGTGGAAAGACAATTCAATGCTAAAGTAAAGGTTATCAGGTCAGATAATGCTTTAGAATTAGGGAAAGCCACTGCAGCTTCTTTGTTTCTACAATCACAAGGCATTTTGCATCAGACTTCATGTGTGGAAACTCTTCAACAAAATAGGATTGTAGAAAGGAAGCACATATGTTTGCTAGAAATTGCTAGAGCTCTTCTATTTCAGTCCAAGGTACCTATATGTTACTAGGGAGAATGCATTTTAACAGCTACTTTTCTAATCAACAAATTTCCATCTAGAGTGCTTAAAGGTAAACTCCCTATGAATTGCTATTTGGGAAAGCACATTCTTATTCTTTCTTAAGAAGTTTTGGTTGTCTCTGCTATGCCTTTACCTTGCCACATAACATAGGGAAATTTGAACCCAGGGCCACATCATATGTTTTAATGGGCTATCCCATTGGTCATAAAGGATACAAGCTACTGCATCTAAGAAATTCTTTGTCTCCAGGGATGTTCATTTTCTTGAACATATTTTTCCTTTTACCTATATTACGTCAGATCACCCACCTCATATATATCCTAACCCCTACATTCCCTACACCTTCCTTCACCACTGATACTCCCTCACGACAAACCTCACCTGCACCACAGGTTCCTCCCACACCTGGTAGCACTCTTAGTTATTTCCCTAAGCATTCAACTTTTCCTCCTTCATTTTCTTCTATTCCTCTTGTCTCTCCTATATCTTCTTCCCCTCCAGTTCCTCTTAGGAGATCCAGTAGAGATAATATATGTACTCTACCTAGTTATCTTAAAGATTATGTTTGTAATAACATCTTTATCATTGATGTCACCACCTCTTGTCTCACCTCTCCTTGCTCCCCATCTCCATTTTCATTCTCCGCCCTTACTAGTTCTAATCAACATCTCCTACAATCAGTTTCTACTCTTTCAGAACCTACAAGCTATTCTTATGCTTGTTCCAACCCAGGTTGGATCCAAGCTATAGACTCTGAACTTAAGGCATTAAAAGAGAATCACACCTGGAATGTAGTTCTATTACCTTCTGGAAAGAAAGCACTACCCTGTAAATGGATTTACAAGAACAAGCACCATGCTGATGGTACTATTGAAAGACTCAAGGCACATTGGTTATAAAGGGTGATGTCCAGAGAGAAGGCATTGATTACACAGAGACCTTCTCTCCAGTTGTCAAGATGACAATAATCAGGTGTTTACTTTCTATTGCAGTCAAGAAAAGTTGGCCTATCTCTCAATTTGATGTAAGTAATGCCTTTTTACATGGGGAACTGCAATAAGAGGTTTATATGAAATTTTTTGCTGGTTTACCCCCACCAAGTCCCAACCATGTTTGTCAACTTAAAAAGTCTCTTTATGGCTTGAAACAAGCCTCAAGGCAGTGGTATACCAGGCTTGCCACCTCTCAGTTTCAAGGGTTTTTCCTCTTCTCTAAATGACTATTCTATGTTCTTTAAGAGAACAAGAACGCTCATTTCTATTGTTGATGTGTACGTAGATGATATCTTACTTACAGGGGATAACATTGTTGAATTATCAGATCTAAAAATATTCCTACACTCTGAGTTTAAAATGAAGGATCTTGGGCCACTTCACTATTTTTTAGGCATGGAAATTTTAAGGAAACAACATGGATTGATTATTACTCAAAGAAAATTTACCACTGACTTGCTCAAGGAATTCGATTGCTTTAATCTCCCACTGGTTTCTTCCCCTCTTAATCCATCTTCCAAATTGGTTGTTGATTCTGGACCTCCATTAGCTGATGCTTCCATCTATCGTCGACCAGTGGGCAAGATAAATTATTTAACACACACGTGCCCAGATCTTTCTTTTGCAGTTCTCACTCTCAGCCAATACATGCAACGCCCCTAGATTGGGCATTTCACAAATGCGATGTGTGTTCTTCGTTATCTTCGATCCAGGCCAGGCCAGGGGCTATTTCTCGATGCTCAGCCCTCTTTTGATCTCTTGGATTTCTGCGATGTGGATTGGGCTTCCTGCCACGACAATCGTCGTTCCATTAGTGGAGTTTTTATCAGTTTTGGTGGCTCATCGGTGTCTTGGAAATCCAAAAAACAAGCTTTCGTGTCTCTCTCTTTCGCAGAAGCAGAGTATCATTCAATGCGTCACTTAGTTGCAACACTCACATGGTTGACTTGTTTGCTTATAGATCTATCAGTTCCTCCTCCGATTCTGGTTCCCATTTTCTCCGACAGTCAGGCTTCCATCCACATCGCCCGGAATCCCATGTTTCACAAAGGACTAAACACGTCAAACTGGATTGCCATTTTGTGAGGCAACAATTCCTTTCCGGCCTCATTTCCCTTTCTTTTCTCCCCTCAGAATTGTAATTTGCTGATTTATTCATAAACCCTTATCAGGGCCTTCTCACAGATCGATTCTTGGTAAGTTGGGGTTGTCTTCTACCCCCTCCAACTTAAGGGGGGATGTTGGAATAAATCGATCTCAGCATTTTATTTCACAAAAAAAGAGTTGATGAAGAAGAAGAAAGACCAAGGCTGAAGGTCAAAGATGAGCAAATAGCGGACAAAACAAAGTTAGGACTTGGTCTTAGTTTTTGTTCTGAAAAGTCACATGAGAAGCAACGTGGCATCATCCCAGCCAATGAACACAACAATGATGGATCTAATCTGGATCGTTGAAAGCTCTCTCATATTCTAGATCCTTCTCACATGCACACAAAATGTCACATGAAGAAGGAATAATTAGTTAGTTATATTGTTAGACTTAGACTAGTAGAAATAGAACAAGTGTACAAAATTAATAGGCTATTCTTTTATTATTTAATTTCTTTACTAGTGATACATTTATATAAATACATAGCCCTTTTTATAGTGAATTCATTCAGAAATACATAGAAAATTTCGCAAACTCTCCTCTCAATTTCTACATTTTTGGGGTCTTTACGAAACTAGCTAGTCATATTTAGTATTTATTTTTTCTAGCTGGTATATATAGATTATGTATTAAATTTATATAGTTATACATATAATACATGGTTTATTGTATATACTATATATTTATGGCTATTTTTAGTTCAAGCAATTAGGTGGTCGGCTATTTAAGTTAAATTACTTTTAAAAAAATAGAACCTTTTATGAAACATTTTTATTGGCTGCCATCGACCACCATGAAATTTTTATTTAAATACAAGGATTTATTCTATACATGGATTTATTAATGCAAGAGCCCACTGTTCCAACTTCCAATGGGAACAGCCTGAGCCAAATTAGCCATACTTTATGCAATGTTTTTGGGTTGTACTTTTGTTCCTTCTTCTTCATTGTTTATACATCTATCTCTTCTTCTTCCTCATATTTATTTTCTTCTTATTCATGACAATAATGATAGAGAAGGAGAATGAGCTCTAATGTTAATGTTCTTAACAAAGAATCAATAGTTCTTTATTGACTAATAAGAGATTTCATGTGTGTCTTTTACGTTTTGAATCTGTATTGATCTCTCTAATGTTTTTAAGGTAATCACAGTACACGTTCATGTCAAATAATATTTAGCGTCTAATGCACGGCTAACTTAATTTTATATATATATATGACATTATCTAGGAACCTATACAGATATTGAAATATTCGTGACAATTGTACATCTCAATGTTCAAAGAATCTCAAATGCCAACTTGGTCTTTTTAAAACTCATGAATGCTTTTAACGTTTTAAGATTTCATGAGTGCTTTTAATAGGAAATCTGTAAGCATATGGATTTATTCTTTGGAAACATCTTAGACAAATCAAAACGCTTGAGCAAAGTTTTTTTTTCATCTTCTTGTTCTTACGTCTATGTTTTCGTCTTCCTTGTTTCCATTTTCACTTTAATTCATGACAATAACGATAGCAAGGGAGAATCGAGTCCTAGTGGTAATGTGTTTCACCAAAGAATCAGTATTTTTTGCGTTTGAATTTGTATTAGTCTCATATAACGTGATCCTGTCCACATATGAAATAGTACGTACCTAGTTTAGTGTCTAAAGCATGACAACGATAACTTTTAACAAAAGATTTCAATCAGTGTTTTTAATGTTTCAATGCCAGCTTGGTGCCACCAAAGAGCACAGAGTTCATATGTAAAGAACTGAATCTTGAGGGTTTTTTTTTTTTGGGGGGGGGGGGGAAGGGGGGGGGGGTTATGACTTCTTGATAATTGTTTAATCTCAAGGTTTAGTCCTTCATTTTTCTCTTGTCTTGAGAAATTACATTATTATGGAGAGTTGGAATCGTCTTTTTATTCATAGATCTCAAATTTATTGCTAAAGAGAAGAACAAGGTGACTTTCTCTCTCTAGAATGAAGTTTCCTCTCACTGACGGCTGAACATGGGCAGGAAGTCGAAAGCAGGAGGGGGAGAGCAACAAGGGCAAGGCAGTGTCACAAATGATGGGAAGCAAACGGTATCGCAATCAGCAGATGCGAAGAAAACGCGGAGCATCAATGTACTTTAAGGTATCGTACCACTAGAATTGTCACAAGCAGGTATGAATAATACACCAGTTCGTCGTAATTCGATCAGTAGAGATGAGAATTGCTTGGCGTAGAGTAGTGGGAAAAGCTCATGGGCAGATATGGTAGAAGAAGAGGTGGCGAAGGAAGTAGGGTTGGGGAAATCACAAAATGCTATGAATTCATGGAGTAAAGTAGTAAGGCCAATAACTACGACTGAGGGATTCGATTTATGTAGTGAGGAAGTGACTGGACAAAATGTCAAAATTACAATTGATGATATTAAGGAAGAAGTTGAGTATTGGAGTTCAGCAGTGATTTGCTATGTGTTGGGATCTAACCCTCCATTGACAATAATTTATGGGTATTTTCGGAGAATTTGGGGGAACAGGGGAATTGATAAAGTGGCACTCATTAACAAGGGAGTGTTGCTTGTGCGATTTTAGACTGAAGAAAGTAAGATCAAAACTATCGAAGAAGGAGTCCAGATGTTTGATTATTGTTAAACCATGTAAACGGGACATTGACATAAAGAAGGAGACCATTGATAGAATTCCTATATGGATTAGGCTCATAAGATTGGATATCAAGTATTGGGATAAGAGTGCTCTCACAAAAATTGCATGCATGGTGGGAAAGTCATTGAAGGCAGATAGAGCTACAACACAGAAGGTGCGACTTACTTTCGCTAGAATACTTGTTGAGGTGTCAATTAACCAGCAATACCTATCAAGAGTCATGTTTGAAAATGAACATGGAAAGATTATAGAGCAAAGGGTTGTTTATGAGTGGAATCCAGTGCTTTGTACCACATGCAAAAATTTTGGGCATGAGCAACAGGAATGCCGAAAATATATGAGGAGGGAGGAGGTCAAGAAATAGCAAGGCCAATGTAAAGAACAGAATGATCAACAAAAAGCAGACAATGGTGGGCAGGAAAGACCCAAGAGCACTACTGGTACTATAGGGAATGAATGAGGAAAGACAAATGAAGTCATGCCAGGGACACAACATAAGAAGAATGAACCTGAGGCAGGGAATAACGATGCTACAATTGCTAGAGGAACTGGGAAAAACAGTAAAACTGCAGCACAAGAGAGGTGACTCTGAAGCTAAGGAACTCTTATGCAGCACTAGCACAATGGAATGAAGAGAAAGCAAAGTCTGGTGGGAACATAGCAAGCTCGTCTAGCCCCGTAGATAAGCAAGTTGTAGCGGGACCTAAACATGGGAAGGGTGGGGGATACCCTCTTCATAATGGATAATATTGGTTGTTGGAATTCCATGGGCCTAAATAAGCTAGCAAAGCAGAGAGAGGTGAACCTGTTTCTGCATAATGTAAAAGTTGGGTTATTTGAGCTCTTGGAAACAAAGATTAAGAGGGAAAAGGCTCAACAAGCATCTCTTAATCTTTGTAATGGTCGGTCTTTTAGCACAAATTTGCTGAAACATCATAGGGGTAGTATATGGCTACTATGGAAACCTCAGATATATGAGGTTGATCTGCTCAAAGTTACTGCACAATTAATGCACTGTAAAGTAAAGCACAGAGGTACTGGAGAACAGATGTACATTACCATAGTCTATGGTTTCAACGATCAAGCTCTTAGTAGAGAGTTATGGGAGGATATAAGTAGGTTGTATACTCAGATACATAGACCATGGGGAGTAATGAGGGATTTCAATTGTGTCCTATAAAGAGAGGAGGGGATGGGAAGGCCAGTCACTGTGGCAGAAACAACAAAGTTTAGGACTTGTGTAGAGGCATGTGAACTACACGACCTAAGATCAACAAGGTCCTATTTCACTTGAAATAATAAACAAGAAAGGGTTGACAAAGTAATGAGCAAGATATATAGAGTATTAGTGAATAGTAATCGGTTGCCTCAACTTCCTACTTTCACAGTTTATTACATGGAGGAGGGGTTATATGATCGTAGCCCTGCTATTATCATATGGGAAAGAGGAGGAAACAGAATGAAGAAACAATTCAAGTACTTTAATATGTGGAGCTTGGAACCAAACTTCATGATAAAGTGGAGGAAAGCTGGCAGCTGGTGATCAAAAAAACTAAGCAGTATCAAGTGGTGGGAAAATTGAACAGGTTGAAAAGAGTATTAATGAGAATTAACAAGAATAGATTTAGTGAGATGGAAAAGAAAGTAGACCATGCAAAAGAGGAATTTCTAGCATGCCAAGTTAGAATTCAGGCAAACCCACTGGATTATGAATTACATAAGCAGGTGAGAAGGCTAGCACATGAGTGTAGTAACTCAGAAGAAGCTAGATGTCAATTTCTGAGGCAGAAAAGTAACATGCAATGGGTAATACAAGGTTCTTTCATAGTTTTATGAAGGCCAAGAGGAACACAAATAGGATATTTTCAATAAGGGATGCTAATGGGGATAACATAACAGGGGTGGAGGGGATTGCAAAAGCATTCACTGATTTTTACACTACTTTATTGGGTACAAGCAGAGGGGGTAGAGATCATATTTATAGTAGTTTAGTAAAAATTGGACATGTGATGACTGAAGAGAACATGAAGTTATTGTAGGTTACATACTCAGAAAAGGAGGTGAAATAGGCTTTATGGGCAATAGCATGGGATAAAAGCCCTTGCCCGAAAACAATCCATTTTTGGAGGGAATACATTTTGGCACTAAAAAATATTTTTGGCGTAATATTCTGGTAAACTTTTGGTTACACAAATTACAATAATTTATTTTTAAGTGAAGTCTTATAGTAGTGGCTTTGGAATCTGGGAAAAATCTAAATTCATCTCAATATCAGACAAACTTTTCAAGGCAAACTACTTTCTTTACTATTGAAGTGACACGCCATGTCAGTGGCTCATGCTTGTGTATCAATTTCCAGGTATATGTGTATATATTTATATAAATATATTTTTATTATAATATTATTTTGCCAAATTTCATGTTTCAAATATAAATACTATAATATGACTAGAGTGCATCGTCTTATCATTGAGAAACCATGTGTACTGCTCAATAACAGTGGGGTGTTCCAATCTTCTTCAGAGTCAACTTCCTGCTCAATATGAGGGATTCTCGCATCTATCTCATAGATACTATACATCTTTCACTCTTTTTTATTTTTACTCTAAGAATATTTTTTATTATGTATATTGGTTTTCAAGTGGGTAATTTTTCAACTAATCCTATGTATTCTTCCTCTTCGTCGATCGTCAAGGAAGAATTCATATCTTTTCAATCCAATAGTAAGAAATTGCAACATCAACAACTTTTCAATCCAATTTTTTATTATATAGTATGATTTTCTGTTTACTGCATCTTTTGTTAGTGTCACTTTAATTTGTTGGCCTAAAGTTTTGATAAGCATTGGATTATCAGTTGCTTATTTAGGTGTCACGATCCGAAATTTCCACCCTCGTGACCGTGATGACGCCTAGCATTTCACTTGTTAGGCAAGCCAACGTTAGAAATAGTTTTTAGCCATTTTAACAAATCCAATTAAATGATACCAAGAAACTGAATAAACTTAAATAAAACTGAAAAAGAGTGAGTAAACCAAAATAACAACAATGTCTAAATACAATCCCACAACTGGTGTCACAAGTACACGAGCGACTAGAGTAATACAAATAATGGTCTGAATAAAAGCATAACTGTCTGAAATGAAATAAACAGCTAGAATAATGTAGAAGGGGACTTCAGGTCTGCGAACGCCGTACAACTGTACTTCAAGTCTCCATCAAGAAATCAAGCTGAGCAATCTACTGACCGCCACTAGGACCGACTCTAAAATCTGCATAAGAAGTGCAGAGTGTAGTATGAGTACACCCGACCCCATGTAATCTGTAAATGTCGAGCCTAACCTCGACAAAGTAGTAACGAGGCTAAGGTGAATCACTTACAATAATATGTACACAGTATAATAATAATAACAATAGGAAAAGGAATAAAAAACGACAAAGCAGTTAACTGCTGAAAGCAAACTCAATCCTCGAAATCAGTGAAACCAGAAATATCAGTTCTGAGAATCTCATATGAAAATACTGAAAGTTAACACAATACAACAATGAGTACAACACACACATTCCGTTGCGGCGCGCAACCCGATCCCACCGTACAGATACAATCCTCCCTTATATCAATATCAAGAATAACATGTAAAATTCGTTGCGGCGTGCAACTCGATCCCACCATATAATCAGAATCAATATCATCATCCTCCCTTATTTCACCACATCAATATCAAAATTAGATATAAAATCCGTTACGACGCGCAACACGATCCCACCATATAAATATCAAAATTCTCCCTTATTCCACTATATTATAATCGTTGTGGCGTACAACCCGATCCATAAATAAATTCAATAAAAGTAATCAATCCAGCAACTCAATTCACCAGAATTTCTACTGTTGATACCCAATATTTCCCTCATATTTTTTAAAATAAGTATATATACTTTTAAAATATTATTTTGCATCATTACTTAATTTACAAGATTTATACAAATATTTTTTTATAATATTTTATAATTTTTAGAGCTTTAAAATTATTTTTCTTGCATTTAAATTACTTGAATATTTATTAATTACCCCTTAAATTATTTTGTGATGATTACCTAAATTTATTATTTACAACCACATATATGCTTCACAATATTTTATTTTATTTTTATATAATTACATTTGTATTTTTTAACTATTTACGCATTTTGCAATGATAGCCTATATTCATGCATAATTACGTTGTATTTATATTATTTGTGCCAAAATAATATTTTTATATTTTATAATATTAAGTTATTATTTTTAATTATTTTAGCGTATAAGAAATATTTTATTATTTATTATTAATTATTTTATTTAAAATAATTTTGTGTATTTATGCCCAAATTACACAATGTTTCGGACCACACTAGTGACCCAAACCCCTCAAATCCCTGGACCAACTTCCCTAGCCCAATACCAACGACCCACTAGCCTATACCCGTCCACTAACCCGATCCGCCTCTCATTAAATCCCGGCCGTTGATATTGGGAGATCAACGACCCATATGCCATCTCCCTCTTTTAATTAACCTAGCCTAGAAACCCTAGCCCCATTTTCTGAGACGGCCGCCTTTGAATCCTCTCTATTCTCTCATCTTCCAAACCTAAACCCTAGCCGCTTCACTCAAATCTTTTCCAAATCTGATCAAATTATGGATTTTTTATGTGATTCTCTTACCTTTTATGGATTATCTCGTTGTTTTTTACAAGACTATGATATTACATAGTATTTGCTCCATTTTTGGCAAGTACCGATCTTCTGAATCAAGGAAAATTAGATGTAATCCTCAAGATTCAGATGGTTCCTCGTCTATATACGTCCATAGCAAGAATCATACGAGCCCGATTTGACAAGATTCTTCGGCCAATTTGTGATTCCATGCAAAATTAGGGTTTGCCTGATTTTTCTCCTAATTTGGTTTTATTATCGACTGCATGTGATTTTCTTTCCTTTTTTTGTGTTTGATTAATTATTTTCCATGTTTACTCGCTTGATTCCACCACTATACAAACCCCTCTTCTAATCCCCTTGAACGGACCTTAATCACGGTTATTCTCTCACACTCTCATTCACTTGGTACTATTTTGAATCTATTGCTCTTGGCCGACTGAAAGCCAAGGCCAACAAAATCGTCTCTATTAACCTTTCTAGTGCGAGCACTGCTCGGGGCTCACTGAAGCTCCTGTGAACTCTGACGTATTAGGGTTTGGATTTTTTTGCTGTTCTGTTGCTGTCACTACTAAGATTCTAGGTACTCACCCTTTTGTTCATTTATTTTCGCAATTGGTTAGCATTCTTCACTCTCACAGCCTTCATTGTTATTCCTTTACTGTCTTATGTGTATACTCTGTATGCCAATACTGGTTGAACTTTTAGACAGGTATGCCTTAAGTTTCTTTGTTATTTATGAACTTGCAGTATTATATTATTGTGTGCTTTTCTATAAATCTACTATCTCAATGATGTTCTGCAAGTTACATGACCTCTAGTATTGAACTTGAATGGTTTTAACATGCGTAGTAGACTTTCATTCTGCATATTTGATTCGCTCTCTGACGTAGTTTGCTAGCTTATGATGTTCAAACCTGTTAGTGAAAACTTGTTTTGTTTATATAATATGTGCATGTACGGGATTTTGTGTAAACCATATTTGTGTGTTTTTGTTTGGAAATCCCTGCTCTCTCTATTAGCTATAATATTAAGGGTTGAAACTCCTAAGTCTTAAAGTTTATTTGGCTGGCGTAGTAGAAGCTTGTCACTTATGTTGTTATGGCTATTTAATATTCTATGGGTAAGCGAGGTAGCCGTATTAAGGTTTGGGCCTAGTTATTGGGCCAGTTTGGTACTCAAAACTGAAGCGTATTAATAGCCATATGGAGTATGGGCCTGTTCATCACCTAAGGTTTCAGGCTCAATTGAAGACCCAGAATCAGTCTGGGGTGTCCTGTATTTGCTGTATTTGGGCCTATAGCCGCTCTATTAAGTCTGTAACTGTTTTATTATCCTATTCGGGCCTGTAATAATTTATAATAACAAATAATGGGTAGATTAATGAAAGGGGCTGGGATATTCTAATATTTGCATGAAAGGGTAGAAAACCTGCTTATAGGGTTTGTGTGTTATATTTACTATTTCGTTCAACATGCCTTATTTGTTATTTTGTTTGGTATGAGACACACTCATAAAAATCATGCCTATAGGGAATCACGCACTTCACTTAACTTGTCTAATACTTGTACACCACTCAAAGCATGTTACTTTAAACATTTGTTGTACTTATTTCTCATTGCACACATTTAGACAATATGCCTATAGAAAGTATAACGTATGCTTTAATATAGAAATTTAAATAATCAATTGGTCAATTTCTTACATTACATTCAAGTGTACTGCCCATCTAGAAATCATGACTATAGGATTCTAATCTTTTAATTAATTATTTTCGTTGATTTCATTACATTGCCACACTTAGACGACGTGCCTATAGGGATAAAGTATATAAAATCAATTTCAATTGTCTAGAAATCCTGCCTATAGGACACTATCACCTGCCTATGAAACATGTCTATAAAATCAGTGTCTTAAACCCTGAGTTTTCGAATAGCCTTGCTGCCTCATCGCACGAACAATGTAGATGTCATGCCTATAGATTGGTAATATCTTTATTCTGCCCATACGATAGTCCAGAAACTGCAGCACTACCTGAATAATGCTAGAATCAGAATCACGTAAAGATCCTGCCTATAGGTCTTGAACAATTTAACATGCCTTAACTCTAAACATGCCCATCTATAGTTGTCTGTTTAAATAATTTAACATCGTTGGTACAAGTCATAACTTGTCTGCCTAAGTGACAGCGTGCATACGTGTCTATATGAGGAGGTGAATCTGAACCTTTGGTGTTGATTATGTGCAGTCTTATTTGTTTTGAATGCACGGTTAGTTTTATTATTTTTTGAGCAACCTAAGTAATGTCTAGAACCACCTAAATAGTAGGTCCAAAGCCTCCTGGACCATAGGCATGGGATGAGTAACACACGCATAGAGTACGATTTAGAATTGAATTAGAACGCTTCTAGGTAAACAACTTCAATATAGTAATCGAGTAGCAGGAGATGATAGTCTGTGCCCGCGGAATAATATGAGCAACTCCTACCTAAAAAAAGTTGCAAAGTATTCTTTATGTTGCACGGGGTGATTTTTTAGGCTAAAAAACTTAGGACCCCCCTTTCTTTACATACTTGGCACCCACACTTAGTCGTTTAATATAGACCAATATAGTTGTATCCTCATAGTCATACTAAGATTTATTTGATCACCTAGCCTAATTATATAATCCACATAGTTTAAAGTTCGACCGGGACCTATAGTTGTGGACCTCGAAGAGTGCCTGACACCTTCTCTCCAAGGTAATTTGTGCCCTTACCCGATCTTTGGTGACATTGACTGGTCAAAATAGAGTTACTTGCAAATAGGTAACCTAACACACCTTAAACCGTTAGGTAGCGGCTCTTCTCTTTTAACACTCCATTTAAAAGAGTTGTCACACGTTAAAACCCGATATCGCGAGAAAATGTGGCGCGACATCTATGAGTAAAGAATATGAAAGCAAAGCAGTAAAGGAACCCCGTACCAAATCAAAGAATGCTACGATTAATACAAAGCAACAAGTCAAGTCAAATATATGACAATTAAAGTATACAAGTAAGACAATTAAGGCAAGTAGCAATTAATCATGGAATCGTGGAAGAAACGAACATTTCAATACAAGAGTAATAAGTGACAAGTAACAAGTTAAGGCATAGAAAGTAATTAAAGCGTGTAACAGTTAAGACATGAAATAAGATAATTAATGAAATATAGAAAAACATGGAAATAATTATTTTGACGGCGTAGACACATGTAATTCACATAACATATAGTTCAAGGGTTCCTAATTAGATCAAATCAAGGTTAGACCCAATACTTACCTCGCTCCGCAGGCAAATCAAAGTTCAAGCGGGGACTTTCCTAAAATATTCGCCTCTAAACCAATCGAATCTAACAAAAATCGACTAATATCAACAAACAGTGCTAGAGAAATCAGTTACAATACATAAAGTTAAGATCTTTACACTTTTCCCAAAAATTCAACAAAAGTCAACCCCGGACCCACTTGGTTAAAACTAGAGATTCGGACCAAAACCCAATTACCCATTCACCTGAGCCCGATTATGTGATTAGTTTCGAAATTCGACCTCAATTTGAGGTCTAAATCTCAATTTTTACAAAAAAAACCCAATTCTACCCAAATCCCTAATTTTCTACCATGAAAGAGCATAATTTAAGGTTAGAAATCAATGAGTGTTGATGAAAATGGAATAAAACGAGTTAAAGTATACTAACCTATGAAATGGTGATGAAATTTCTCTTCAAAATCGCCTCTAGACCGAGCTCTAATGTGAAGATCATGCAAAATGGGTAAAATCCTGTGTTTGGAACATTTTAAATCACTGGCATCAGGTCTTCATCGCGTTCACGAAGGACCTGACGCGATCACGAAGCACAACAACCCTATAGGCCTTCGTGTTCGTGAGATCCTTTACGCGTTCACGATGGATGTTCCCCTTAGCTTTCGCGTTCGCGACCCTATGATCGCGTTCACGTAGAACACTCCCTAGCTCCCCCAGAATCCCCACAAAGTTTCGCATTCGCAGAGGCACAGTCGCGTTCGTGAAGGTTAAGCCCACCAGAGCTTTGCATTCGCGACTTGTCTCCCGCGTTCGCATAGAGTAAAACCACCCCAGTCCCCAGCTACCCTTTGCGATCGGGGGAGTAGCTTCGCGATCGTGAAGAATAATACACCAGACATCAGAAACCTTAGAAACCAGCAACAACCTAAGTTTAAAAAGTACTCCGTAGCCTATTTGAAACTCACCCGAGTCCCTTGAGCTCCAAATTAAATATGCACACAAGTGTAATAATGTCATATGATCTCGCTCGCATGATTAAAATACCAAAATAATATCTAGAACTACGAATCAGACATCAACATGAATGATATTTTCAAAGAAACTCAAGAACATGCAATTTTACTACCGGACATCCGAATCACGTCAAATCAACTCCGTTTTGTACCATATTTTGCAGACAAGTCATAAATAATGAAATGAACCTATACCAAATTCCAGAATCGAAATCCGAATCAGGTAATAATAAAGTCAACTTACGGTCAAACTTAAGAATTCGTTTACCCTTCAATTTACTAACAAATTACGTTAAATCAAGTTAGGAAATTTTGAATTCTATTCCGAGTATACGCCCAAGTTTTAAATCACGATATTGATCAACTGGGACCGTAAAAATACTGATCCGGGTCCGTTTACACAAAATGATGACCGTAGTCAACTCAATTCATTTTTAAGACTAAATTTCATATTTTCAAAAAAAGACACAAACTGTGCACATAAATCGAGTAGGGTTAAACGAAGCTATTCGAGATTGCAGAACACATAAATGAATGCTAAAACTGAAAATGACCTATGGGTCATCACATTAGGTATCTAATAATATTGTGTTCTATGATCCTTTGGGTCACTTTCACTTCTTTGATTTCTAGTAAAGAATGCCTGGAAGTTAGCTTTCATCTAGAATGAGCAACAATACAGAAGATTGTCCTTAGGATTTTAGTCACACTTCTATATTTAATCAAGATTAGCTAATGTATAAAAAAATCAAGAATAAACAAGGAGTAATTTTTTCAAAAAAAAGGAAGAAGAAAAAGAAAGCCTAGTCGAAAAAAGAATAAGTAAGGGGGTTCTCTTTCCCATTCAAAAGGTGAGGGGGGGAGGGGGGTATCATTTTCCAATTTATAAAAGTTAAGGGGGGTAAACTAGATTTTACTCTCATATATATAGATAAGAATTTATTCATAACTGATATTTACATCAAATCGTTGTTAATCAAATAAAGTGAAACGGAAAAGATTTTCTTATATCACCTGACCAGCACTTACAAATTAGATTTACATATGCATTAAACAACCATCTAGACTCCTCTCTAATGATATGTTGCTATTTCCTATTTTCTGCTTTCTATCCTCATATATACAATTCCCTCCTATACATTCTCAGCTATAGAGTGCTTCAATCCAACCTCAGTCCCTGCTTGAGCGCCTCCTTCCGAGTACTTCATAAGCTTTGTGCTTGCAATCCTGCTTTATCTGCCTGTATAGGTTCCCATGCCTTAGGACCTTCTAATCCTAGAGTGCTGCATTTCTTGCTTTCCAAATGTAATACACCACAACTGGTAATGTTGCTAGCACAAATGCCCTGCACATTCTCTCTTTGACTTGCCTTATCATCCTTCTGTCTAGACCTCAAAATTCTGTGTTAGTTATACCAATGTTCAGCTATCTCAGACTACCTCCCAAGCATTCTTCCGATAGCTGACCTTTAAAAAATAGGTGTTCAATTGTCTCCTCTTCATTACCACATATCACACATAGATTGTCTTGGAAAATTCCTATATGTTTCACTCTATCATTTGTCAGAAGTCGTTTGTGTGTAGCTAGCCAATAGATGAAGCTGTGTTTAGGCATGTTCATCCCACTCCATACCCACCTTCTCCAAGGTCAGTCCTCCATAGACCCTTTCTTCCAACTATAACCACTACTCAGCGTGTATTCCCCAGTAGCAGTTAGGCAGTGGTTGTGCATATAACCTGCTGCAAATTTGTCTCTAGTTATATAGATTTTCCTCCAATACCAGTAACAATCTTGAGGAGGTTTGTACTGCGACCATGCACTCCCCTTTAAGTATATGTGATCCACCATCGTACCCATAAGTTGTATGTTTTTGCTGCTACATTCCATACATACTTTGCTACTGTTGCTTCATTCCATACAACAATATCATGTATCCACAGTCCACCCTGCTTCTTTGTTCTGAACACTAAATCACATGCAACCAGTAGGGATTTGTTTGTGTAAGCTTTCCCATACCATAAAACATTTCTACATACTGCTATGATGCTATTTATTACTTTCTTTGGAAACACAATAATGGTCGACCAGTAAGAGTATATGTACAGTAATACAATATTTACCAGCAATACTCTACATGCATATGATAGATTCCTTGACCCCCAGCATTTCACCTTCATAGTCAACTTATCCACCAATGTTTCACAGTCCATTGCTGATAGCTTCCTTGGTGAGATGGAAAACCCTAGATATCTGAGTGGTGGTGCCCCCCTCTTGTACCCTGTCAGCTCACACAAGTCATTCAAGCATTGTTCATCCATGTTGGCACTGAAAACATTTGATTTGGCAGCATTTGTGGTGAGTCCAGATGCATTAGAGAAAGTTTGCAATCCTTTTCGCATCAATACGATAGCTTGGAAATCTCCTTTGTAAAATATTAATACATCATCTGCAAAACAGAGATGATTCAGCTTCAACCCCTTATACTTTTTATGGTAAGCAAATCCTTCTTGTTCAGCCACCAACCCCATTATTCTTGCAAAGTACTCCATACATATTACAAATAATAATGGGGATATTGGTCCCTCTTGTCTTAGCTCTCGCTTTCCTGTAATATTTCTATATATGCCCACCATTGATAGCAATTGTATATTGTGTAGTTGTGATGCATGTCATTATCCACCGAATGAATTTGCAGGGAAAGTTCAATGCATGCATCATTTCTTCTACAAATCCCCATTCACCGAGTCATAGGCTTTCTTGAGATCAATTTTTATAAGGTGGTCTTTTGTAGTGTTCTTCCTATTGTAGAATCGTACTAGGTCCTGATAAATTAGGATGTTTTGAGCAATAAACCTTCCTTCTACAAAAGCACTTAGGTTTGCTGAAATTATTTCAGGCAACACTTTCCTTAATCTTTGACATAACATCTTTGATATAACCTTATAGACAATATTGTAGCAATTTATAGGCATGTAATCACCTACAGAGTCTACATGTGTTCCTTTTGGAACAAGGGTAATTACTGTATTATTCATCACATGTAGTAGTTTTCCAGTACTGAAAAACTCTAACACCTCTACAGTTAGGTCCTTCCCGATTATTCTCCAACTATCTTTGAAGAATTGGCTCCCATACTTTTACTTTTATGGATAAATGTTTTTTTTTTAAAAAGGAAGAAAAAAAAAAGCCTAATCGAAAACAGAATGCATAAGGGGTTCCTTTCCCTTTGGTGCCACCAAACTCCAAAGAGCACATAGTTCATACGTAAACAACTGAATCTGGAGGGGGTTTTTTTTTTGGGGGGGGGGGGGTGTTATGACTTATGACTTCTTAATAATTGTTTAATCTCAAGGTTTAATCCTTCCTTTTTCTCTTGTTTTGAGAAATTACATTATTATGAAGAATTGGAATCGTCTTTTTATCCATAGATCTCAAATTTATTGCTAAAGAAAAGAGTAACTTTATTTGACGAACATCGATTTTATGTAAACATCAGTTATGAATAAATTTCTATCTATATATATATATATGATGCCTGTCAAGTACTTTTATGATTCAAAAAGAATTTAGATTCTTTATATATATGGTGAAGAGATTATATGTGCGCTATGGTGTACATAAACTTTTCAAATATCTTATTACTCAACTTAGCCTAACATACAACTTAGTATGAAATACCTATCAATTTTGATTACCTAAGACCCTGTACCAAGATCTCGGGATGTATACGGTCGAAATAGATTTCGTCCTTCGTACGATTGATCGAGTTCGAAACATAATGGATCGAAGTAAGACTTTGAGATGGGTTCCGAAGATGGAACAAACAAGCTTCGAGCCCGAGGGACCGATCAATGTCGAGCTCGATATCATTATCAAGCTCGAATCCAAATCGAACTATGATGCAAAGTAAAGTTATCGAGCTTATGATCCAGAGACCGACCAACATTGACCCCGAATCAATTCAAGGATGCGAGTCAGAATCGAGCTTGAGTCAAGATTGAGAGCTCGAGTCAAGACCAAAAACTCGAGTCAATATCGAGCTCATAGACGAGAGCCGTTGCAATCCCACTAGAGGAGAGAATCTTGGCAGGAATTATAGAAAAGCTGATTTATCATGGGTCTCCCACTATATATTTTTAATTATATCTAAAGTAAGATCCCTCTACTATAAAGGGGATGGTTATCATTTCTGTAAGAACCAAGTTTTTACTTACATTATAATTCAAGCACCATATTGTTCCATATTGAAGAATTGTTCTTGTAAGCTTCATTAATTGGTCCATTGTGCTGAGTCCTAAAAATCATCTTCTTTCCTACCTTGTTTATATCGAATTCTTTACGATCCATATTCGATATTTCTATTTATCCCTACGGTTTGTATCAAGTTATATCATATATCCTTAGAACTACGTACAAATTCAACTCTATCCATTTTTTGGGTAAACAGTTTGGCGCCCACCGTGGGGATAAGGATAACAGTGGTTATTTGATACGAATCTGCAAAAATACACCATTGTGTTTTGCGCTTGTCTCCGAAAATATCTTGAATTTCGGATTAGCAACGACTAACTACCAATCAAATGGCCTCACCAATCGACAACGAAGCCGGTCTTCAAGATGAGAACAATAACTTGACACCAAGTACCGAAAGACTACTTGTCAATGCCGTTGGAGCTCGAATCGGAGCGCTGATAGATATCAATTCGCATGTGGCCATTGAGGCGAACCTACATTCTGAACCCGAAAATAGCATTCATGGTGGTACTCGGTCTGCACCTCGAGATACCCATAACATCGAGAAAAACGGCGTCAACTTGCGTATGATTTTCGAAATGTTGCAAGCTCAATAGACAGCAATAGCTCAGTTGCAGAGCCAAACCCAGCTACAAAGCAGGCCGGAGCCCAATCCACCTCGAGAAATCACCCACAGAACGGAGCCAGCCATAGTGAAGTCAAATGAGCAAGAATCGGGGACTACTCCCGAAATTGCTAAATTACTCGAGGAACTCATAAAGCGAGTTGAAGCCAACGATAAAAAAGTAAAAATATATAACTCTAGGGTCGATCAAATCCCGGGAGCTCCACCAATGATAAAAGGGTTGGATTCAAAATATTTCGTGCAAAAACCTTTTCCCTCGAGCGCAGCCCCAAAACCAATCCCCATAAAATTCCGTATGCCCGAAATTCCTAAATATAACGGAACGACCGATCCCAACGAGCACGCCACTTCTTACACATGTGCCATCAAGGGAAATGATTTGGAAGACGATGAAATCGAATTTGTGTTGTTAAAGAAATTCGGAGAAGACCCTCTCGAAGGGAGCAATGATTTGGTATCACAACCTACCACCAAATTCCATCGACTCGTTCACCATGTTAGCAGATTCTTTTATAAAAGCACATGACGGCGCCATAAAAGTCGTAACAAGGAAATCGGACCTCTTCAAGGTAAGACAAAAGGATAACGAGATGTTGAGGGAGTTCGTATCTCGTTTTCAAATGGAACGAATGGATCTGCCACCAGTCACAGACGATTGGGCTGTTCAGGCTTTCGCTCAAGGTTTGAACAAACGAAGTTCGACGGCTTCACGGTGGTTGAAGCATAACCTGATTGAATAACCAGCTATCACATGGGCCGACGTACACAATCGGTACCAATCAAAAATTAGGGTCGAAGATGATCAATTGGGGTCTGAACCCGCTGTTCGAAGGGATATTAATCGAGAACAAGGTCCGATCGGAGATTGATACCGACCGTATAACGAAAACCGCAGAATCATCGAATCGAGACATAACCTCGAACAAAATAACAAGATGAGTGATCGAGGTCAAGGGTCCCCGGGGCTAATGAACAGAAGTAGGTTCGACAGGCCTGCCGGATCTAAGGAAGTGCCTCGGTTATCGGAGTATAACATCAGCATTGATTCATCCTCCATCGTGTCGGCTATCGGACGCATCAAAAATACTAAATGGCCTCGACCCATGCAGACCGATCCTGCCCAGAGGAATCCCAATCAAATTTGCGAATATCATGGCACCCATGGCCACAGAACGGAAGATTGTAGGCAACTAAGAGAGGAGGTAGCCCGGTTATTCAACAAAGGTCACCTTCGAGAATTTTTAAGCGATAGGGTGAAGAACCATTTTAAAAACAAGGATTTCGGAAAGCAAAACGAACAAGAAGAATCACAACACGTCATTCATATGATCGTCGGTGGCACTGATACCCCTCAGGGACCGGTGCTTAAACGTACTAAGGCATCGATTGTGAGAGAAAAGCGGTCTCGAACTCAGGATTACACACCCATAAGAACTTTGTCCTTCAATGATGAAGAAGCAAAAGGAGTCATACAACCTCATAACGATGCACTTGTAATATTCGTACTCATCAATAAAACTAAAGTTAAGAGTGTGTTAATTGATCCAGGTAGCTCGGCCAACATCCTTAGATTGAAGGTCGTAGAACAGCTCGGTTTACGGGACCAGGTCGTACCTGCAACCCTGGTTCTAAACGAATTCAATATGGCATGTGAAACCACCAAAGGCGAGATAGTTCTACCGACAAACGTGGCCGGGACCATCCAAGAAATGAAGTTTCACGTAATCGAAGGCGACATGAGGTATAACGCCCTTTTTGGAAGTCCATGGATCCACAACATGAGAGATGTACCTTAGACCCTACACAAGGTCCTTAAATTCCCAACATCGAGAGGAGTCAAAATAGTGTACGGAGAACAGTCGGCCGCAAGAGAAATGTTCGCCGTTGAGGAAGCGAATCCAATATCCTCGCCTTCGCCAGTAAAGGGATCAGGCTCAAAAGGGGAATGAGATACCAAATAGCAATCACAGACATCGGCTTTAACCCAACCAGATAATCATAAGATCGAATAAGATGATGATCAGAGGTTCCCTCGATCCTTCGTGATTCCCGATGATTTTGACGCTACCAAATCAACGATTGAGGAGTTAGAGCAAGTCACACTAATCGAGCACTGGCCCGAACGGAAAGTATACCTGGGAACAGGGTTGACCCCGGAACTCAGGAAGAAACTTATTCAATCTCTTATCGATAACATTGATTACTTTGCCTGGTCCCATTTAGATATAACAGGGATCCCACAGGACATAACGACGCACCGGCTAAGCTTGGACCCTAGGTTCAGACCGATGAAGCAAAAGAGAAGACCCTAGTCCGAGGTAAAGCACGCATTCATAAAGGAAGAAGTAACCAAACTTCTCAAGATAGGGTCCGTTAGGGAGGTGAAATATCCCGAATGGTTAGCCAATATAGTTGTAATGCCTAAAAAAGGGGACAAACTTAGAATGTGTGTGGATTATAAAGATTTGAACAAAGCATGCCCCAAAGATTCCTTTCCGCTGCCCAACATCGATCGCATGATCGATGCCACGGCCGGCCACGAGATCCTTACTTTTCTCGATGCCTATTCCGGGTATAATCAAATCCAGATGAACCCGGAAGACCAGGAAAAGACTTCAATTGTTACCAAATATGGAACATATTGTTATAATGTGATGCCCTTCGGGCTAAAAAATGCAGGAGCTACTTACTAACGCCTAGTAAATAAAATGTTCGAAGAAAACATAGGTAAATCAATGGATGTTTATATTGATGACATGCTAGTTAAGTCCCTGCGCACAGAGGACCACTTGACCCATTTGCAGGAAACGTTCGAGATTTTGAGGAAATACAACATGAAGTTCAATCCCGAGAAATATGCTTTAGGGGTCGGTTCGGGCAAGTTCCTCGGCTTCATGGTGTCAAATCGGGGAATCGAGATTAACCCCGATAAAATCAAGGCCATCGAGGACATCACCATCATGGACAGTGTGAAAGCCGCACAGAGGCTAACGGGATGGATTGCAGCCTTAGGCCGATTTATTTCGAGATCGTCAGATCGAATTCACAAATTTTTCTCTCTACTCAAAAAGAAGAACGATTTCACTTGGACCCCGGAATGCTAACAGGCATTAGAGGAATTAAAACGATATCTATCGAGCCCACCACTACTTCATACTCCAAAAATAGATGAAAAACTTTGCTTGTACTTGGCAGTATCAAAAATCGCAGTAAGCGGTGTCCTAGTTCGAGAAGAGCAAGGTACGCAATTTCCCGTTTATTATATAAGTAGGACCTTAGGAGAAGCAAAAACTAGATATCCGCACCTAGAAAAATTGGCACTTGCACTGATAAGCGCCTCTAAAAAGTTAAGACCGTACTTTCAATATCACCACATATGCGTATTAACCACTTACCCGCTTCGTAATATTTTGCACAAGCCTGAACTATTAGGCCGATTGACAAAATGGGTCGTCGAACTCAGTGGGTATGATATCGAATATCAACCCCGTACGGCCATCAAGTCTCAAATTTTAGCAGACTTCGTGGCCGATTTCACGCCAACCCTCGTACCCGAAGTCAAAAAAGAACTGTTATTGAAATCGGGTACATCGTCAGGGTATGGACCCTTTTTACGGACGGAGCTTCGAACGTGAAGAGGTCCGGGCTAGGCATCGTTTTAAAGCCACCCGCGGATAACATTATTAGGCAATCTATCAAAACTACCAGGTTGACTAACAATGAGGCCGAGTCTGAGGCCATGATTACAGGTCTCGAGCTAGCTAAAAGCTTGGGAGCAGAAGTCATTGAAGCCAAGTGTGACTCTTTGCTGGTGGTAAATCAAGTGAACAAAACCTTCGAAGTTCGAGAAGATAGAATGCAAAGGTATTTGGACAAACTACAGGTCACTTTGCACCATTTCAAAAAATGGACTTTACAACATGTTCCACGAGAGCAAAACAGTAAGGTTGATGCACTTGCGAATTTGGGATCATCGGTCGAAGAAGGTGAGTTAAGCTCGAGGACTGTCATTCGACTCTCGAGATCCGTGATCGAAGAAGGTCATGCCGAGATAAATTCTACGAGCTTAACCTGGGATTGGAGAAATAAGTATATTGAATACTTAAAGAATGGAAAGCTCCCATCGGACCCTAAAGATTTGAGGGCCCTACGAACCAAAGCTGCTCGATTCACGTTAACTACAGTTGAAACGCTATACCGAAGGATATTCGATGGACCATTGGCAGTATGCTTAGGTACATGAGACACCAATTACATCCTACGTGAGGTGCATGAGGGCACTTATGGGAATCACTCCGGTGTTGATTTGTTAGTCCAAAAAATAATCAGGGCAGGATATTATTGGATCGATATGGGCAAAGATGCAAAGGAGTTTGTTCGGAAATGTGACAAATGTCAAAGATTTGCACCAATGATCCATCAACCAGGAGATCAACTTCACTCAGTACTATCCCCATGGCCATTTATGAAATGGGGAATGGATATCATCGGCCCTCTGCCATCGACCCCAGGTAAAGCTAAATTTATTTTATTTATGACTGACTATTTCTCTAAATAGGTTGAAGCACAGGCTTTCGTAAAAGTGAGAGAGAAAGAGGTTATAGACTTTATCTGGGATCATATCGTATGTCGATTCGGGATACCCGCCGAAATAGTGTGTGACAATGGAAAACAGTTTGTCGGCAGCAAAGTGACGAAATTCCTCGAAGACCAAAAAATAAAGAGGATATTATCAACACCATATCACCCCAGTGGGAATGGACAGGCCGAATCAACAAACAAAACTATCATTCAAAACCTAAAGAAGAGGCTGAACAACGCTAAAGGAAAATGGAGAGAAATCCTACTCGAAGTTCTTTCGGCATATCGAACAACATCAAAATCTAGTACGGGGCGACCCCATTCTCCTTAGTATATGGATCTGAAGCCTTGATTCCAATCGAAGTCGGGGAACCCAGTGATAGGTTTTGGTATACAACAGAAGAGTCAAATAACGAGGCTATGAACACTAACCACGAATTATCGGATGAAAAGCGAGAAGCTGCTCTCGTCCAATTGGCTGCCCAAAAGCAACGAATCGAAAGATACTATAATCGAAGGACACATCTTTGTCATTTTAAACCCGGGGACTTAGTGCTAAGGAAAGTCACCCTCAGTACCCGAAATCCAAATGAAGGAAAACTAGGACCAAACTGGGAAGGACTGTATCAGGTTCTCAAAAACGTCGGAAAGGGATCATACAAGCTCGGTATTACAAATGACAAACAACTATCAAGGAATTGGAATGTGTCACACCTAAAATAATACTACTGTTAAGGTACTAACCCCTGCAGGAGTCTCGATCAGAAGTTAGGATGGATCCTTCAATACGAAGCCCTAGATCTGAAAGCTTAGACCAGTTTTATCCCAAATGGGTTTTTCGGCAAGATTTTTAATGAGGCAACCAATGATCGTGCTGTACTTGGAAACAATTCGATAGTATCCGAGGCCTCTTTACAATCGACCTCGAATACTGGGGGCATTAGCCCTCGAATATATCAAGTTCTGATGCAAGAAAGATATTTCGTAACAACAGGGTTCCAATAAGAAAAGTTGTAAGAGCCAAATGGTCAAAACGAACCATGCTCATGTAGTTGGCCCGAGCCCTGACGCAAAACATAAACACGTGTAAAAGGAAAGTTCTCCTCTTTACCGATATCTTATATCCAAGAAATATTCCTCTACTTTCAAGATTTATTATGCAAACAAGATTAAGATAAATCTCCGAGCTCGAGTAAGCACTCACTCGACCATTATGCCTATGGGATACATTACTTCGAGTTCGAAACATTCACTCGACTACTAAGCGTACGGGCCACTTTTATTTTGAGTTCGAGCAAGCACTCATCCAACCATTACACATATAGGCTACATTACTTTGAGTTCGAAACATTCACTCGACTACCAAGCCTACGGGCCACTTTTATTTCCAGTTCGAGCAAGCACTCACTCGACTATTACGCCTATGGGCTACATTACTTTGATTTTGAAATATTCACTCGACTACTAAGCGTATGGTCCACTTTTATTTCGAGTTCGAGCAAGCACTCACTCGAAATTACGCCTATGGACTACATTACTTCGAGTTCGAAACATTCACTCGACTACCAAGCCTATGGGCCACTTTTATTTCGAGTTCGAGCAAGCACTCACTCGACCATTACGCCTATGGGCTACATTACTTCGAATTCGAAATATTCACTCGACTACTAAGCCTATGGGGCACTTTTCTTTCGAGTTCGAGCAAGCACTCACTCGAAAATTACACCTATGGGCTACATTACTTCGAGTTCGAAACATTCGCTCGACTACTAAGCCTACGGGCCACTTTTATTTCGAGTTCAAGAAAGCACTCACTCGACCATTACGCCTATGGGCTACATTACTTCGAGTTTGAATTGTTCACTCGATTACTAAGCATACAGGCTATTTTTATTTCGAGTTCGAGCAAGCAATCACTCGATCATTATGCCTGCGGGCTATATTCCTTCGAGTTCGAATCACTGACTTAACTAATAAGCCTAAGGGCTACATCACTTCAAGTTTGAGTAAGCCTATGTTCAAAAAATCACTCAACTCGACTACTAAGCATATGAGCTACCTTATTTCAAAGCGCTCACTCGGTTATAAAGGCTACGAAGTCCAAATTTGATTAAGTTGCTTAAATCCTTGTGAAAATATTCATAAGGCGTGAATAAAATATTCACAAGACAGGAAACAAAATAGAAGCAAGTCGGCAAAAAGGGATATTATTTGTAAAAAATTGTTTACATGATTGATTACAACATAAAAATTAAGGACTAAGCTTCCTGGTTATCCCCGAGAGCGGTCCCTTCTCTATCGGGCTCCCCCCCGTTCTCGGATCCACTCTTACTCCCATCATCATCATCATTGTCATCATCATCGTCATCAGAAACCAAGGCTTCAGCAACGGCTTCGAGTTCTTTAGCCCTTTTTATCTCTTCAACGAGGTTGAAACCTTGAGCATGGATCTCCTCGAGGGTCTCCCTTCGAGGTCGGCACTTAGCAAGTTCAGCGACCCAATGTGCTCGAGTATCGGCGGTCTCGACTGCCTCTCTTGCTTGGACCTGGGCAGCTTCAGTATCGGCCTGATAGACGGCCACGAGTGCATCTGCATCGGCCTTTGCCTTTTCGGCGTCAGATTCGGCCTTGGCAAGTTCAGAGGCCAACCGAGCCTCGAGCTCCTCTATTCTTCTTGCTTGGACCAAGTTTTTCTCCTTCATTTTTTGAAGTTGGTTTTCGGCCGATAACAATTGGGCTCGAGCAGTTTCTTTCTCTGTAGCAAAGCGGTCCATTCCTTCTTTCCAATTCAAAGACTCCGCTCTTATCACATCGACTTCTTCACGGAGTATTCCGATCATCTCGATTTTTTGCTGCAGCTGTGAGACCGAAAAATTAGCCATCGTTCCGGTATCAAGCCCATAGGCTTTTAAAAGCATTATTAATGCTCGGATAGATCGATCTGATCTTGGTGAGCCCGGGCCAACTCAGCTTGGAGGTCTTTTATTTCCTCTCCCCTTTGGCCCAAGAGACGTTTTAAGGAGTTCCTCTCCTCCGTAACCCGTTGAAGCTCGGCCTCGTATCGACGTAGCTCGATTCGGGATCGAGAACATAATTCTGAATAAACTACTGCAGCCTACAAAGAAAGAAGAAAGAAAGTCAGAAAAGAAAAGCAAACTTAAAGGTAACGCCATATAATTTAACGCTTACCTGATTCAAAGCCTGCTGCACTCCGTGAAAAAGATCTGATGCGTCGCTTGTATCGGCAGTGTCTTCGACGCCAATAAACGGGTCACAAAAATGATCCTATCCATCATGAGGCCTATCTAATTTGAGGGCCCCCAAAGCTTGGGCTTCCCGAATCGCCCCTACGAAAAAAGCAGGGAAGGTGGGTGAGTCTTCGATTGCTACTGCCCCAAATGAATCACCTGGGTTATTCTCTTCGGTTCGAAAAGATTCGGGAAGAGCCTCTTCAGACATATTCCCCATCCGTCGGCTTCGATGGGAAACATCTTCGATCTCCAGCAACTAGGGGACTCTGCCCGAATCTCTCTCCGATATATCCTCAGTTCGAGGCGGAGCCTTACGAACTACCATCGACCCAGCTGCCTGTGGAACGTCGGTGGTCTTCTTTGTTCGGGCTGCCAGCGCAGACCCATCATTCTCTTCTTCTTCTTCTTCATCCCTCAGATGCAGAACTGATTCTACGGTCAAAGGAATAGAATTCTTGTTCGGCTTACGAGCCGTCCTCTTCTTCGGTTTTTGATCCTCGAGGACGGGGGCTCTTTTCCTATTATTATCTTTCACCGGCTTTGGGACAGAGGCCGAAGCCTCTTCCTCGACGGATGAGGGCCTCAAAACCACATCTTTGCCCACACCTGCATACGGAAAATTTTATTGAAGTGTGTGAAAAGAATCTTATTCGAATTACCAAAAGATACGAGATAGGTGCTTTGTGATTTTTGGCCTCCCATCGGCCCTTTGACAAGTCAAGCCATGAGCGCTCGGCGTATGAGGAGGTCGAAACCAGATCACGTACCCAGTTCTTGAGATCGGACACTGCGCCGGGCATCCAGGGAACCGCTGCATCACAAAATGGAAATATTTGTAAGAAAACAAATGAAAGAACAAAATAATAGGAGATAACAGCAGAATTACACTTACGCTTCATATTCCACTCCTCGGAAAAAGGCATCTTTTCGGTTGGAATTAGGTCCGAAGTCCTTATTCGAACGAACTTGCCCATCCAGCCCTGATCTTTATCCTCGTCTATACTCGAGAACAGAGCATTGGTAGCTCGACGTTGGAGTTTTATTAACCCTCTTCAAAAAAGGCGAGGACGGTATAATCGGACAAGATGATCGAGGGTGCAAGGCATCCCCTCGATTTTACTTACAAAACATCAGATCAAAATAACGATCCTCCAAAAGGAAGGATATATCTGGCCTAAGGTTATTAGGTACTTACGACAAAAATCTATGATAATAGGGTCGAGGGGACCTAACGTGAAAGGGTAAGTATACACGCTTAAAAGCTCTCCCACGTGAGTAGTAATATCCTTTTCAGGAGATGGCACTACCACTTCTTTGTTCTCCCAGTTACAATCTTTTTTTATCCGCTCGATATGCTCCCGGGTTATCGAACAAATATATCTCGATACAGGCTCACATCAGCCAGGAACCGGTGAACCTTTATCGAGTTTGAAATTAGAGATAAGAACACACGCCGCCGGAATGCACTCCTCAGGACGAGGATCCACCGGTATTTTGTCGGTGGCAGATTGGGAAGAATAAGCTTTTTCTTTTTGGGGGACGGTTTTTGATGTCTTCACCATTTTGGATTTTAAAAAGGTGACAAAGATTTGGTAATTTGGAAGAAGAATTTTGCAAAGAAGAATCAGAAATTTGTGAATAAACTCAGAGAATATGAAAAAGAACTTGGGAAATTTGGAAGATTGAATATGTAAAAGTGATAAATGATAAAAGGAAGGATTATTTATAGGTTAAAGCAATGGCGGTTCAGTATCAGCGATGGCCGACCACCGTCTGACATGCATTAAATAACTTGAAAGACTAAATCGACGGGACAACTATCACTTGCGTCATGGTCGAGCCCAATGTAAACGTTAGCTTATAATCCGACCAAGCCGTTGAGAAATCATATCGTTTCTCACCACATTCTTCCTGAGAAACGAGGGGACTATCTGTATACGGTCGAAATAGATTTCGACCTTCGTACGATTGATCGAGTTCGAAACATAATGGATAGAAGTAAGACTTTGAGATGGGTTCCGAAGATGGAACAAACAAGCTTCGAGCCCGAGGGACCGATCAATGTCGAGCTCGATATCATTATCAAGCTCGAATCCAAATCGAACTATGATGCAAAGTAAAGTTATCGAGCTTATGATCCAGAGACCGACCAATATTGACCCCGAATCAATTCAAGGATCCGAGTCAGAATCGAGCTTGAGTCAAGATCGAGAGCTCGAGTCAAGACCGAAAACTCGAGTCAATATCGAGCTCATAGACAAGAACCGTTGCAATCCCACTAGAGGAGAGAATCTTGACAGGAATTGTGAAAAAACTGATTTATCTAATTATATCTAAAGTAAGATTCCTCTACTATAAAGGGGATGGTTATTATTTGTGTAAGGACCAAGTTTTTACTTACGTTGTAATTCAAGTACCATATTGTTCCATATTCAAGAATTGTTCCTGTAAGCTTCATTAATTGGTCCATTGTGCTGAGTCCTAAAAATCATCTTCTTTCCTACCTTGTTTATATCGCATTCTTTACAATCTATATTCGATATTTTTTATTTATCCCTACGGTTTGTATCAAGTTATATCATATATCCTTAGAACTACGTACAAATTTAACTCTATCCATTTTTCGGATAAACACGGGATATGTTGTCATTGCGTGGATTTTTCTTAAAGGAACTTGTGAAAAAATATTTGTTTTTCCTATTTATGCAACATTCAGAACATCTGACGGATTCTCCGATGCTATTAGTACTAATTAGCGGCCCATAGTTTCTGTGTAAACAATCAAGCAATATCAAAACCAACTTTTTCTGTTTTTCTTTTGACGTACAAAAACAACCTTAAGTTGAAGATCTCTAGAGAATCTATCACGAAAATTTCCCTATTTTTTAAAAACTATTTGACATTTTAGAAAACTAAGAAGTATTTGTTAAGTTTTCTTTTTAAAAAAGAAATCACCCTTAATAGTGTTTTAGACAATTATTCTTGTTATTAAACCTATGAAGTATTAACTTTTACTTGCCATTAAAATCTTCATAGTTTTGAATATTTTAATACTACTTGATCTGTTTTTTTCTCTAAATTTTCAAAACTTAGATTCAGCTCCTCTAAATTTCGAACGATAAACGAACGTACAAGTGAAGTGGAACAATACATGAAAATCCTTATGGATGTCAAATATGTAATGATGACACTTTTATTTTTAAAGTGCAAATAAAACCGCACCATGGCTCCAAAAGCATAAGACATTAATTAGTGGATAACCACTTAATTAAGCGTGATATGAGCTTTGGAATTGGATTTAATTCGTCTCCAATTTCGAAAAGGATTAACATATACTCACCGATTCATAGTAAGTGATATTTTCGCATTTTTATTTTGGTCCAAAATAAGTGTCATTTTCACATAATCAAGAATAAATTAACTTTAGTTTTTTAAACTGGTCCTTATTTACATATCTCAATATGTTAAGTTAACAATAAGAAAATTTTAATTAAGGCTAATTTAGTCAAAATACTTATTTGTTTTCTAGGAGTTAGTATTTTATTAAGGGGTATGCCAATGTTAGATTGATGAATAACCAGCTATGGCGGAAAAGAAAAGAAGAAAACCCTAGATAGGGTGAGAGAGAGAGAGGAGAGAAAATGAGTCGGTCAAAATAGCAAAGATCAGACCCTTCTATTTTTATTATCTGTGTTTATTTACATAATATGTGTGTATTTATATTTACACCCACAAATGTGCAAAGAATAAAAGAAAGAAAAACTAAAATATAAGTGGGTCGGGTATCCGGGTATTCTCTTATTATTTCTGGGCTGAGCCTTTTCCTTTAGTTGAAGTGGCTAAGTCCATATCACAGTTAATACCCTCCCCTCCCCCCCAAGCTGGAGGGTGAAAACACACCAAGCTTGCCAAGAATGATATGATGAAGCTGTCCACATAGAGCCTTGGTCATAATATCAGCTAGTTGGTTAGTACTAGAAACAAAATGCAAAGAGATAAGCCCAGAATTCAAACACTCACGAACATAATGTCAATCAATCTCAATGTGCTTGGTACGCTCATGAAAAATTGGACTTTTAGCAATGTGAAGGGAAGCCTGACTATCACAATGGACTGGGACAGGAGTGCAAATAGGAAGACCAAGATCCCCAAGGAGTCTGACCAGCCATGAAATTTCAGCAGCAACCTTCCTTAGGGCCCTGTATTCAGCTTCAGCTGAAGACAATGAAATGATGGGTTGTTTCTTACTTTTCCAAGATATTGGGCTCCCCACCAAGTGTCACATAAAACCAGTAATAGATTTGCGAGAGATAGCACAAGAGGCCCAATCAGAATATGCCACAAGAGACAAGTCATAAGAGTTAGAGAGAAGAATACCCTGAGAGGGAGAAACCAACAAATATCTGAAAACATGTAAGCGAGCCATCATGTGAGGAACATGAGGCTTCTAAAGGAACTGGCTCAAATGTTGAACAGAAAAGGAGATATCTGGTCTAGTGTACTGCAGGAAATTGAGCTGCTAATTAGTCTTCTGTATAGACTGGGATCAGAGAGAGTGTCACCCATGTCTATAGTCAGCTTAACAGAAGGGTCCAAAGGAGTCATCACAGAAGAAAAATGATTGTAGTTGAACTCAGCAAGAAGATCAAAAGTATATTTATGCTGACTCATGATATAACCCTGAGGGGTCTTAGAGATCTCCGGACCTAAGAAATAGTGGACTAAACCCAAATCCTTGATCTTGAACTGATCATCCAAAAAAGACTTGAGAGATTGCAGTTCAGTGAGATCATCTCCAGCCAATAAGATATCATCAACATAGACAGCCAATACCACTAAAGATCCAGAGGAGGATTTGGTGAAGAGAGAGTAATCATTGAGACTGAAAATGTAGCCCCTGGAGAAAAATGCCTCAAACAGTTTTGAAAACTACTGTATGGATACTTACCTAAGGCCATAGAGAGATTTCTTGAGCTTACAGACTAGAGGAGCTAAAGAAGAAGTAGAGCAGACATCAAGACCAGGAGACATTTTCATATAGACCTCCTCATGGAGATCACTATATAGAAAGGCATTATTGACATCCAGCTGGTACACAGTCCAACCTTTCTTGATGGCAAGATTTAGGAGACATTTGATGGTGGTGAGCTTGATAATAGGGGAGAAGGTTTCAGTAAAATCTATGCCTTCCCTTTGAGTATCACCTCTAATAACCAACCTAGCCTTGTACCTTTCAATAGACCCATCTGCCCTCTGCTTAATCGTATAAACCCATTTTCAAGGAATTGCCTTCTTATTTTGGGGAAGAGGGACAATGTCCCAAGTCTGATTAGCCTCAAGAGCATGGAATTTTTTTAGCATGGACTCTTGCCATGCAGGATGACCTGCAGCCTGCTGGTAAAACTGAGGTTCATGCATGTGAGCTTCACTGGAGAAAATTTTAGATTGTGTAGAAGCAGGGTTGGAAATGACAGAGAAACGGACATAATCCTTAAGGTAAGAAGGTTGAATGATAGTTCTAGTGGACTTCTTTAAGGGAGGGGGGAGCAGAAATAGTGGAGATGGAAGCAGGAGAGTAAGGAATGGAAAGAGGGGAAACAAGAGGAGGTAAAGAGGAAGGAATAAGAGGAGAGGATCAGAATGGCTAGTAGAGGGAGTAACTATAGGAGGAGGAGTTGGGATATCCACAAAAGTGGGAGGTAACACATTGAGATGAGAAGAATTAGAAGAAGAATAAGGAAAAGTGTGTTCATGGAATACCACATCTCTAGAATAAAAAATAGAGGAGTTAGACAAATTGAGAAATTTGTAACCTTTCTTACCATAGGGATAGCCTAAGAATATACATGCAATAGCTCTAGATTGGAACTTATCCCTGCCTACCTTAGGGGAAGTAGGAAAGCAGAGACAACCAAATGATCTTAAATGGTCATAGGAGGGTGGATGGCCATGAAGTTTTTTAAAATGGGAAAGTTTAAGGAGAAGTGGTAAAGACATCCTGTTGATAAGGTATGTGGCAGTGAGGACACACTCCCCCCAAAATTTTAGTGGTAGTTTAGATTGAAACAGTAGGGCTCTTGAGACTTCTAAAAGATATTTGTGATTTCTTTCCATAACACCATTTTGTTGTGGAGTTTGGGGATGGAAGTTTGATGTAAAATGCCCTGAGAAGCAAAGAAACTGATGGCTTCAGAACTACTTCCAAGTTCAAAAGCATTATCTGATCTAAAAGTGTGTATTGAGGAATTGAAGTGAACTTTCACCATAGAAGTGAAAGCTTTAAGAATTGACAAAGCATTACTCTTGGAAGAAATAAGATGGGTCCAAGTGACTCTAGTAAAGTCATCAACTAAAGTGAGAAAATACCTAAAACCACTATAAGTTTTAGTGTTATAAGGACCCCAAATATCAATGTGAACTAGTTGAAGAGGTTTGGTAGAATGAATAGTACTATCATGAAAGGGAAGTCTTTATTGTCTAGCCATTGGACAAATTGAACATATAAAAGGTTGCTTAGTGGACACCTTGTTAGACAAAAAAGAAATGGACTGCATCTTATGAAAGGGCATGTGACATAATCTTTGATGCCAAAGTAGATCCATCTTATTAACAAGTAAAGTTTGATTACAACTAGGTGGAACAGTAACATGTAAAAGTGCAGTAACATGCTTATTACATGGAATTGAACCTACATAAAAAAACAGACTCATTACAAGTTGCATCAACAAAAGATGATATAGAAGAACTTGTGTTGGGGAATAGATCTCCATCTGGATGAAGATAGTAGAGCCTGCCATCAGCCTTACCAATTACCAGTAGCCTCTTCAGAGAAGGGCCCTGTAGAGAACAATGGAATTTGGTAAGAACTGCTATACAATTCAGCTGAGTAATAAGTTGATGAATAGAGATTAAATTGAAATGAAAAGATGATACTAGAAGGACATTAAGCAAAGTTATATCATGTCTTAGATACAAGGATCCAGTTGATATAGCCTTAACTTTGTATCCATTAGGTAGGGTGACAAGAAATGGTTTAGTTAAAGGCACAACATTGTGTAGCAAATATTTATGTGGAGTCATGTGATTAGTGGCCCCTGAATCCAAGATCCAAGTATTTGGATTTGACTGTGAAGAAGCACATACATGAAGATCTACAGACACTACAGTATAGGCAGTAAACAAACCTGAAAAGTGAGCAAAAGAAGAATTGTCATCTGATTTGATAGGTGGAACAGCACCAGGAGAGACCTGGACTTGTTGAAATAGAGTGAGAAGGTGTTGATATTGCTCCTTTGTAAACCCATGAACTGTAGCAGAGTTACCAGGAGGCTGACTGAACTGAGAAGATGATTGAGGATAGGAAATATCACCTTGGACATAAGAAGCAGACTTCTTACTCTTGGTAAATTTGAAGTTAGGGGGAAAACCATGAAGCCTGTGGCATTTTTCCACTGTATGTCAAGGTTTCTTACTGTATTAGCATGATACTGTAGACACATTCTTCTTGGGTTCAAAATTGACTTTCTGAGTAAAACTTCTATTGTTGTTGTACTGAGTAGGGGTGACAGAGAAAGAAGTAGAATTCCCAAAAAAATTGGAAACATTGAAAAGAGACTCCTTTTGACTCTCATTCTATTGAAGGAAGGAGTAAGCCTTGCTTCTAGGAGGAAGAGGGTTCATCATCATGATGGCACTCTTAACAGTAGAGTAGGACTCATTCAACCCATTCAAGAACTGGAATAATTGCTGGCCCTCTATAAACTTTGGAAGTGCTCCATAGGAGCACACTGGACCAACATAAGAGGAGTTCAATTCATCCCATAAGCTTCTATGCTTATTGAAGTAGGTAGAAATTTCTGATGAACCCTGAGTGGTTGTACTAATTTCCCTTTGGATTTGAAGGTACTTTGACCCATTTAACTGACCAAATCTCTCATTAATGTATTTTCAGACTTCTCTTGCAGTCTTAAGACACATGACACTGGTGGCAATTTCTCTAGGCACATAATTAGTTATCCATGCTTTCACCATATCATTGCACCTTTTCCAGTATGAGTAATAAGGGAAATCTGGTGATGGTTGAGGGACCCTACCATCTAAGAGTCCTAACTTGTTCTTTGCAGACAAGGAGGTAAGCATACTGCTTCTCCATAGAACAAAACCACAGCCAGTAAAAGGCACAAACACCAGCTGACTACCAGGACTGTCAGACGGATGCACATATAAAAGATGGGATGGATCTATCGTGAAAGGAATAAAGCCCTCAGAGGTTGTACTACTAGGTGATCCTACGTTTTCCATACTACTACCCATACAATGAAGTTCAAGTTCAGTAAGTTGAAACAGAACAATTATCAACTGAACTAACACAATTTCTACACAAGTATTCTACATGCAATATCAGATTTATACGATTTTGGAGTTGAACAGGAAGGATATTACCAGCCTTCTTCTAAAACTTGAAGAAGAACAGTCTTCTCTGAATATAAAACCCTAGAAAATCGAATCTGAAGAGATTGCTGAGGAAAACCTTGGAAAACCAAAACTTCTAGCAATGCCAGACGATTGAAGAAGAAAGACGAGGAAATCTCCAAATCTTGATGGCAAAATCGTCGATTACCAGTTGTCTTCAATCAACCAGAGACGGAAATGAAAACGTCCAAAACTCTGAGCGAGGGTAACATCGGACTAAAGCTCATGAAGCGAGGAATCATAATTCCTACTCTGATACCATGTTAGATTGATGAATAACCAGCTATGGCGGGAAAAAAAGAAAGAAAACCCTAGATATGGTGAGAGAGAGAGAGGAGAGAAAATGAGTCGGTCAAAATAGCAAAGACCAGACCCTTATATTTTTATTATCTGTGTTTATTTACATAATATGTGTGTATTTATATTTACACCCACAAATGTGCAAAGAATAAAAGAAAGAAAGACTAAAATACAAGTGAGTCAGGTATCTGGGTATTCTCTTATTATTTCTGGGTTGGGCCTTTTCCTTTAGTTGAAGTGGCTAAATTCATATCAGGGTTAACAGCCAAAGGCAAAAAGGTCACTTATTATGGACCAGTTGAAGTACCCTTGGGCAAATGCTAAAAGGAAAACTGCCTAAACTCCTAAAGGAACTAGCTTGTAACTAGGGAAAACGAATGTATTTACGAGATTATTTTATTCTAATTAAGTTGCTTAATCAACTTTTCCCAGGTTTGAACATAACATAGCCAATAACATTGGTTGAATAGAACCAAAAATAAAAGGCAGTGCGATGCACAAAGCTCTCGCTATGCGCGGAGGTTCAGAAAAAGATCAGACCACAAGAGTCTATCTTACCCTATATTTCTACAAGAGGTTGTTTTCACGGCTCGAATCCGTGACCTCCTGGTCACATGGTAGGAACTTTACCAGTTAGGTCAAGTTTCCCTTTCAAAATAGATGGAAAAATAAATTAGTCCCCTCTCGTGGTAGACAAGATGCGGGAAGAGTAGAGAAACAAATGCCCTAGTGAGGAGTTGTGAGAGATTAGCCATGGTGTCTAAGAAGAGGTAGATATAGGCTAAAGAAGTATTCGGAGAAGTGATTAGACAGGACATGGCACAACTTCACCTTACCGAGGACATGACCCTTGATAGTAGGGTGTGAAGGTCGAGAATTGGGGCAGTAGGTTTAGCAGATAGTCGAGCGCCTTTCTTTTCTATACCAGTAGTACTAATATTATTCTTGTATTTTCTTATTATTCGATTTATATTACTACTTGTTATATATTTTGTTTAAGTTTTTTTATTATCTTGCTATTGTTATTATTCCTTTTCCATGACTTCTCCACTATCGTATTTTTTTTTCAACACTATTGTTACTATGTTTTCCTTGATCCGAGGTTCTATTGGAAATAATGTCTCTACCTTAACAAAGTAAGAGTAATGTCTACGTACATACTATCTTCCTCAGACTCCATTTATGAAATTATAAAGGTTTATTGTTGTTGTTTCATTCGAAAAGAAAGAGATATTTTTTGCATTGATCCTAGATGAACGTCGCAAAAATTAATGTGTCTCTGTTATTGCTCCAATTCGATCATTTTTTCACAATATAAAATATAAGTTCTGTATTCTTTGTATTTCTAACAAATCACTCGTGTTAAAAATAAAAAGGAGAGGACAATTTACAAATAAGAAAAGCATATAAAGTAACACGTCGTATCACGTATGAATGTGCCATGACTTGACATATAAAACTATATCAATGTGACATGACTTGGCATTTAATTTATCACTTGCTCGTTGCATTTTCGAAAATTAAGGTGGAGCAGTAACTTACTCTAAATGAAGAAAAATATAAATCTTCAAATATCATTCTCATGAAACTTTTTTTTCGCCAAAGAGAAGATTTTTTATAATGTAAAGATCTCTCTTTTGCTATAAACTCGAGCGAGGAAAAAAAACTCGAACCCAACAACATCTGTGCCCTGAGATTTTACCTTCTATCACATTTTATTTACTACGAAAATCAATATTAAAGCAGCTGGAGAAAAATACTAGACAATTTAATTAAATAGTCTGTCATTTTCCCTTGACATATTTTGTAGATAGGTAATAGATAGAAGAGAGGACTAGTTCTGGAGTCCAAAAGAACTAACGAATGTATATATTTACAACTGGTTGAATAAAATGCCCAAATTAATTGATGAGAGCTTTTGCTATAAAGTCGAGAAAGATGTTTTTTTTTAAAAGAAGGATTAATGCAAAAGAAAACTCAAAGATAACTTAAACATAGCCCATAGGTATTAAAAAACAGAGTCAAGGCTGTTGGCACTCCTTAATAAATAAATAAATAAAGAAAAAGAAAGATTGACCATAATCCATAAATCCATAGAGTACTAGGTTGTTTGCCACGATTAGGGCATCAGATACGCCCACTTCGATCTGCCCATATGCATTATGATTTTTATATTGTTCTAATTGAGGGAGTCAACTGGGCGGGTCTGGTCGATTTTGAGCTGTCAAAATTAGTTAGATCAATAATTGGGCCGGTCATTTGACCCGTCCAAAAGTTACTTGGGCTAACATAATCTGGGTCAAGATGAGCTAATATGTGGGTCTTAACTCAACCCGCCCAACACTTTTCAAGTTTTACTTAATATGTGTTGTCTTATTATGAATTGTATAATTATTAAATAATTTTCTTTTTTTCTTTTGTTATGGTCATATATAACATATCAAACAAAAAAATTATATCTAAGATATTTTGGTAAAGTTATTCATGGATCAATTTGGGCTAAAAATTGATCCAACTTTAAATGGGTTGAGATGGATTGGATCAAGATAAGCTAAGTTCAATAAATGAGTAGGTCAACAACCAGCCCAACCTTGGGCAGATTGGACGGGTCATTTGGACTTGGGCCAAATTTGACAGCCCTAGTCCTAGCCTAATTTTTGTTGTTGTTTTTTTCTTTTTCGATTATTTGTTTTCTAAAATTTACTGCCTGATTAATTCGAATTCGCTCGTAAAGTTATTTAAGAGGAAAGTTCTCCTACGAGGAGTTTTTCCATTCCAGAGTTCAAAACCAATATCCCTAGCTAAGAAATCCACTAAGCTGAGTTTAGCTTCTCTTTAATTAGATATATTTGTCAGCATTATTGTAATGATGACACATATAAGTTGATCATAATAACATATATACAAAAAAAACAAATCTAGCTAGGACGATTATCTTTAGTTTTGTCAATTTCTGGTAATAATGATATCAAATCAAGATTGTTGCCTTGTGTGTTCATAGTCCAATTATTTATCATGACTGGATTGGACTAGATGGCCATTGGTAATCTTGTAGTATCTTTTTTTTTTCTTTTTCTTTTTTTGCTTATTACCAGTTAAATGTGATAAGAAGAATCACCAAAACTAATTTCTATGCAACTAGAAAACCATCTTTTTACTATATAGACTAGAATATATGAGTACGTGACAACAGATTTAATAGCATTAGGGAATGTGTTAAAAGTTTATTTTAAGAAGTGTTTATTATCAAAAGTTTTTGGAAAATAAAAGGGGCAGACCACCGGTGCACTAACTTCCGCTATGTGCAGGGTTCGGAAAAAGGTCGGACCACAAAAGTCTATTGTATGTAGTCTTACCCTACATTTCTGCAAGAGACTATTTTTACGGCTTGAGTTTTTGAAAAATACTACTTCAACGGACAAAAGAAAAAAACATGTATACACTTCTGTCATGTGTTTTCCATATTTGCACAAATAATACGAGCATAATTTATGTAAGAATTTATATATTATTTCAAGCGAAATTTAAATGTTTGATGTACTATGAAAGTAGTTGTTTTTTATATGTATTATATGCATTAGTTATACATAAATTAAACAATTACAATGACAAGAATACCCTTCTAATTTATATCTTCATTCGAGATAAACTTTTATTTCGTTTAAGAAGTAAATATATAAATTATACCTGGTATATTCGCAACAAACCAAACATTACAATCTCCGCATCATTAATAAATCATAACCCCTTCATTGTCGATCCCATATCCGTAATCGTTCGTCGCCAATCTTGCATTACTAATTCCTACATAATTGCATTCATGCATTATTAATTCATGCATAATTACTTTGAACCAAACGGCCCCTAACAATACTGCATTAACTTAAACCTCAAGTCTCCCAGTGTAAAAAAAATAAAAATTACTACACTATTTAATATAGGTAATTTAACATATGTAATAGCATGCTACTTAATTATTATTTCTATTATCAGGATACTAATTCATACTCATTATTTAGATTTGTGTGTGTTTATATCATAATAGACCTGATTGTTAAATATGTTTTACATCTTTAATGCAATAAACTCATATGATAACTGTACATAATATATAGGTGGAATTGATAATAAATAAAATACTTTTGAATTTCAAAGGAACTTCTCACAGATGCTCCTCTCTCTATGTACTTTTGAATACAAGCCTCAAATTTAAAAAGTGCACGTAAATATTCATACACCCATTGGTAACAAAAGAAAACCTCCAGCTAAGGGGTACGTACTAGGTTAAATGTGTATATAAGTATCCTTCTGTTTTCCCTTCTTAGCTCAATGATACTCTCTTCTTTTTCTTCCTCAAATATTCCTAGCTCTCCTAAAATCTTTTTTCTCCTTCAGCTTGTTAAATCCAATTAGTTATTTACATAGAAATCTTTTCTAGCTCTTTTTTCTTTCCTTGTCTTGTTAATTTCACAATACTCTTATTTATGTGAATATGCATATATCTATTGATTCTTCCCATAATGTTTCATAGCTAATTAAGATTTCTTATTTGATTATGCCTCTTGATTTTATTTTATACACTATTGGAGTAATATTAAGTTTAAACGGATATGAAGAGTGATGATTGATATAAATCGACCCGAACTTACTTGAGATTAGTACGTTGTTATTGTTGTTTTATGCTTCTGATTCCCTTCTCCCTTTGAGTTGTTGCGGGATTGATGAAATGATTGATCCCTTCCTCAGTTGCTCTCGCAATCTAATGCTTCTTATCCTCTTTCTACCGTAAGTGAGATTTCTGCTTATTGTAGTCACTAGTCATCGACTTCGGGTTCTTTGCACCTGAATAATACTTGGATTATTCTTGTGTACGTCTCGATATATATATCCTTGATTAGATAAAGTTGCCCTGTCTATTGGCATTGGAACAATAGTACTTCACAAAGCTTAATTTCGAACGAATTCAATCAAATCTTCTTATAATTTAATTTCCTAGTACTAGATTTGTTCTATTAATAGTTTATTCCTTTCTATATATATATATATACTGAATTATTCAATAATAAGGAGTACTTCCTCACATCATTTGAACCTAAACCCATTCTTATAGATTTATATTTACTAAAACATGGTTTATTTGTGTTTAGTACAATTTCCCTCTGCTTCGTTTTCTATAAATTACACAAATATAGCTCTATTGATTTTGAAAATCTAGGTCTAAATGATATATATAGAACTAGAGATCTTCGCGTGGAGTATCTTCGGGAGACTAATTCTGCACAGTTAGATCATAGATGGTGCATGGATTGACATACAGTTGTTGCTTGCTGGTGCAGCACCATCAAGATTCACATAGAAATATGGAGCAGAAATTGAAATGAAATCTGCCCTATTAATTTGATATGAGAATCTTGATGATGCTGCATTAGCAAATGATGACTTAATAATTCTTTCTGCAAAAAAGTTGGGAAAATGAACATTATCCCATCTTAATTTGGTGAGTGCTCTCTAATTTGAACTGTGAATATTCTATAAATGCAATTGGTAGTTACTGCTTGCTTTGGTTAATTAATCTGATGAAAGTTTTCTTATAACTACTGAACTTCAATTCATGAAGGAAAGTTATTAGTAAAAATCTTACCCAAAAAAGATATTCATTACAGAAATTCGTAAAAGAAGAGAACTATATACTAATGTCATCTCTGATTACAGGTCATTGTTGCACCAGTTGAGAAGCTTAAGTTGCGGACATGTTAGCTAAGGAAGGGAAGAGTATAGGAAGCAGCAGTTTATAAATGTATTTTGTTTAGTTTAAAAGTTCCTTCTTTGTTGTTTGTTCTAAATGTAATTGAGGCAGAAAAACTAATAGTAACTTCTTTTGTTAGGCTTATTCCGGATAAATGTATTTTGAAACAGCAAACTATTAGTACTTCATATTGTACTGATGCATATTAGTTATCTATCTATATTATCCTTTCAATCAATAAATAAAATAAAATGAAGGGTGCTTGTTATATATTTATTTATTCTGTTCTTTTATCTAATAAAGTTCATATTTATTTATCCACGCTCACCGCGCTAATCTCCCCCCTTAACTAAGCATATTAAATTAAAGTAGTGTAGGTAAGAAGCATATGTTGGAAAAAATATTTTAGCCCTTGTAGTTTTTAATTGAGGCGTTGTTACATTGTTGTTGTTTGTTGTATATTGGATTGTCTCACATTTTTTGGAGATGAAACTAGAACTCCCCACCCTCATTTGGTTTGTCCACTCTATGCAAGGATGGACAAATTAGGAACTGCAGTTCCTATAACTATAATATTTTGGCTCGTTTGGACAAGATTTTGGTTTCCACCAGGTGTTTGGTATCCGAATTGGAACCCGACTATATCCGGATTCGTGCTGGGTAGGGCCCCATTCGGGAGTAGCGCTCCCTATCAAGGTATACCCAGGTATAACGACCTGGCCGGTCGTTATAAGTATTTTAATTCCGATCCCCTAAATTATGTTTCCTCCTTGCTATATCGTGGTGTTGTAACTTGCCGGGGTGTTTAATTTTTGGATTCGGAGTGAAATGAGACACTTAGTCCCAAAGTTAAAGGTTTAAGTTGTAAGAGTTGACTGTAGTTTGACTTTTGTGTAATCGACCTCGGCATGTAAATTTTATGATTCCAATAGCTCTGTATGATGATTTTAGACTTAGGAGCGCGATCGGATGTCGATCGGATGTTCATTTCGGCGTAAATTGGCGAAAGTTAGAAAATGAGCGATTTTTGAAAAGTTTGACAGGAGTTGACTTTATTGATATCGGGGTCGAAATTTCATTCCAAAAATTGGAACAGCTCCAGTATGTCATTTATGACTTGTGTGCCAAATTTGAAGTCATTCCGGATTTATTTAATATGTTTTGGCACTAATTTTGTAAATTGGAAGTTTAAAAACTCATAATTGTGATTCGAGGTGCAATTCGTAATTTCGATGTTGTTTGAAGGAATTTGAAACCCCGAGTAGGTTCTACCTGCCCAGTTGGAGTCGCAAAAGCAGAACGAGCTTCGCAGAAGCGAATGCAGTGCATAAGCGGGAGATGGAGTCGCACCTGCGGTTGCGAAGAAGCAGACCACTGTCCGCAGGTGCGAAGAAAGCTTTACAGTGCTTCTTCATAGAAGCGGAAATGCGGTCGCAAATGCGACTACGCAGAAGCGATAAAATTGTTCGCAAATACGAAAATATCTGGTCAAAACATATAAGTCGGGGGTTGGCACTCTTTACCCATTTTTGGATTATAAGAGCTCGGGTGAGACGATTTTTGGAAGATATTTCAAAAAAAATATTGGGGGTAAGAATTCCTAACTCAATTTTGGTTAAAGTACCCTTATCTATGGTTATTTTTAACATTTAATTGGTGTTTTAAGTTGGAAAATTTTGGAAACTCTCTTGGTTAAATTTGAAGATTTGAGGGCCAAATTGTTATCGTAATTTAGTAATTTTGGTATGGTTGGACTTGTCGTTGAATGGGGGTTCGGATTTCGTAACATTTGTAAATTTGTGACATGGGCCCCACGTTGACTTTCCGAGTTGACTTTTTAATTTCTTTGTAAATATCATAAATTTTATCGTTCGAATTAGTTTCCTATAGTTATATTTATCGTATGAAATTGTTTTGGCTAGATTCGAGTCATTCGGAATTGGATAATCGAGGAAAAATCCTACTAGTGGATTGAATTAACGCAAGTCGAGGTAAGTGACTTGTCTAACCTTGTGTGAGGGAAATTTCCCTTAGGATTGGTATTGATATAATAATTGTGATGTGTTGAAAGCCGTGTACGTGAGGTGACGAGTGTGTACACGGAATAAATATAAATAATTCTGGCTTTAAATTGTGTAGATCTCTGTCACATATTAATTAAATTATTTTATCATATTATATTCATCATCGTTATTCTATTTTCACATGTCCTACTTGCCTTACCTTTTTTTTTTGTGCTAATTATTTTACCTGTTTAGTTTTATTCCTTAATTGAGTTGTTAAATTATGAAATATCGATTATTGAAATTTGTATTAAAATATAAAGGTCGTAAATCATATTGAAATAAAATTGTTAAATTATTAAATATTATTTTGTTGAGTTGTTCATTCCCGAATATTTTGTTGAGAATTATGTATCCTTTGTGATTGAGTCGTGAGCTCCTTATTGTGAAAAATAATGTTATTGTTGATTTATTTGGCAAGTTGAAATATTTGGGCATTTGAGATGCGAATTGTGATACTGATACGCATGCGTTGGTATAAGGTCTAGGTATTGAAACGCATGCGGTGAGATAAGGTAGGTTTGATACGCGTGGCTAGTAGGGAAACTACTAGAAGCTATGCGGTGTGATAAGGTGGGCTAAAACGCGGGATGCTATTTCGAAAAAAAATGATTTATTTTTTTTTAACTAAATGTGAAGGCTCCCGCGGTAATATAAGAAAACTATTGTGAATTTATTTATGATTTGGGATTACGAGACAGTACCCCGGGAGTGCCCTCGTTGATATTTTTCTATTGGTGTAATTGTCTTGATTGTTTTGTTTTTTCCTAAATATGTAAATTCCTATTTTTCTTCCGTGATGTATTATTTTCCCTTATTCTGTATAGTTAAATTGTGACATACCCCTTTCTTGATTCATTTTCATTGTCATTATTATTATTATTATTATTATATTGTTAAACTTTTCCCCATGTCTCTTATTATTCCCAGTAGGGCCCTGACCTGACATCGTCACTACTCTACCGAGGTTAGGCTTGGTACTTACTGGGTACCGTTGTGGTATACTCATACTACACTTTTGTACATCCTTTTGTGTAGATCCAGGTACTTCCTACCCGACTAGGTATCAGTGAGCTAGTCCGTACGCGGAGACTTCAAGGTATATCTTCCAACATCCGCAGACCTCGGAGTCTCCCTCTATCTTTATTATGTTATTTTCCTTATCTTCATTAGACTCTAATGTATAGAGATATTTAGAATAAATTCTTAGAGCTTGTGACTTGTATTTCGCGGGATTTTGGAAATTTCTATATGTACTGAGTTGTTGAGTTTTAAAAGTAATTACTGTCATTTTAATTATTTCGCATGTTGATAGGCTTACCTAGTCTTAGAGACTAGGTGCCGTCACGATATCTTACGGAGGAAAAAATTGGGTCGTGACAAGTTGGTATCAGAGCTCTAGGTTCATAGGTGTTATAAGTCACAAGCATGTTTAGTAGAGTCTCACAGATCGGTACGAAGACGTCTGTACTTATCTTCAGGAGGCTATGGAACTATTAGGAAAAGCTTCACTTCTTTGATTCATTATCATGCGCATTTGTTGATTTCAAAATTATAAACCATTGTCTTTTTATTCTCTCACAGATGGTGATGACATGTACAACTGGATCTGATGATCAGACACCTGTGCCCCTTGTTGGAGCTGCAAGAGGCCGGGGCAAGAGCCGGGGCAGAGGCCGAGGAGGACCACGTGGTGCAGCCAGAGCACCTACACAAGCTGTTGCAGAGGAGCCACCAGTAGCTTCAGTTAGAGACCAGGCACCTGAGACGCCTGTTACTACTCCTGCACTTCAGGAGACTCTTGCTTAGTTTTTCAGCATGTTTGGCACTCTAGCTCAGCTAGGGTTGATTCCACTTGCTCCTGCCATATCCCAGGCCGGGGGAGGAGCACAGACTCCCGCCGCCCGTACCCCAGAGCCACGGGTCCAGGTTGACCATGCCCCAGAGTTTATACCAGTGCAGCCAGTTGTCCCAGTTCAGCCCGAGGTTAAAGCAGTAGTTTTGGAGGGGGAGCAGCACAGGCTCGAGAGGTACAAGGAGTACCACCCTCCTACTTTCAGCGGTTTGGCTTCAGAGGATGCTCAGGGTTTTCTTGAGAAATGTCACCGTATCCTCCTTACTATAGGTATTATGGATTCTAGTGGGGTCACTTTTACTATATTCCAGCTTAAGGGAGCGGCGTATCAGTGGTGGCGAGCATATGAGTTGGGTAGTCCGGCAGAGGCAGCGTCACTCACTTGGGTTCATTTCTCTGATATGTTCTTGGAAGAGCTTATTCCCCAGAGTCTCAGAAATGCATGGTGCGCAGAGTTTGAGCAGTTGCGCCAGGGCTCTATGACAGTATCGGAGTATGCAGTCCGGTTCAACGATTTATCCAAGAATGCACCTGCCTTGGTTTCTACTGTCAGAGAGCGTGTTCATCGATTTATTGAGGGATACCACCATATTATTGGATTCAGTATGGCTCGAGAGTTGGAGATGGACATCGCATACTAGCAGGTGGTGGCAATCGCTAGAAGATTGGAGGGTATGCGGACCCGGGAGAGAGAAGAGAGGGAAGCTAAGAGGCCTCGATATTCTGGCACATATAACAGTTCTCGTGCCCCAGCTGTAGCCCGTCATGATAGAGGCTATGTGAGCCGTCCAATTCATTCAGCACTTCTAGCTTCCAGCGATATTCCAGCTACTCCCAGACCTCAGGTTCCCTATTATGCATCGCCATTGTTTACTGTACCTCTTGCACGGGGTGCTTTCAATGGTCAGTCCAGCCAATCAGGCTCGAGCCAGTCTCAGCAGCCACGTCCTCTGAAGGCTTGTTTTGAGTGTGGTGACACTCGTCATATAATGAAAGATTACCCCAGACTTAGGAGGGGTGCACCTCCACAGATTTCTCAAGCCCCACCTATTCCACAGGGCCCTCAGGCTTCTCATTCCATGGTTACTGCACTAGATGCCACTCCACCTGCACAGCCAGCTCGAGGTGGAGGTCGTACATGAAGAGGTTGCCCTAGAAAGGAAGGCCAGGCCAAATATTATGCTCTTCCAGCTATGACTGAGGCAGTTGCATCTGACTTAGCTATCACAGGTATTATTTCGGTTTGTCATAGAGAGGCTTCAGCTTTGTTTGATCCAAGCTCCACATATTCCTATGTGTCCTCTTACTTTGCTCCATATTTAAGGGTATTCCGTGATTCTCTGAGTTCTCTTATACATGTGTCTACACCCGTGGGAGATTCCGTTATTGGTGACTGTGTGCACCAGTCATGTTTAATTGTTATTAATTATTTTGAGACCATAGTCGATCTCTTGCTGATCAGTATGGTAGATTTTGATATTATTTTGGGCATGGACTGGTTGTCTCCCTATCATGCTATTCTCGATTGTCACACTAAAACCATGTCGCTGGCTATATCAGGATTACCACGGATAGAGTGGAGGAGTGCTTTAAATTATGTTCCTGGCAGGGTTATCTTCTTTCTAAAGGCTCAGCGTATGGTTGACAAAGGGTGCGATGCTTATCTAGCCTTTGTGAGAGATGTTAGTGTTGATACTCCTACCGTGGAGTTAGTTCCGGTAGTGAGGGATTTTTCATATGTATTTCCAGCGGATCTTTTGGGTATGCCACCTGATAGGGATATTGACTTTGGCATTGATTTGTTACCGGGCACTCAGTCTATTTCTATTCCACCATATCGTATGGCCCCAGCAGAATTAAAGGAATTAAAAGAGCAATTACACGATTTGCTTGATAAGGGTTTTGTTCGGCCCATTGTATCGCCTTGGGGTGCTCCAGTCTTGTTTGTAAAGAAGAAAGATGGTTTTATGCGCATGTGTATTAATTATTGACAGTTGAACAAGGTTACAGTGAAGAACAGGTACACATTGCCTCACATTGATGACCTATTTGATCAACTACAGGGTGCCAGAGTATTCTCAAAAATGATTTGCGGTCAGAGTATCATTAGTTGAAGATTCGGGAGCCAGATATTCCAAAAGCTACTTTCAGGACTCGGTATGATCATTATGAGTTCCTTGTAATGTCATTTGGGTTGACCAACGCCCCAGCAGCATTTATGTATTCGATGAACAGTGTATTTCAGCTCTATCTTGACTCATTTGTCATTGTGTTTATTGATGACATTCTGGTGTACTCCTGGAGCTGGGAGGATCATGAGCAGCACCTGAGGACTGTGCTTCAGACTTTGAGAGAAAGGAAGTTGTATGCAAAATTTCCAAAGTGTGAATTCTGGCTTGATCCAATGGGATTTTTGGGTCATGTAGTATCGAACAAGGGGATCCAGATAGATTCGAAAAACATTGAAGTAGTGCAAAGTTGGCCCAGACCGTCATTAGTTACTGAGATCTGGAGTTTTCTTAGTTTGGTAGGATATTATTGCCGATTTGTATAGGGTTTCTCTTCTATTGCTGCACCTATGAACAGATTGACCCAAACGGGTGCTCCGTTCAAGTAGACCGAGGAATGTGAGGATAGCTTTCAAATGCTCAATATAGCTTTGACTACAGCCCCAATATTGGTGTTGCCTATAGGTTTAGGGTCTTATACTGTGTATTATGATACGTCGTGTATTGGTCTCGGCGCAGTGTTGATGCAAGACGGTAGTGTGATTGCCTATGCGTCTAGACAGTCAAAGGTACATGAGAAGAATTATCCAGTCCACGACCTTGAGTTAGTAGCTATTGTTCATGCCTTGAAGATTAGGCGGCATTATTTGTACGGTGTCCATTGTGAGGTCTATACCGACCATCGGATTCTACAACATCTGTTCAAATTGAAGGATCTCAACTTGCGACAGCAGAGGCGGTTAGAGTTACTTAAAGATTATGATATCACCATCTTGTATCATCCAGGGAAGGCCAATGTGGTGGTCGATACGTTGAGTCGAAAGGCAGAGAGTTTGGGCAGTTTAGCATATCTACCAGTAGTAGAGAGGCCACTAGCATTGGAGGTTCAGGCCTTAGACAACTAGTTTGTCAGAATGGATGTCTTGGGGCCCAATCGAGTTCTTGCTTGTGTGGTTTCTTAGTCCTCCTTATATGACCGTATCAGAAAACGTCAGTATGACGGCCCCTATTTGCTTGTCCTCAAAGACACGGTCCAGCACGGCGATGCCAAAAAGGTCACTATTGGGGATGATGGTGTGTTGCGAATGCAGGACCGGTTATGTGTGCCCAATGTAGATGGTTTGTGTGAGTTGATTCTGCAGGAAGCTCACAGTTCTTGGTATTTCATTCATCCGGGTGCCACGAAGATGTATCAGGACTTGAAGCAGCAATACTGGTGGAGGAGAATGAAGAGGGACATAGTAGAGTATGTAGCTCGGTGTCTAAATTGTCAACAGGTGAAGCATGAGCACCAACGGCCAGGTGGATTGCTTCAGAAGCTAGAGATTCCATAGTGGAAATGGGAGCGGATTACTATGGATTTTGTTGTTGGGCTTCCACGGACTCAGAAAAAGTTAGATGCAGTTTGGGTAATTATGGATAGGTTGACCAAGTCTGCTCATTTCATTCTAGTAGTGACTACTTATTCTTCTAAAGCAATTGGCTCGAGTTTATATCTGCGAGATTACCAGGCTCCATGGCTTGCCGGTATCCATCATCTCTGACCAGGGTATGCAGTTTACATCGCGGTTCTGGAGGGTTGTACAACATGAGTTAGGCACGCGGATTGAGCTGAATACAATATTTCATCCTCACACAGAGAGACAGTCCGAGCGCACTATTCAGATATTAGAGGATATGCTTCGTGTGTGTGTGATGGAGTTTGGAGGTTCTTGGGATCAGTGCCTGCCACTTGCAGAGTTTGCTTACAACAACAGCTACTAGTCAAGCATTCAGATGGCTCCGTATGAGGCCTTATATGGTAGCCGGTGTCGGTCTCTGGTGGGTTGGTTTGAGCCGGGTGAGGCTAGGCTATTGGGTACAAACTTAGTTCAAGATGCTTTGAAAAAGGTTAAATTGATTTAGGATTGACTTCGTACAACCCAATCTAGATAGAAGAGTTATGTGGATCAGAAGATTCGTGATGTTGCATTCATGGTTGGGGAGCGGGTCTTGCTCCGGGTTTCGCCCATGAAGGGTGTTATGAAGTTCAGAAAGAAGGGTAAGTTGAGCCCTAGGTACATTGGCCTTTTGAGATTCTTGAGAGGGTTTGAGAGGTAGCTTACAGACTTGCACTACCACCTAGTCTCATTGCCGTTCATCCAGTATTCCATGTTTCTATGCTCCGGAAGTATCACAGTGACCTGTCTCATGTGTTAGATTTCAGCTCAATCCAGTTGGACAAGGATTTATCTTATGTTGAGGATTCAGTAGCTATTTTGAACAGGTAGGTTCGGAAGCTAAGGTCAAAGGACATTACTTCAGTGAAGGTCTAGTGGAGGGGTCAACCAGTCAAGGAGGCGACTTGGGAGACCGAGTATGATATATGTAGCCGTTATCCACATCTTTTCACCACTTCTGGTATGTCTCTATACTCATTCGAGGATGAATGTTTGTTTAAAAGGGGAAGAATGTAATGACCCGACCGGTCGTTATGAGTATTTTAACCCCGATCCGCTAAATTATGTTTCCTCTATGCTATATCGTGGTGTTGTAACTTGCCGGGGTGTTAGGTTTTTGGATTTGGAGTGAAATGGGACACATAATCCCTAAGTTAAAGGTTTAAGTTGTAAGAGTTGACCGTAGTTTGACTTTTGTGTAGACAATCCCGGAATGTAAATTTTATGATTCAAATAGCTCTGTATGATTATTTTATACTTAGGAGCGTGACCGGATGTTGATTTGGAGGTCCGTAGGTCATTTCGGCATAAATTGGCGAAAGTTAGAAAATGAGAGATTTTAGGAAAGTTTGTGTAAACGACTCCGGAATATAGTTTTGATAATTTCAATAGCTCCATATGATGATTTTGGACTTAAGAGTGTGTCCGGGTAATTATTTGGAAGTCTGTAGTTTAATTAGACTCTAAATTGCAAAAATAGGAAATTGAAAGTTTGAAAGTTTGACTGGGAGTTGACTTTATTGATATCGAGGTCGGAATTCGATTCTGGAAATTGAAATAGGCCTGTTATGTCATTTATGGCTTGTGTTCAAAATTTGAGGTCATCGGACTTGATTTGATAGGTTTCGACATCGAATGTCGAAGTTGGAATTCGTTAGTTTTCATTAGGCTTGAATTGGGTGCGATTCGTGGTTTTAGCGTTGTTTTATGTGATTTGAGATCTTGACTAAGTTCGTATGTTGCTTTGGGACTTATTGGTATAATTGGTTGAGGTCTCGGGGGCCTCGGGTGAGTTTCGGATGGTTAACGGATAAATATCTGGACTTAAACAGGTGCTAGAAATTTTTGCCTTCTGGTGTAATCGCACCTGCGGAGTTTTGCTCGTAGGTACGACCTCGTAGAAGCGAGTTTTCCATCGCAAAAAGCGGCCAGGTGTGGGTTGAGGCAGTGATCGCAGAAGCGGGCAAGTGGACCATAGAAGCAGGTCGCACCTGCGAGTGTGGGAACGCAGAAGCAGACAGCTTCTTCGCAGAAGCGAAGGCAGTCGCAGAAGCGGAAGCTTCACGCAAAAGCGGGACTGCATATACGGTTAAATTTTCCGCATAAGCGAAAGCACTAGGCAGTTTACAAAAAACAGAGGGTCCGAGATTTTCTCATTCTTGGACATTTCAAACACGGGTTAGGGCGATGTTTCAGAGAGAATTCACGAGAAATCTTGAGGTAAATCACTTGTGATCATTGTTAGTCAATAATATTGAATTATCATTGAGTATTTCTATTAGATTACATGTTTTTGAGGTGAAATTCGAGGATTTGGGCCTAGGAATTTGAAAATAAGATTTGAGGATTTGAAGGTCGAGTTGATGTTGGAATTTGGTAAATTTGGTATGGTTGGACTCATGGTTGAATGTGCATTCATATTTTGTAACTTTTGTCGGCTTCCGAGATGTGGGCCCCACTAACGATTTTTTAGTTAAATTTCGGATTTTTGTTGGAAAATTTAGTATTTTCATATGGAATTGATTCCTATAATTCGTGTTGACTGTATCGAATTAATTGTGACAAGATTCGAGGCGTTCGGAGGTCGATTCGCAAGGCAAGGGCGTATTGTAATAGAGAAATTACACGGTTCAAGGTAAGTAATATTCCTAAACTTGGTTCTGAGGGTATAAATCTTTGAATTACGTATTCTATAATTTACATGGAGGTGACGCACATGCTACGTGACGAGCGTGTGGGCGTGCACCATAGAAATTGTGATTTTAATAAATTCCATAGAGTTGCATAATTAAAGAACCATGTCATTATCCACATATCCTCCACGTGTTAGAGAAATTGAGCTGAGACTCATATTAAAGATCATGTTTAGGCTACGTGCTGATATTTTGGGACCCATAGGGGTTGTATAGTTATTGAATTATTGTTTAAAAATGAAATTTTGTACTAAGTCACATCCATCATTTGCATATCATATCTCAGTCTCTATTATCATTCATAGATATATCATATCATCATGTCGGGCCGAGTTTCATGTCATTGTGAGCCCGAGAGATTGGAGATTTTGAGTGATATTTATGGGATCAGATTGCACACCGCAACATGTTTTAATTTATTTATTTATTATAGCGCTTGGGCTGAAGGAACCTCTCCGTAGTCTGCATCCCCCATAGTGAGCGCAATTTTTTTTATATTTGGGATGGAGTTCCCTGGGCATGAAGTTGCCTTATTTTTTTATATTCGGGATGGAGTTCCCTAGGCATGGAGTTGCCTTTTTTATTTACATTTAGGATGAAGTTCCCTAGGTATGGAGTTTCCTTATTTATTATATTTGGGATGGAGTTCCCTGGGCTGGATTGACCTTATACAGTACTGAGTGACTGACTGTCAGTGATATATATTTGGGGAGGATCTTCCCTAGGCTGAATTGGAGATATACAAAACTGAGTGATCGAGTATTCTGAAAGTGTCAGTATACGAGTTTTCCATTGAGGTACATCACATATAGTATATAATTTGGCATGTAGATATAGAGATGTCATATTTCTCATATCATGCAGAATTTATCTATTTTACTTGTATTGGGCTTATTTGTTGAACTTGAGAACATGCTTACCTTTTTGTACTGTTATTTCTATTTTGAACTGTACCTTTTGAGCTCGTCACTACTTTCAGTCCAAAGGTTAGTCTTGTTACTTATTGGGTACATGGGGTCGGTTGTACTCATACTACACTCTGCACTTCGTGTGCAGATCCAGATACTTCCGGATACGACGGTTGCTAGATTTCGGAGTTTCATCGAGGTAGCTGCTTGGCGTCCGCAGACCTTGACTCTCTTTCCTTTCAGTTATTTGTACTGTCCTATATTTTCACACAGTGTTTTATCAGTTAGACTATGTTATCATTTTGATGCTCATGTACTCAGTGACACCGGATTTTGGGAGTGTATTTGTATCAGTATTTGTGGGATTTTCTATTAAATCTAAATATTATGTTTTCAAACTTAAAAGATTATGGTGATTTATTAAGGTTATCGATTTGCCTAGTATTTAGATAGGGCGCCATCACGACATGCGAATTTTGGGTCATGACAAGTTGGTATTATAGCGTAGGTTACATAGGTCTCACGAGTCATAAGCAGGTTTAGTAGAGACTTGTGGATCAGTACGGAGACGTCTTGTAACAACCCGGCCGGTTATTTTGAGTATTATAACCCCGTTCCCCCATTTATAGCTCAATTTATGCTTTACAGTTATATTATGACTTACCGGGTTAGTTGGTTCAGGTCCGAAAGGAATTAGGAGTGAAATTAGACACTTAGTCTCATAATTGAAAATTTAAGTTAGAAAAGTTGACCGGATGTGGACTTATGTGTAAAAGACCTCGGATTAGAATTTTGATAATTCTAACAGCTCCGTATGTGATTTTGGACTTAGAAGCGTTTCCGAAAAAAATTTTGGAGGTCCATAGTGGAATTAGGCTTGAAATGCCGAAAGTTTAATTTTTGGGAAGCTTGACCGGGGGGTTGACTTTTTGATATCGGGGTCGGAATCCGATTCTGAAAATTGAAATTTCTCCGTTATGTCATTTATGACTTTTGTGAAAAATTTGAGGTCAATTGGACGTGATTTGATAGGCTCCGGGGTCATTTGTAGAAATTAAAAATTTCAAAGTTCATTAGGCTTGAATTGGGGTGTAATTCATGGTCTTGGCATTGTTTGAGGTGATTTGAGGGTTCGACTAAGTTCGTATGATATTTTAGGACTTGTTGGTATATTTGGTTGAGGTCCCGAGGGGCTCGGGTGAGTTTTGGATGGTTAACGGATCAAAAACTTGAACTTGAACAACTGCTGGAATTTTCTGATATCTGAATGTGTCTGCGATCGCGTAGGCTTAGTTGGTCAGTGGAGGTTTTTGTTCTACGCGATCGCATAGGGATATCTGCGATCGCATAGGGTTAATCTGAGGCAGTGATATTTTGTGCTTCGCGATCGCGTGAAGCGGGACGCGATCGCGTAGCTATGTGAGTTTGTTGTTCGCGAACACGTGAAGAAGGTTGCGTTCGCGTAGAGGAAATATGGCAGAAATTGAAATCACGCATTTGTGCTTCACGATTGCGTGGACAAGTCCGCGATCATGTAGGCATGTGATGTTGCTCATCACGATCTCGTGGTAAAGTCCGCGATCGCGTAGAGTTAAATCTGAGCGATGGAAAATTGTTCTTCGCGATCGCGTGGGAATGTTCGCGATCGCGTAGAGCAAATGTCTGGGCCGAGAGTTTAAGTTCTGAAAATGGGACTTCATCCCATTTTCAGTTTTCAACGGATTGGAGCTTGGAAAGAGGTGATTTTCGGGAGTTTTTCAAGAAAAACAATGGGGTAAGTGTTCTTAACTCAATATTGGTTAAATTACACGAATCCATGGTTGTTTTATCATTTAATTGGTGAATTAAGTTGGAAACGTTTGAAAACCCTCTTGGTTTAAATTGAAGATTTGAGAGTCGAGTTGGGGCCGGATTTTGATAAAATTGATATGGTTAGACTCGTGGTTGAATGGGCTTCCGGATTTTGTAACTTTTGTCGAGTTCCGAGACGTGGGCCCCACAGACAATTTTTGAGCTAAATTTCTGATGTTTATGGAAAATTAGCATTTTCCTATGGAATTAATTCCAATGAATTTTATTAACTGAAACGAATTATTTATGGTTAGATTCGAGGTGGAGGCCAATTCACGAGGAAAGGACATTGCGGAATAAGAATTTCACGGCTTGAGGTAAGTAACAGTTTTAAATCTGGTCCTGAGGGTATGAAACCCCGGATTTTTGTGTCATGTGATTATTTTGGAGGTGATGCACATGCTAGGTGACGAGCGTGTGGGCGTGCACCGAGGGAATTATGACTTGGTCCGTCCCGTGGAAACTGTAAAGTTGAATGAATTGTTGATAGCTATGTGCTCTCTATGTGTTGTGGAAATTTGACTATAAATCATGTTAAAAACCATGTTTAGGCTACATGTTGGTACTGTTGGGACCCACAGAGGTCGTGTACATGCTGAATTATCTACTTAATTGTTGTTTTGTACTCAGTCACAGTTTACTTGTTTATTTTATCTTAGTCTCTATTGTTCATTGGTGATGTATCATATCATTGTTGTTTGGGCTAATTTCATAATTATTGAGAGCCCGAGAGACTGGAGAGATTTGTGACTGAGTGAGACCGAGGGCCTGATTGTGAGATATTATATTATAGCACGTGAGTTGTCCGTGCGGGATATTATAGCACGTGAGTTGTTCGTGCAGTACGTGAGTTGTTCGTGCGGATCCTTGTATTATACTATAGCACGTGAGTTGTCCGTGCAGCACGTGAGTTGTCCGTGCGGATCCTTATATTATACTATAGCACGTAAGTTGTCCGTGCAGCACGTGAATTGTCCGTGCGGATCCAGATATTTATACTATGGCATGTGAGTTGTCCGTACAGCACGTGAGTTGTCCGTGCATATTATAGCGCTTGGGATGTAGGAGCCCCTCCGGAGTCTGTATACCCCAGTGAGCGCGGGTACCCATTAAGTGTGAGTGCTGAGGGCTGAGAGCCGAGTGGTTGAGCTATTGTGATGAGTTGAGTGACTGTTGCCTGAGAGGCTGTACTTGCTTTGCATTTGTTGTTGCACTTGGTTGCTATCTGCCATTGTTGTGAAATCTGTGAAGGATTTTATATTCGGATTACATGAACTTGAACTGTATAAAATTGATTTGACTTAAACTGCCAGATTTGAAAGCATGTCTATTCTTTGCTGGAATTACTGAAAGTGAACTATAACTGTGTAGCTCGTCACTATCTTCAGTTCTTTATTTATTATTGTTACTTGCTGACTTGGTTGTACTCATACTACACCCTACACTTCGTGTGCAGATCCAGGTGTTCCCGGACATAGCGGGTGTTGATTCTTTCGCACAACTGATTTTATGAAGATTCTGAGGTAGCTGCCATGTTTCACAAACCTGGTATCTCCTTCCCTATCTCTTTGTTTACTGTATTTGATCTCAGACTATTATAGACTGTATGTTCCAGACTTGTATTCATAATAGATGCTCATGTACTTAGTGATTACCAGGTTTTGGGGAGTATTTGTATCAGTATTTGTGGGATTTTGTATTGTATTTAAATATTATATTTTCAAACTTAAGAGAAATTATGGTTTATTGAGATTATCGGATTGCCTAGTATCGAGATAGGCACCATTACGATAGGTTGGGATTTTGGGTCGTGACACGTCTGTACTTATCTTCGAGAGGCTGCAGAACCTTTAGAAAAATTTCACTTTCTTGTATTCTGTCGTGCGAGTTTGTTGATTCTAAAAACTAAATTTCTGTTATTCTATTCTTTCACGGATGGTGAGGACACGTACTACCGGATCAGACGGTCATCCACTAGTGCCACCAGTTAGGGCCACGAGAGGTCGGGGCCGTGGTAGAGGCCGAGGCCATAGTAGAGGTCGGGGCCGTAGTAGAGGTCGAGGTGTAGCTCGTACAGCAGTTGGAGTAGCACCTGTAAAACCACCAGTTGCTCCAGCTCAGGAGCAGGTTCCAGATATAGTTGAGCCGTCGGGACCAGCTCAAGCACCAACTATGCCTATTGTGATTCCAGGCCTTCAGGAGGCTTTAGCCCAGATATTGACTCTTTGCACTGGCCTTTCTTAGGTGGTTTCGGCTCAGGCCGCACCAGCCACTTCTTAGGCCGTGGGAGGTACTCATACCCCTGTCGCCCATACTCCAGAGCAGGTAGTGCAGGGATTTCAGATACCGGGGGCACTACCAGTCCAGCCGGTTGTAGCTGCTCAGGCCCAAGTGAGTCCTATTATGAATGACGAGGAGCAGAAGAGAGTAGAGATATTTGAGAGACTCCATCCTCCATCTTTCATTGGAACTGAGTTATAGGATGCTCGGTATTTCTTGGACAGATGCCAGCGGATGCTTCATACAGCGGGTATTCTAGAGACCAGTGGGGTCTTATTTACTACTTTTCAGCTGACCGGGGCAGCCTTCAGATGGTAGGAGACTTATGAGAGTAGCAGATCAGTTGGTGCAGCATCGCTTTCATGGCATGAGTTCTCCGTATTATTCCTGGAAAGGTTTGTGCCACAGACCCGCAGAGAGGAACTGCGCAGGCAATTCGAGCATTTATGTCAGGTGGACCTGTCCGTGACTCAGTATGAGATGTGGTTTTCAGAATTGGCTCATCATGCAGTTTGTTGGTTCCCACTGAGAGGGAGAAGATTAGGAGGTTCATTAATGTCCTCAACCATCAATTTTATTTTGTTATGACTCTGGGAAATGTAGCAGGTGCTAAATTCGACGAGGTAGTTGACAGTGCTTGACGGCTAGAAATGGCCCGTATTTAGGAGCGTGAGGAGAGGGAGGACAAAAGGTATCGTGGTCCGGGTAATTCCAGTGGTGTCTCTTCTGGGAGACAGCCCTATCACAACAGGGGTCTACCTTATAGGCCCGCTCAGATGGCTCGTCCAGTTCCCCATGGTACATCATCCAACCATGGTTCATACAGTGCTCATCAGAGTCAGTCATCTCTAAGTGCCCTTCCAGCTTAGAGTCAGTCCCGTGCTCCTTCAGTTCAGGGTTTATCTGCACCAGGTGGTTCTAGTGGGTATTCTGGTTCTCGGGGTCCGCCTCAGTACTTGCCGCCATTATTCGAGAAGGGTTGTCTTGAGTGTGGAGATTTGGGTCATATGAAGAGAAATTTTCCCTACCTTTAGAGAGGTCCAGCTCAGCAAAGGAGTCAGGTTGTGGCTCCCGCACCAGTTAATTCACCACCTGCCCAGCCAATACGGGGTGGGGCACAGGCAGCTAGAGGTCGCCCTAGATGGGGAGGTCGATCAGGTGGCGGTCAGGCCCGATTCTATGTTATTACTACCAGGCCAGATGTCGTTGCTTCAGATGCAGTGATCACAGGTATTGTCTCAGTGTGCCACAGGGAAGCTTCTATATTATTTGACCCTGGTTCCACATATTCGTATGTATCATCATATTTTGCTCGTTATCTGGATATTCCCCGTGAGTCCTTAGTTTTAGTTGTTTATGTATCTATGCCGGTGGGCGATACTACTATTGTGGACCGTGTATATCGGTCATGTGTAGTGACTATTTGGGGACTGGAGACTAGAGTTTATCTCTTATTGCTTAGTATGGTTGAATTCGATGTGATCTTAGGTATAGATTGGTTGTCTCAATGTCATGCTATTTTGGATTGTCACGCTAAGACCGTAATGTTGGCGATGCCAGGGTTACCAAGGATCGAGTGGAGAGGTTCTCCAGATTTAATTCCCAGCAGGGTAATTTCTTACTTAAAGGCCCAACGAATGGTTGGGAAGGGATGTTTGTCATATTTGGCCTTTGTGAGAGGTGTTGATACAGACACTCCTACTATTGATTCTGTACCGTTAGTGCGAGACTTTCCGGATATATTTCTTACAGACCTGCCAGGTATGCCACCCGACAGGGATATTGACTTTGGTATTGATTTGGTACCGGGCACTCAGCCCATTTCTATTTCTCCGTATCGTATGGCAAAAGCTGAGTTGAAGAAATTGAAAGAACAACTCCAGGAACTTCTTGATAAGGGGTTTATTAGGCATAGTGTGTCGCCTTTTGGTACACCAGTTCTATTTGTGTAAAAGGAAGATGGTACTATGTGGATGTGCATCGACTACAAGCAGTTGAACAAAGTTACAATCAAGAACAAGTATCCTTTGCTGCGTATTGATGATTTATTTGACCAGCTTCAAGAAGCGGGGGTGTTCTCCAAAATTGATTTGAGATCTGGGTATCACCAGTTGAAAATTCGGGATTCACATATTCTAAAGATGGCATTCAGGACCTGTTATGGTCACTATGAATTTCTCGTGATGTCTTTTGGGCTGATCAACGCCCCAGCAGCATTTATGCACTTGATGAATAGTGTATTCCAGCCGTATCGTGATTTGTTTGTCGTAGTATTTATTGTTAATATCCTGGTGTACTCATGTAGCTAGGAGGAACATGCACAACATTTGAGTATTATACTACAGAGGCTGAGAGAGAAGAAACTTTATGCCAAATTCTCTAAGTGGGAGTTCTGGCTTAGTTCGGTGGCATTCTTGGGACACATAGTGTCCAGTGAGGGAATTAAGGTGAATCCGAAGAAGATAGAGGCAGTTCAGAGTTGGCCCAGGCCATCTTCAGCTACTGAGATTCAGAGTTTTCTAAGCTTGGCCGATTATTACTGTCGCTTTGTGGAGGGCTTCTCGTCTATTGCGGCGCCTATGACTAAATTGACCTAGAAAGGTGCTCCATTCAGGTGATCGGATGAGTGTGGGGAGAGATTTTAGAAGCTCAAGACTGCCTTGACCACAGCTCCAGTTCTAGTTCTGCCTTCAGCTTCAGGCTCTTATACAGTGTATTGTGATGCTTCTCAGATCGGTATTTGGTGTGTCTTACTGCAGGAGGGTAGAGTGATTGCTTATGCTTCACGCCAGTTGAAGCCACATGAAAAGAACTACCCTGTTCATGATTTAGAATTGGCCGCCATCGTTCATGCACTGAAGATTTGGAGGCACTATCTCTATGGTGTGTCTTGTGAGGTATTTACAGATCATCGTAGTCTTCAACACTTATTCAAACAGAAAGATCTAAATTTGAGACAACGGAGATGGTTGGAGCTGCTAAAGGACTATGATACTACTATTCTGTATCATCCCGGGAAGGACAATGTGGTGGCCGATGCCTTGAGTTGAAAGGCGGTGAGTATGGGTAGCTTTGTATTCATTCTTGTTGGTGAGAGGCCTCTTGTAGTTGATGTTCAGGCCTTGGCCAACCAGTTTGTAAGATTACATGTTTCGGAGCCCAGCCGGGTTCTAACTTGTGTAGTTTCTCGGTCTTCCTTATATGACTCCATGAGAGAGTGTCAGTATGAAGATCCCTATTTGCTTGTCCTGAAGGATACAGTTCAGCACGGTGATGCCAAAGATGTTACTATTGGAGATGATGGGATGTTGAAGATGCAGGGTCGGATTTGTGTACCAAATATAGATGGACTGCGGAAGTTGATTCTTGAGGAGGCCCATAGTTCACGGTATTCCATTCATCCGGGTGCCGCAAAGATGTATCAAGACTTGAGACAACACTATTGGTGGAGAAGGATGAAGAAAGATATAGTAAGGTTTGTAGCTCGGTGTTTAAATTGTCAGCAGGTGAAGTACGACCATTAAAGACCGGGCAGATTGCTCCAGAGACTTGAAATTCCGGAGTGAAAATGGGAGCGTATTACCATAGACTTCGTAGTCGGACTCCCACGAACTTCGAGAAAGTTTGATGCTATTTGGGTGATTGTGGATCGGTTGACCAAGTTCGCGTATTTTATTCCAGTCGGTACTACTTATTCTTCGGAGCGGTTAGCTGAGATCTATATCCGCGAGATTGTTCGCCTTCACGGTGTGCCAATGTCCATCATTTCAGATCGGGGCACGCAATTCACATCACAGTTTTGGAAAGCAGTGCAACGACAGTTAGGCACACAGGTTCAGTTGAGTACAGCATTTCACCCTCAGATGGACAGCCCCGTTCCTTTATTTATTGCTCATTTTGTGCTTTACAGTTGTTATGTGACTTGCCGAGGTAGTTGGTGCAGGTCCGGTGAGGTTTCGGAATGAATTGAGACACTTAGTCTCAAGGATGAAAACTTAAGTTGAAATAGTTGAGTGGATGTTGACTTATGGGTAAACGACTCCAGAATAGAGTTTTGATGATTCCAATAGCTCCGTATGGTGATTTTGGACGTAAGAGTGTGTCCGGATAATTATTTGAAAGTCCGTAGTTAAATTAGGCCTAAAATGGCAAAAATAAGAAATTGAAAGTGTGGAAGTTTGACCGGGAGTTGACTTTATTGATATCGGGGTTGGAATTCGATACTGGAAATTAGAATAGGTCTGTTATGTCATTTATGTCTTGTGTGCAAAATTTGAGGTCAATCGAACTTGATTTGATAGGTTTCGACATCGAATGTAGAAGTTGAAATTCATTAGTTTTTATTAGGCTTGAATTGGGGTGTGATTCATGATTTTAGCATTGTTTGATGTGATTTGAGACCTCGACTAAGTTCGTATGATGTTTTGGGACTTATTGGTATAATTGGTTGAGGTCCCGGGGGCCTCGGGTGAGTTTTGGATGGTTAACGGATCGAAATTTTGACTTAAACAACTGCTGGAAACTTTTGCCTTCTTGTGCAATCGCACCTGCAGAGTTTTGCTCGCAGGTGTGACCTCAAAGAAGCGAGTTTTCCATCGCAAAAGCGGCCATGCGTGGGTTGAGGTAGTGATCGCAGAAGTGGGCAGGTGGACCACAGAAGCGAGTCGTACCTGCGAATGTGCGATCGCAGAAGCGGAAGGGCGAGAGGGGAGGTTGCTTCGCAGAAGCAGACAGCTTCTTCGCAGAAGCAGACAGCTTCTTCGCAGAAGCGGAATCTTCACGCAAAAGCGGGACCACAGATGCGGTTAAATTTTCTGCAAAAGCGAAAGCGTTGGGCAGTGTACAAAAAATAAAGGGGTCCAAGATTTTCTCATTCTTGGACATTTCAAACACGGGTTGAGGCGTTTTTCAGAGGGAATTCACGGGAAATCTTGACGTAAGTCACTTGTGATCATTGTTAGTCAATAATATTGAATTATCATTGAGTATTTCGACTAGATTACGTATTTTTGAGGTGAAATTCGAGAATTGGGGCTTAGGAATTTGAAAATAAGATTTGAGGATTTAAAGGTCGAGTTGATGTCGAAATTTGATAAATTTGATATGGTTGGACTCGTGGTTGAATGGACGTTCATATTTTATAACTTTTATCGGGTTCCGATATGTGGGCCCCACTGATGATTTTTAAGTTGAATTTCGAATTGTTTTTGGAAAATTTAGTATTTTCATATGGAATTGATTCCTACAATTCGTGTTGACTGTATCGAATTAATTGTGACTAGATTCGAGGCGTTCGGAGGCTGATTCGCGAGGCAGGGCATATTGGAATAGAGAAATTGCAAGGTTCGAGGTGCGTAACATTCCTAAACTTGGTTCTAAGGGTATAAATCCCCGAATTTTGTGTTATATAATTTTCATGGAGGCGACGCACATGCTAGGTGACGGGCGTGCACCATAGAAATTGTGACTTAATTAAATTTTGTAAAGTTGCATAATCAAAGAATCATGTCATTATCCACATATCCTTCACGTGTTAGAGAAATTGAGTTAAGACTCGTATTAAAAATCATGTTTAGGCTATGTGCCGATATTTTAGGATCCACAGGGGTTGTGTTGCTGTTGAATTATTGTTTAAAATGAAATTTTGTACTCAATCACATCCATCATTTGCATATCATATCTCAGTCTCTATTATCATTCATCGATACATCATATCATCATGTCAGGCCGAGTTTCGTGTCATTGTGAGCCCTAGAGACTGGAGATTTTGAGTTATATTTATGGGATAGGGCTGCACGCTGCAACATATTTTTATTTATTTATTATAGCGCTTGGGCTGAAGGAGCCCCTCCGGAGTCTGCACCCCCCACAGTGAGCGCGGTTTCTTTATATTTGGGATGGAGTTCCCTGGGCATGGAGTTGCCTTATTTCTTTATATTCGGGATGGAGTTCCATGATCCCTAGGCATGGATTTGCCTTATTTATTATATTTGGGATGGAGTTCCCTGGGCTGGATTGGCCTTATACAGTACTGAGTGACTGACTATCAGTGATATATATTTGGGGATGGATCTTCCCTGGGTTAGATTGGCGATATACAATACTGAGTGATTGAGTATTCTGAGAGTGTGAGTATACGAGTTTTCCATTGTGGTACATCACATCCAGTATATAATTCGGCATGTAGATATAGAGATGTCATATTCCTCATATCATGTAGAATTTATCTATTTTACTTGTATTGGGCTTATTTGTTGAACTTGAGAACATGCCTACATTTTTATATTGTTATTTCTATATTGGACTATACTTGTTAAGCTCGTCACTACTTTCAGCCCAAAGATTAGTCTTGTTACTTATTGGGTACTTGGGGATAATTGTACTCATACTACACTCTGCACTTCGTGTATAGATCCAGGTACTTTCGGATACGACAGTTGCTAGATTTCGGAGTTTCATCTGTTGGAGATCGAGGTAGCTGCTTGGCTTCCGCAGACCTTGATTCTCTTTCTTTTCAGTTATTTGTATTGTCCTATATTTTCAGACAGTGGTTTATCAGTCAGACTATTTTATCGTTTAGATGCTCATGTACTTAGTGACACCGGATTTTGGGAGTGTATTTATATCAGTATTTGTGGGATTTTCTATTAAATCTAAATATTATGTTTTCAAACTTAAAAGATTATGGTGATTTATTGAGGTTATCGGCTTGCCTAGTATTGAGATAGGCGTCATCACGACATGCGAATTTTGGGTTGTGACAGATACCATGGCATGATGTCCAGCATCACTGCATGTACTGATTTTCGGTTAATTATCCATAAATTATTGTCTTTTTTTTACCCCAAAAAAAAGAAAAAAAAAGGAAATTAGAATGCAATAGATCTCTTAAAATACAAGGCTACGCTGGTATAAGAAACTTATATAGACCCGACTTACTCATATTTGTCGTATACGATCCATTAAATGGGGAAGTACTCCTAATTTTGTAAAAATTGCATGGGGCGTCCTCTTTGGTCGCCTCTTTTTAACTTATACCCATTTTGTTTTTCCGTTTGTATCCGTACCTATTTTTTTGTTAAAAGCATTTTAGAAAGATGATTTTGCCCTTCTTTAATAAAAAAATTATTGACAAACTGCAGGACAAAAATTTAAGTATGTTTAGGCTGAAGTTTTAGCAAATAAACTAAAAAACTTCAGCTTGTTTAGACTGAAATTTCGGATAAAACTCAGGACAAAACTGTAATCTGCGTTACAAAAATTCAGCATGTTTTGGTATGAAATTTTAGCAAATGAACTAAATAACTTTAGCATGCATTAGCAAAAACTCTTTAGAAAATTACATACTGCAAAACAAAAACTTAAGCATGTTTAGTCTGATGTTTTAGCAAATGAACTAAAAAACTTCAGCATGTTTAGTCGGAAGTTTTAGCAAATGAACTAAATAATTTCAGCATATTTTGTCTGAAGTTTTATTAAATGAACTAAATAACTTCAGTATGCATTAGCAAAAACTCATTAGAAAATTACATACTACAAGACAAAAACTTAAGCATGTTTAGTCTGAAATTTTAGCAAATGAACTAAATAATTTCAGCATGTTTTGTCTTAAGTTTTAGTAAATAAACTAAATAACTTCAGCATGCATTAGCAAAAACTCATTAGAAAATTACATACTACAAGACAAAAACTTAAGCATGTTTAGTCTGAAATTTTAGCAAATAAACTAAAAAACTTAAGCATGTTTAGTCTGAAATTTTAGCAAATAAACTAAATAACTTAAGCATATTTAGTCTGAAGTTTTAGCAAATGAACTAAATAAATTAAGCATGTTTAGTCTGAAGTTTTAGCAAATGAACTAAATAACGTAAGCATGTTTAGTCTGAAGTTTTAGCAAATGAGTTAAATAATTTCAGCATGTTTAGTCTGAAATTTTAGCAAATGAACTAAATAACTTCAACATGTTTAGACTGAAGTTTCGGATAAAATTCATGACAAAACTGTAGACTACATGATAAATAACTTCATCATGCATTAGCATGAAGTTTTAGCTTCAATGTGAAATAACTTCATGCTATATTAGGATGAAGTTTTGGCTTCAACATGAAACAACTTCATGCTACATTAGCATGAAGTTTTAGCTTCAAGGTGAAACAACTTCATGCAAGTGTGATTCTGAAGATGAATCTAGACAAGTTTCTGATTTTTTTATAAAGTTGATGAGAAGAGAAGAGGAGATCATTTTATATCTTTCGTCAGGGGTGTAATTTTCATATTATTACGGATTTTTTGTGAGATGGCTACCAAATCAATAATTTTAAAAAATAGGGTACAGGTTAAAAGGTGACACAAATATAGGGTACGGCTGCAAATCCCCCCCTAATTTTTGGGTTTTTTTAATTTCTAAAGCCCGACCCAAAAACTTTTGCAGGTTAAAAGTAGAGGGATCTTATTGATCCCACCACACTCCTTGGCGTGGTACATATTATAGTATCCATCATACCAGCAATGAATAGATAACATGTGTCTTTTTACATACACTTCTATGACTTAACGATGATTAAGTATATCTATTATCGCCTCAATATGTCACTTTAGCCTATATCGCCAAGCTTCCTAAATTTATTTATTTATTTTGAAAAATACTTTTTGTCATAAGTGAATTTCGAAAAAGTACCTTTAGAGTGGTAATCTCTGTTTGACAAATCAATTTAAAAACTACTTGTGCCAATATTAGAATAGGAATTTGTGCTTGGCCAATGTTCCGAAAGTGATTCTAGAAAGAAATTATTTTTTCCAGCTTCTAAAAAATAGATTCTGCTACTACTCAAAAATATTTTTTCCCCCTAAAAGTATGGTTAAACACATCAACTCTCGAAAATAAGCATTTTTGGCTTCCCAGAAAGCTTGATAAAACATGCTAACCTTTGATGAATTAATGCGGCTTGGTTTAAATAAAAGGTTTGAGTAAATCTTTCCCATGTGTAAATTAGGGTCAAATTACCCCCAAAACTGCCTACTAATTTTGGCCCTAATTATAATATGATGACTGACAAGCACTTTCTATAATTATCTTCCCCGGCCCTATTCCGTGGTAACATTAGTTTACCTAGTTGAAATCACTACAAAACTCCAGTTTTTTGTTCAAGAATTCGTATCTTTGTTTTGTTATTTCACTAATACAATTAATCCATAACTAGAAAGGGGAAAAGGAGGGAAAAGTCATTCCAAACGCTTAATTTGCACGAGCCCTGAACTAGTAATAATTTCTCTTAGTACCAAAACATTTATCATCTTGAGCGTGCAAGGAAAACAGTTGAAGCTGCATTAATAAGACTTTAATTTCCTGCAAGTTGAAAACGAGCATTAGTGTATTTTCCGTTCGGGTATATCCTATATAGAGAAAATTTGTATGGCCATTACTGAAACAACAAAGAAATGGTCCATATTAGTAATGAATTAATATGTGTGCACCTCGACTAATTGTACAGGACTCTTGTTATCTCTCACCAACATAAGTATCGGGTAACTCCGTTTACCAACTTGAACTGATGGAAGAAATTACCTATTATTTTTGCCTATCTAAGATTTGAACCTCATCTCATGATTCTTAACCCACTTAATTAATTAACCACTAATGGGTCGTTTGGTATGATGGATAAACAAAATTAATTTTGGAATAAAATTTTTAGTACTGTCTTATCCCTTATTTGGTTACTAATCCCGGGATAAGTTATTTCAGGATTAAAAATAATCCGGAATAACTTATCATAGGATAACTTATACCAGTCAAAGAGTGGAATATTAGTAATAAAATAGTAAAATTAACAACATACTAAACAGTCAATAAAAAATAATATCAAGATAACTAATCTCAGAATAACTAATCCATATATAACAAATTCCAGCATAACTTGTCTTCGAACCAAACTACCCCTGAGGTCGCACCCTAGTTGTGAAGACACTTAAATTTGAATTCCGCTATAATGTCAATTAATTTCTCAAGTACTATATATGAGCTAGTGTGGCGTTTGAAAATGGTGAATAGGAAGCGCCCACACTTCCCTTTGTGAGCCATGGAAATTTAGAAGAATAGGAAAAAGTTTTTCAATTCGAGAATGGAGATATGCAACTTTGTGCTGTCATTGTTACGTTAGAGACAAAAAATAAACGTAAAATGGCCAAAACTGTCCCTAAGTATTGAAATTGGTACAAAATTGTCCTCTGTCTACCTATTTGAATAAAAATGTCCCTATCGTTATTTTTTTTGGCTCAACATTACTCTTATTACTAACAGAAAATTTATAAAAAGAGAAAATTTAATTAATATCCACGTGTCACAGTCCCATTAGTCTAACATAAACCCCAACCCGTAACCCGCCCAGATATTGACCCGCCCCAATTTTAAAACATAACTCTCTCTCTCTTCGCTATTTCATTTTAATGAGCATTTACTTACGAGTGTATGTCTACTATTATTCATGAGGCAAACTCAAAATTGAGTTCTCTATTAGAATTATTTTTATGGAAGATGAAAGGAATTGTCATATTCTTCTTAATGCATAGGGTTTAGATTCTTTTTGTTTATGCAATGGGTATTCTTTATTATATAATTTTCTTTATTTGAAATTTGTGGGGGTGTTTCTTCCCTATTTTTTATCATTCCTCTGTGAAAATTTAAGGATTTATTTTTCAATTTTTTTATTGTTTATGTGACGTGTATTTCTATTTTTTTTATTTATTTGACTATTTATTCAATTAATATGTAAACCTTTCTACTCCGTGTAACGAGTATTGTGCAATTATCATATTTCATACACACTGGGTTCATATGATGTACTAATAATAGTTAACATTTTTTTTAGATAATGTTTTCACTTTTCACTAGTATTTGTTTTCTTATTTTGATTGTTATCGTGGATTTAATTTTCTCGATTAGATTACTGTGTTAAGTCTAGTAAAAAAAAGATTTTCTACTCATAATTTGCAAATGAGATAGGCTACTGTGTACGTTGCTATTTCCGGCGGATCCGCCAGTGAATTTCGCCCAAGTAGCAACAAGGCGAGAGAGAGAGAGAGAGAGAGAGAGAGAGAGAGAGAGAGAGAGAGAGAGAGAGAGAGAGAGAGAGAGTTGTGTTTTAAAATCAGAATGAGTCAATATTCGAACGGGTTAAGGGTGAGTTTAGTTATATTTTAGTTGAAGTTTAAGTTAGGCCAATGGAACAGTAACACGTGGATATTAATTAAATATCTTTCCCCCTTAGAATTTTCCCTTAATAATAAAGGTAATGTTGAGCTAAAAAAATAACGATAGATGCTTTTTTATTCAAATAGGTGGACAGGGGACATTTTTGTATCAATTTCGATACTTCAAGGGGGAGTTTTAGCCCTTTTCAGAAAAATAAAAATAAAAAAGCTACGAAATAATAACATAGAAGAGGTCCACAACTGGTACATCCGACAGGAAAAGAACAATGTGAAAAGGCACAACCAGTACAACCAATTAAAGATCAAATCAAATATCATATCGATATGGAAATAAAGGGTCCTTGCTTGAACTAATGTTTAGTTTTCGTTATTTGTAATGCAACTCTTAGTATTTGTCCTATTGGATATTAAAATCTATATAGACACTATTGATATACGTTGAACGTTCGGAGTTTAAGTGATGACCCGATATGTTATATTTAAATTTAATATTTATTTCTATGTTCTAAGACCTCAAATAGCTCCATTCAGCTTTACTCGATTTGCGTGCGCAATCCGTATTAAAACTCACTTAAGTTAATTTCGGTCAACATTTTGAGCAAACGGATCCGGATCAGTATTTTGACAGTTTCGGTAGGTCCGTATCCTAATTTGGGACTTGAGCGTATACCCGAAATTTAATTTGGAGGTCCCCAACTTGAGTTATCGCCATTTATTGAAAATTAGAAGATTGAAAGCTTAAAGATTTTAAAGTTTGAACATGAATTTGACTTTATCGATATCAGACTCGGATTGAGATTTTGAGAGTTGGAATAGCTCTGTTACACCATTTATGACTTGTCCGCCAAATTTAAAATCATTTCGGATTCATTTAATATGTTTCGGTACAGGTTTTGTAAAGTGAAAAGTTTGAAACTCATAAATCCGAATCGATGTATGAATTGTAACTTCGACGATATTTGACGCGATTTGAAACCCTAAGTAAATTCGTATTATATTACGGGACTTGTTGGAATATTCGGACGAGGTCCCGAGAGGCTCGGGTGGGTTTCGGACGAGTCACAAATCATTTTTGGAACTCTGTTATGCTGCTGAAAGGGGCTGACTACTGATGTGATCGCATCTGCGAAGAAGAAGCCGCAGATGCGCAGCCGCTTCTGCGACCTAGGCACTAGCCAGCTCCTTCGCTTCTGCGGAGAAATGAGGCGCAGATGCCCGACCGCTTCTGCGAAGGCACAGTGCTTCTGCGGAAGAGACCACTTTTGGAGTCGTTTGGTCGCTTCTGCGAAGTCGCAGGTACGACATTGAAGTCCGCAAATGCGGAATTTTGCCTGACAGCCTCACTTCGCAAATGCGAGATTTTTCTCGCAAATATGAGCTCGCAGATGCGAAAATAATGTCCACATATGCGAAAATACTGGACAAAATACATAAAATCGGGGGTTTTAGTCATTTTTGAGTTTTAAGTCTCGGATTTGGGCGATTCCAAAGGGGTTTTTCACGACTTCGACTTGGGTAAGTGTTCTATAACCGAAAGTGATTATATTTCATAAATTCATGTTTATATTCATCATTTATTTCGGATTTAGATGGAAGAAATTGGAGTTTTTGTAAAACTTTTCAAAAACAAAAATTTAGGGTTTGAAAGACAATCCGATGTCGAAATTCGATAATTTTAGTATGGTTGAACTCGTATTGGAACGGGTGTCGGGATTCCCTAATTTTTCTTAGAGTTCCGAAAAGTGAGCCCCACATTGACTTTTCCGAAAATAACTTAAATTAAGTCTCTTTTGAATTGTGAATAATTTCTAAATCTCAAATTGAATTGTTGGTAAATAATTTGTTATGTTTGATTGGTTTGGAGAATAATTCGAAAAGAAAAGTCGTGGTCTAGTGATCAATTGAAATTGCAAAATAAGGTAAGTGTCGCGGTTAACCTTGACTTGAGGGAATAGAACCCTTGAATTATTTGTTACGTGAATTTCATGTGTAATGACGTATAGGCGAGGTGACGAGTGCCTATACGTCGTCAAATTGATTGTTTGCATATTTATCTAAAAATCATAAATTATTGTAAATCATGAATTAATTATTGTATTAATTATTTCTCTCATATTCCTTGTCCAATATTATGTCTGGAATTCATGTTATAATTGCTACATGCTTATTTGACTTATGTGTTTTAATTGCTACTTGACATTTAGCATATTAAATATTAAATGGTCTATTCTCTCCCTGATTTTCACAATTAATTGCTACTTGTCATTACTTATTTTCTAAAATAAATCATAATTATTGTATGCTTTGTTACCAAATAATTTCTTATTAAATATGGTACTGACTGTAGTAGTTTTACATTTAATTATTGTTAAATTATATTGTTGGACCGGGTTACACGCCGCAAAGGATTTATTTTAAGTTTGTATTGTTAGAGCGTGTTGCACGCCGCAACGGAATTTAATTGAAAGTTTATATTGTTGGAGCGGGTTGCACGCTACAACGGGATTTAATTGAAAGATTATATTGTTGGATCGGGTTGCACGCCGCAACGGATTTTATTCTAAGTTTATATTGTTGGAGCGGGTTGCACCGCAACGAAAATTAATTGAAGGATTGTGACTGCTGAATTGACTTCAATTATTGATACGATTTACCTGTCTTATCTCTATTCTTGTTATTATCATTATTATTGCGTACAAGTTAATGTAAGCGACTTGCCTTAACCTCGTCACTACTTCGTCGAGGTTAGGCTCGGCACTTACAGAGTACATAGGGTCGGTTGTACTCATACTACACTCTGCACTTCTTGTGTAGATACCGGAGTTGGTCCCAACGGCATACTGTAGATTTGCTCGGATTCAGCTATCAGAGGAGACTTGAGGTATAACTGCTCGACGTTCGTAACTCTGAAGTCCCCTTCTACTTTATCTTAGCTGTGTGCTTTCTTTCAGACAACTTTATTTTATTTAGACCCTTGTTTGTATTATTCTAGAAGCTCGTGTACTTGTGACTCCAATTCTGGGATGATATTTAGACATCGTATTATTTTGGTTTGCACATTTAAATTCAGATATTATTCCGGTTGTTGGTTTCTTTACTATTTAATTAAGATGAATTGAAAAAAATAATGGTTTAAATTATTCTAACGTTGACTTGCCTAACAAGTGAAATGTTAGGCGCCATCACGGTCCCGAAGGTGAAAATTTCGGGCCGTAACTGTTTAATACACCAGAAACCTAATAATATATTATTTATACTTAGACTAATTCTATATTAGTAATAATATTTTTATACTTCAAAACGTTGTATAAGTAATGGTGAGAATTGTACCATAATAACTTTCCTTCTCTCTCCGATGGAACAACCTAAACCCTAAACTCTTAACTCAATATAAAACAGCAGCTGAAATAAGAGAAGTATAACAATTATATATCTAACTTATCCAGCAACAGGGTGTGTTGGTACGAAAGAAAAATATTTTTTAATTTTCTTATATTTAATTGGCTTAAATATTTTAGAAAGTATTTTTCTTGTCAATTCATTTTCCTTCAATTGGAGAAAATATTTTATCTACTAAGATAAGAAAAAATATTATTCGAAACTCTCTTTTTCAACCTTCCCCGCTCTATTTCTCATCCCCACCAACCTCTTCCGCTCACCCCTACCCTCACCTCATCCAACTCCCCCGACCCGACCCCTACACCCATAACCCAACTCCCCACCACCCAACCCCACACCCCCTACCCCGCCTCACCCCATAGTGTTTGCATAAATTATATTTTTTAAAAAAATATTTTTTACTCACTAACCAAATACTAAAAAATATTTTTTTGAAAAATAAGTGATACCACTCATTTTTCAGGAAAATATTTTCAAGAAAAATATATTCCAAACACACCCCTAAAGCAGATGTTTGGTTTTTGTTGACTATGTTATATTTGGTTCTATAACATTAATTTGAGATATATAGCGCAGGATAACTAATAAGCAAATGTGCAACATATTTTTACAAAATCTCTTATGTTATAAGCGCTATTAATTCAATTTCTGTAATCACTTTTTGATTAATGTATCAAAATACAACCAATTCTAACCTCTTATTTAATTCATGTATTAATTAATTCACATACTTATTATTTACTACAAACTCAGATCAAGCTTTCAAAATCTGTTTATTTTGAAATGTATTTTTTGTTATAAGTCCTTTTAAAAAAAGTATTTTTAGAGAGTAAAAGTTTGTAACTGACTAATCAATTTGGAAAACACTCTCGCTAATATTACTACTTTTTCAGCTTTCAAAAATAGTTTCAGATACTATTCAAATGCAATTATTTTTTTCTAAAAGTTTAGCCAAAATTAAATTCTAAAAAAAAAATTACGTAAATAATTTTAACTTTCCAATAACTTGGCCAAATAGGCTATAAAGGAACCTTCTTAATTTTCCAAACCCTAGCTAGAAGGAGGCCAATAATGAATAGTACAAGATTGTTGTCACTTACTTCCAGTCAGCACGCTTTAATATATTGTACCACAGCATGTGCTCTATAACAAATCCTATCAAGTATCGTTAAATTCACCTTTCATGGTACAATAATGTTAATTGAATTTTTTCAAGGTTGGACTCAACTTGGTACCCTGTAGTATTTATTAGTGGCTTTTCATATTTTCGAGTGGTTGGCGTTTGTTCCAAATTTGATTGAAAAGAACAAAGTTTTTCACTTTTTAGTACCCAAAAAAAAAATGTATTCGAAAACATTTCTTATTCAATCAAACATTTAGAGAAATTTTTTTCCCGTTTATGCAAAAAATGAAAAGCTACTCTGAAGGTAATTTTCATTTTTTTTTTCTAAAATTGAAACTTTTGGGGAAGTTATACAGCCGCTTAGTAAAAAATATTCACAATTCATGGCGGTATGCATAATTGTACACCAATTATACATTAATTATATGGGTACACATATATGCAAATATTATATATCTGCCGGTTATCTCCCGAATATGCAGCTTATTTTGGTTAATTTCTTTAAACTTTTTCTCTAATGATGCTGATTATTTAAAAAACAAAATGGAAAAACTTTTTCAATATTTCCTAAAGGCAATATTGAGTAACCCGATGAAAAGTACAATTACTGGAGACCATGAAGTGTAAGTGACAGAGGACAGACAACGTTAGATTTTGTTGGGTACAGATTATATATATCATTTGTTTTGCTATTATTAGTTTTTCATTTGACAGACAATGTGAATAATTTTAGATCCCTCTATTTTAGCAAAAAGGAGTAAATACAAATGAAAGCTGAGTCAGAAGCCAGAGCCTTTTCTATGTATTTATCGAAAATAAAGATATTTTTAGGTCCCTCAGTTTGGGCAAAAAGGAGTAAATACGAATAAAAGAGTCAAAAAAAAAAAAAACTCTAATTTTAGGTCCCTCTATGTATAGTTTTTATTTTGGATTCAAGTTATATATATATTGATGGTAGATTTTACACTATTAGTATATTTTAATATGTGATAATAGATTAATAACCACTTTTACCATATTATTATGGTGTAATACTTTTCAAAAGATTTACCTTTAACATCGATGTCATAAAACTTAAGCTCGTTAGTTTTTTACACACAAACGTTACCACCTTTGATTGATTTTTTATTTGTTGGTAAACTACTGGATAGAAATTTATTGTAACATGTTTGCCCAAAGAATAGCATTAACAAACACAGGAGAAACTACTAGGATTCTTATAGCCTGTTTGCCGAGCTTCTAAAATTAGTTTATTTTGAGAAGTATTTTTCTCAAAAGTACTTTTTAAAAAAGTGTTTTTGGTGAGGAACAATTTGTGTTTGGCTAATTAATTTGAAAAGCACTTTTGAGCAGTAATTAGTGTTTGGTCAAGCTTTTGAAAATTGCTTCTAAGTGTATTTTTCTCAAAAGTGCTTCTTAGAAAAGTGCTTTTGGAGAGAAGCTACTTTTTTCTGCTTCTCAAAAACTGCTTCTGCTTCTCCTCAAAAATACTTTTTTTCCTTCCAAAAGTTTGGCCAAACACCTCAATTTTTGGCCAAAAATACTTTTGGCCAAAAAAGCACTTTTGGCCCAAAAATAAGCTTGGCCAAACAGGCTATTAGTCTATCAAAAAATTTCACAACCGCTTCATTTGCTAGTAAGTCAACTACTTGATTTTGCTCCCCGTAACTATGGCTGATTACTAGGTTCCCCCAGCCTCTCCATCATTAACCTACATTCAGAAACCAAAGCATTATAAGTAAGATGGCCATGTGAATCATTCTAATCTATACTATATTAAAAGCACGAAACCCCTTAGCGAAATATCGTTCGCCTTTTTTACCCTTTAAAAATATATTTCACATTGAATTTTTTTTGTAATTTACTTTATTTTTTAAATATTTAAGACTTAATCAACTAAATTTTATTTATTAAATTCTTCCTTATTTAAACTAGGTAAAAACTCCTAATATTGAGGAATCTAAAATGGAGTTTGATTTTACTTATACAACTTTTTTTCCATATTTAAATTACGTAAGTTGTCACGACCCAATTTCATCTATAAGTCGTGATGGCGCCCAACACTACAACAAATAAATTAAACATATATCAATGATTCTCAAAAAACATTTCTAAGAAATTTTATTATTTTACCAGCAATATTAAGAAATTAGAAAAGATACCGATTAACTTAAATCCAAGAAAATAATACAATTCCAAATTCTACCAATGTGTGTGCCAAGACCTGGTGTCACGGGTGTATGAGCATCTAGTAGATTATACAAAACTCCAAATACTGTCTGAAATAAAAATAGACAGAATAAAAATGCAAGAAGATGCACCGGTAGCTGCAGAACGGCTCAGAAAGGCAGCTCACCACTACGATAACGTGGATATTCGATGATAGGTCCTCCACTAGTACCTGCCTCAGATCCTGCACAAAAAGTGCATCAAGTGTAGCATGAGTACGTAAACAACGTGTACCCAGTAAGTATCATGCATAATCTCGAAGTGGTAGAGACGAGATGACCGACTTTGACACTCACTAAGAGTCAATAATAATAAATAAAATAAAAATAGCAATATCTAGATCAACATAATTTATAGAATTTACAATGATTTTCTATAACCATCAGAAATAATTAAATTTTTTTAAATGCAACAATTCTCAACATATATTAATTAAATTCATTCAATTCCAATAAATTTCCAATTTATCAATTAGCCTCATTTACAGGAATAATAATAATTTCTTAACAACAGAGATAATTAATTCTTTAAATTTCAAAGATTTTAAATTTATCAATTAGCTTCACAAGCTGCAATAAACTGTCAAAGTATTGTGTAATTATTATTATTATACACGATTTCTGCCGAGGTTGTACGGCCCGATCCAGAGTGTCGTGTATACTACCGAGGGACGTGCGGCGCGATCCATAGATGCATCTATCCTGCCGAGGCGTTTGGCCCGCTCCACAAGAAAAGAGGACATTTTCTTATGTACCTCCGAAAAAAGAGTATATTTATAATAAGATAAATTCGAAAAAATGAGCAATTTCTTTTAACAATTAATTAATCTAAACAGAAAATTAAGCATACGAAATTTTTATCTTTTAATATCTTCCCTAACAATTCACTATATATATATATATATATATATATATATATATATATATATATATCAAATAATTTAATTAAGTAAAGAATATAATTTACACAAGTAATTCATGCTTTTGAATCCTAAACTACCCGGACTTTAGCATTAATAGTAGTTACGTACGGACTCTCGTCACCTCGTGCGTACGTAGCCCCCACAATTAACAACAATTATTAATTTAATCACCTATGAGGTAATTTCCCCCTCACAAGATTAGACCAAAGACTTACCTCAACTTGCTCTGATTTAATCCACTAGTAGGCCTTTTCCTCGATTATCCAACTTTGATCGGCTCGAATCTAACCAAAAATAATTCGATACAGTCACCAAAAATTATAGAATCAATTTCATAAGAAAAACTATATTTTCAATAATAATTCCGAAATTAATTAAAATATCGTCTCTTGGGCCCACATCTCGGAATCCGGCGAAAATTATGAAATCCGATAACTCATTCAATTACGAATCCAACCATACTAGTTTCACTCAAATCCGACTCTGAATCGATACCGAAATCTCAAAAATTCGTTTCTATGAGATTTCTAAAAAATTTCCAAAATTTCAATCTCAAAACACTAATTAAATGGTAAAAATAATGATATATTCATGTATATTGACCAAATCCGAGTTAGAATCACTTACTCCAATGTCTTTCCTTGAAAAGCTATCAAAACTCATCTCTGCTCAAACTCTAAATTGTTAAAAATGGAGAATGAGACGAAGTTCCCTCCTTTATAGTTCTGCCCAGGTAGCCTTCGGGACTGGGCCTCGATCGTGGCTTCGATCATGGCCATCGAGCCTGGGCCTCGATCGTGGCTTCGATTATGGCCCTCGAGCCTGGGCCTCAGTCATGGCCTCGATCATGGCATCGAGCCTGGGCCTTCGATTGTTAACCTCGAGCCCTGCCTTTGATCATGACCCTCGATCGTGGCCTCGATCTTGGGTCTCGATCCTAGGCCTAGATCTTGGGCTCGATCACGGGCTAGAATATCCACCAGAAGAGAAAAATTGCAGTAATTGTTTTAAATCTAACTTTTGATCCGTTAGCCATCCGAAACTCACCTGAGGCCCTCGGGACCTCAACCAAATATACCAACAAGTCCTAAAATATCATACAAACTTATTTGAAACCTCAAATCACATAAAACGACGCTAAAATCACGAATCACACCCCAATTCAAGCTTAATGAACTTTAAAACTTTCAATTTCTACAAACGACGCCGAAACCTATAAAATCAAGTCCGATTGACCTCAAATTTTGCACACAAGTCATAAATGACATAACGGAGCTGTGAAAACTTTCAGAACTGGATTCCGACCCCGATATCAAAAAGTCAATTCTCCAGTCAAACTTCCAAGCTTAAATTCTTGTTTTAGCCTTTTCAAGCCTAATTTAACTACGGACTTCCAAATAAAATTTCGAAAATGCTCCTAAATCCAAAATCACCATACCTATTGGAACCGTCAAATCCTGATTCCGGGGTTGTTTTCTCAAAATGTTGACCGAAGTCAAACTTGGCCCTTTTAAGGCTAACTTAAGGAACCAAGTGCTCTGATTTTAACCCAAACACTTTCAAATCCCGAACCAACCATCCCCGCAAGTCATAAATCATTAAATGCACATGCAAAAAGTTTTATTTCAGGGAACGGGGTTCTAAAAGTCAAAATGACCGGTTGAATCATTACATTCTCCACCTCTTAAACAAACGTTCGTCCTCGAACGGATTTAGAATTGTACCTGGAATGTTGAATAAGTGTGGATATCTGCTCTGCATATCTTCCTAGGCCTCCCAAGTCGCTTCCTCGACTGGTTGGCCCCTGCACTGGACTTTTACTGCAAAAATCCTCTTGGACCTCAACTGGCGAATCTGTTTATCAGCAATGGCAATTAGTTCTTCTTTATAGCCCAAACTATTATCTAGTTGAACTGTGCTGAAGTCAAGCATATGTGATAGGTCGGCATGATACTTCCGGAGCATAGATACATGGGAAATCGAATGGACTCCCGATTGACTGGGAGGCAATGCAAGCTCATAAGCAACCTCCCCAACTCGTCTCAACACTTCAAATGTGCCTATAAACCTTGGGCTCAACTTGCCCTTCTTCCCGAATCTCATCATTCCCTTCATCAGTGAAACCTTCATGAGAACGTTTTCACCCATCATAAATGATAAATCACGCGCTTTCTGATCTGCGTAACTTTTCTGTCTGGAATGTGCTGTACGAAGTCGCTCCCGAATCAACTTTATATTTTCCAAGGCATCTTTCACTAAATCAATACCATATAACTTAGCCTCACCGGGCTCAAACCATCCAATGGGCGAACTACATCGCCGACCATATAAAGCCTCAAATGGAGCCATCTTGATACTGGATTGGTAACTGTTATTATAAGCAAACTCGGTCAAAGGCAAGAAACGATCCCACTGACCTCCAAAGTCAATTACACATGCCCTGAGCATATCCTTCAAAATCTGAATTGTCCATTCTGACTGCCCGTCGGTCTGCGGATGAAAGGTTGTGCTGAGCTCTACACGGGTCCCCAATTCACTCTGTACTGCTTTCCAGAAATGTGAAGTAAACTGAGGGACTCTATCTGATATGATAGAAATTGGAACACCGCGCACCGAACTATCTCCTGAATTTATATATGGGCCAACCTCTATGAAGTATACATAGTCACAACAGGAATAAAGTGTGCCGACTTGGTCAACATGTCGACAATGACCCAAACTGCATCAAACTTCCGCAAGGTCCGTGGCAATCCAACTACAAAGTCCATAGTGATGCGTTCCCATTTCCACTCTGGTATAATCATCTACTAAAGTAGGCCACCTGGCCTCTGGTGCTCATATTTAACTTGCTGGCAATTTAGACACCTAGCTACATACCCAACTATGTCCTTTTTCATTCGTCGCCACCAATAATGCTGCCTTAGGTCACGATACATCTTCGTAGCACCTGGATGAATAGAATACCGAGAACTGTGTGCTTTCTCTAGGATCTTTTTCCTTAGTCCATCCATATTAGGAACACATAGACGATCCTGGAGTCGCAGAACACCATCCTCTCCAATAGTAACTTCCTTGGCACCACCCCGTAGTACCGTTTCTCAAAGAACCATTAAGTGCGGATCATCATACTGTGAGCCTTGATCTGCTCATTTAGTGAAGATTGAGCTACAACACATGCAAGAACTCGGCCGGGCTCTGAAATATCCAGTCGCACAAGTCTGTTGGCCAATGACTGAATATCTAAAGCTAATGGCCTCTCCTCTGCTGAAATGAAAGCCAAACTACCCATACTCTCCGCCTTTCTACTCAAGGCATCTGCAACATACAAGATAGTAATATCATAATCTTTTAGTAACTCAAGACATCTGCGATGTCTCAGATTTAGGTCCCTTTGCTTGAACAGATGCTGCAAACTGCGATGATCAGTGTAAACTTCACAAGACACCCCATAAAGATAATGCCTCCAAATCTTTAAAGCGTGAACAATCGCAACTAACTCCAAATCATGTACCGGATAATTCTTCTCGTGGGGCTTCAATTGACGTGAAGCATATGCAGTAACTCGCCTTTCCTGCATTAATACACAAGCCAATGATTGAAGCGTCACAATACACTGTATACATCCCTGAACCGGAAGACAACACTAACACTGTGTTGTAGTCAATGCTGCCTTGAGCTTCTGAAAGCTCGCCTCACAATCATCAGACCATCAGAACAGAGCACCCTTCTGGGTTAATTTGGTCAAAGGTGCTGTAATAGATGAAAAACCTTCCACGAACCGACGATAATAACCTACTAAACCCAGAAAACTCCTAATCTAGGTCGCCGAAATAGGACGATGCCAGTTTTGAACTGCCTCAATCCTTTTGGGATCAACCTTAATACTGTCGCCCGATACAATATGCCCCAAAAATGCTACAGATTCTAGCCAGAACTCACATTTAGAGAACTTAGCATATAGCTTTTGTTCACGCAGCGTCTGAAGCACCACTCTCATATGCTGCTCGTGCTCCTCCTTACTGCGCGAGTAGATTAAGATGTCATCAATGAAGACAATTACAAACGAATCAATATATGGCCTGAATATCATGTTCATCAAATCCATAAACATTGTTAGGGCGTTAGTTAAACCAAAAAATATCACCAGAAACTCATAAAGACCATATCTAGTCCGAAAAGTAGTCTTCGGAACATCCGAATCTCGAATCTTCAACTGATGGTACCCCGACCTCAAGTCAATCTTAAAGAACACCCTAGCACCCTGCAGCTGGTCAAATAGTTCATCAATATGCAGCAGCGAGTACTTGTTATTAATAGTGACTTTGTTTAATTGGCGATAATCAATACACATCCGTATTGTTCCATCTTTCTTCTTCACAAATAATACCGGTGCACCCCAAGGAGATACACTCGGTCTGACGAACCCTTTGGCTAGTAACTCCTCAAGCTATTCTTTCAATTCTTTCGGAGCCATGCGATACGGTGGGATAGATATAGGCCGTGTATCTGGAGCTAAGTCAATACAGAAATCAATATCACGATCAGGTAGCATACCTGGACGATCTAAAGGAAATACATCGGAGAACTCCCGAACTACAGGCACTGAATTAATAGCCGGAGTCTCTGCAGTAGTATCCCAGACATAGGCTAGATAAGCTAAACAACCTTTTCAATCATGTGTTGAGCTTTCATAAAAGAAATAACCCGATTAAATGCACTAACAAACAAACCCTTCCACTCCAACCTACAATGTTGGAATAGTCAAGGTAATGGTCTTGGCATGACAATCTAGAATAGCATGATATGGAGATAACCAGTCCATGCCCAGAATAATTTCAAAATCGGTCATGTCAAGCAATAAGAGATCTGCTCTAGTTTCATAACCACAGAATGTAATAATACATGACCGGTAGATCTAATTCACAACAACAGAATCGCCCACAGGAGTGGACACATAAACATGAGTACTCAAGGACTCACGAGAAACACCCAGAAATTGAGCAAATAGAGAGGACACATATGCATATGTAGATCCTGGATCAAATAATACAGAGGCATCTTTTCCATAAACAAAAATAATACATGTAATCACGGCATCTGGTCTGGCCTCTACATCTGGTCTGGCCGAAAAATCATAGAATCGAGCTGGAGCGCCAACTGGCTGGCCTCCGCCTGGTTGACCTCCACCTCTAGGACGGCCCCTACCCACATGCTCTCCACCTCTTGGTGGTCGGACTACTAGTGGAGCAACTGGTACAGTAATCATAGGCTGCTGACCCTGCTACACTGGCTTATCCCGAAGCCTAGGGCAAAATCTTCGTATGTGATTGGGGTCCCCGCACTCATAACAACTCTTCGGTGCGATGGGCTGATGACTAAGAGTCTGGCCCTGGGGAACTGAATACCCACTGGGAGGACCCTAAATAGCTGGTGGGCAATAATAACTCTCTGGTATAACATTGAGATAGGGTCGTACTAGAAAACCTCGAGGAGGCGGTGGTGCTGGATATGGGGGCCTACTGGACTCCCCTCTCACAAACTGACCTCTGCCCCCATACGGAGCACCTCTAAACTCTCCGGAATACCTGAACCGCTTATCTCTCATAACCTGCTCTCGGCTCCGCTGACGTACACCCTCAATCCTGGGGGCTATCTCTATGACCAGCTCATAAGAAGTACCCATCTCAACCTCTTGAGCCATAGTGGCCTGAATGCCAGTATGTAAACCTGCAACAAACCTCTGCACTCTCTCCGCCTCAGTAGGGAGTATCATAAGTACATGGCGAGATAACTTAGAGAACCCCGCCTCATAATTGGTCCTTGACATATGACCCTGCTGGAGCTGCTCAAACTGAAACCGCAATTCTTCCCTCTGAGAGGGTGGAATATACCTGTCCAAGAAAATATGGGTAAATTTGTCTCAAGTCATGGGAGGAGAATCTACTGGTCTACCAAGAACATAAGACTACCACCATCTACTGGCTCTGCCCTCTAGCTGAAAAGTAACAAAGTCTATCCCATGAGACTCCAATATCCTTATGTTGTACAGTCTATCCTTGCACCGATCAATGAAATCCTGGGGATCCTCAAGTCGCTCACCCCCAAAGACAATAGGATGTAGTCTAGTTCATCTGTCCAATAGTTTCTGAGGATCAGCGGCTGCAGCTGGCCTGGGCTCAGGTGTAGCTGCTGCCATTGGCCGGGCTCCACCCACGGGTAGTGCATCCTGGGTCTAATATATAGCAGTTTCCTATCCATGAGCATGTGCGGTCGGAGTCTGTGCTCCCCCGCCCGCCTGAGATGTGGCTGGGTCTGCCGGAAATAAACCGGCCTGAGTCATAGTGTCCATGAACCGTAGCATATGACCCATGACATCCTGAAATCCCGGTGCAGATGTGAAATCCACCGGAGCTAGCTCTGCCACAGGCACCTCACCCTGTTCCTCAATAATGGGATTCTCTGCTAGACCTACTGGCGGCATAACTGGAATAGTCCTGGGACGTCCTCGCCCCCTACCACGGGCTGGAGCCCTCCCTCTCTAGCAACTAGAGGAGTAGCTCTTCCCTAGTCTGGAACCTCATTAAAGCGCGTTCTCACCATCTGTGAGAGAATAAGAGAAGGATATTTAGTACTACATTAATTGCACAATCGAATATGAAGAAAGGTAGTTTCCTAACACCCTATAGCCTCTCAAAGATAAGTATAGACGTCTCCATACCGATCCGCAAGACTCTATTAGGTCTGTTCATAACTTGTGAGACCTACGTGAACCTAGTGCTCTGATACCATGTTGTCACGACCTAATTTCACCTATAGGTCATGATGGCGCCCAACACTACAGCTAGGCAAGCCAACAAATAAATTAAACATATGTCAATTATTCTTAGAAAGATTTTCTAAGAAATTTTATTATTTTACCAGCAATATTAAGAAATTAGAAAAGATACTGATTAACTTAAATCCAAGAAACAATACAATTCCAAATTCTACCAATGTGTGTGCCAAGACCTGATATCACAAGTGTATGAGCATCTAGTAGATTATACAAAACTCCAAATACTATCTGAAATAAAAATAGATAGAATAAAAATGCAAGAAGAGGCACTCGTAGCTGCAGAATGACTCAGAAAGGCAGCTCACCACTACGCATCTGGATAACATGGATGTGCGATGATAGGTCCTCCACTAGTACCTGCCTCAGATCCTGCACAAAAAGTGCAGCAAATATAGCTGCAGAGGCACCCGTAGCTGCAGAACAGCTCAGAAAGGCAGCTCACCACTACGCATCTGGATAACGTGGATGTGCGTCATAGTATCCATGAACTGCAGCATACGACCCATGACATCCTGAAATTCCGGCGCAGATGTGAAATCCACCGGAGTTGGCTCTGCCACAGGCACCTCACCTTGTTCCTCAATAATGGAATTCTCTGCTAGACCCACTGGCGGCATAACTGGAACAGTCCTGGGACGTCCTCGCCCCCTACCATGGGCTGGAGCCCTCCCCAGCCTCTAGCAACTGGGGAAGTAGCTCTTCCCTGGTATGGAACCTCATTAGAGCACTCGTAGTTGCAAGAAGAGGCACTCGTAGCTGCAGAACGACTCAGAAAAGCAGCTCACCACTACGCCTCTGGATAACGTGGATGCGCGATGATAGGTCCTCCACCAGTTACTACCTCAAATCCTACACAAAAAGTGCAGCAAGTATAGCATGAGTACGTAAATAACGTGTACCCAGTAAGTATCAAGCCTAATCTCGAAGTGGCAGAGACGAGATGACCGACTTTGACACTCACGAAGAGTTGATAATAATAAATAAAATAAAAATAGCAATATCTAGATCAACATGATTTATAGAATTTACAATGATTTTCTTTAACCAACAGAAATAATTAAATTCTTTCAAATGCAACAATTCTCAATATATATTAATTAAATTCCTTCAATTCCAATAAATTTTCAATTTATCAATTAGTCTCATTTACAGGAATAACAATAATTCCTTAACAACAAAGATAATTAATTCTTTAAATTTCAAAGATTTTTAATTTATCAATTAGCTTCACAAGCTGCAATAAACTATGAAAGTATCGTGTAATTATTATTATTAGGCACGATTTCTGCTGAGGTCGTATGACCCAATCCAGGGTGTCGTGTACATTGCCGAGGGACGTGCGACGCGATCCATAGATGCATCTATCCTGCCGAGGCATTCGGCCCACTTCACAAGAAAGGAGGACATTTTCTTATGTACCTCCGGAAGAAGAGTATATTTATAATAAGATAAATTCGGGAGAATGGACAATTTCTCTTAACAATTAATTAATCTAAAACAGAAAATTAAGCATATGAGATTTTCATCTTTTAATATCTTCCCTAACAATTCACAATATATATATCAAATAATTTAATTAAGTAAATAATACAATTTACACAAGTAATTCATGCTTTTGAGTCCTAAACTACCCGAACTTTAGCATTAATAGTAGTTACGCACGGACTCTCGTCACCTCGTACGTACGTAGCTCTCATAATTAACAACAATTATTAATTTAATCACCTATGGGGTAATTTCTCCCTCACAAGATTAGGCAAGAGACTTACCTCAACTTGCTCCGATTTAATCTACTAGTAAGCCTTTTCCTCGATTATCCAGCTTTGATTGGCTCGTATCTAACAAAAAATAATTCGATACTGTCACCAAAAATTATAGAATCAATTTCATAAGAAAATACTACATTTTCAATAATGATTCCGAAATTATTTAAAAATTCGCCAGTGGGGCCCACATCTCGGAATCCGGCGAACGTTATGAAATCCAATAATCCATTCAATTCGAGTCCAAACCATACTAGTTTCACTAAAATCCGACTCCGAATCGATACTGAAATCTCAAAAATTCGTTTCTATGAGATTTCTAATTTTTTTTTCAAAATTTCAATCTCAAAACACTAATTAAATGGTGAAAATAATGATATATTCGTGTATATTGACCAAATCCGAGTTAGAATCACTTACCTCAATGTCTTTCCTTGAAAATCTATTAAAAATCTTTTCTGCTCAAACTCCAATTTGTTAAAAATGGAGAATGGGATGAAATTCCCTCCTTTATAGTTCTGCCGAGGCAGCCTTCGGAACTGGGCCTCGATCGTGGCTTCGATCATACCCCTTGAGCCTGGGCCTCGATCATGGCCCTCAAGCCTGGGCCTCGGTCATGGCCTCAATCATGGCATTGAGCATGGGCCTCGATCATGGCCTCGATCATGGCATCGAGCCTGGGCCTCGGTCATGGCCTTGATCATGGCATCGAGCTTGGGCCTTCGATTGTGACCCTCGACCCTGCCTTCGATCATGACCCTCGATCGTGGCCTCGATCTTGGATCTCGATCCTGGGCCTCGATCTTGGGCTCGATCATGGGCCAGAATATCCAGCAGAAGAGAAAAATTGTAGCAACTGTTTTAAGTCCAACTTTTGATCCGTTAACCATCCGAAACTTACCCGAGGCCCTCAATACCTCAACTAAATATACCAACAAGTCCTAAAATATCATACAAACTTATTTGAAACCTTAAATCATATAAAACGACGATAAAACCATGAATCACATCCCAATTCAAGCTTAATGAACTTTGAAACTTTCAATTTCTACAAACGATGCCGGAACCTATCAAATCAAGTCTGATTGACCTCAAAGTTTGCACACAAGTCATAAATGACATAACGGAGCTGAAAAAAATTTCAGAACTAGATTCCGACCTCGATATCAAAAAGTCAACTTACTGGTCAAACTTCCAAGCTTAAATTCTTGTTTTAGCCATTTCAAGCCTAATTTAACTACGGACTTTCAAATAAAATTCCGAACACGCTCCTAAGTCCAAAATCATCATACGGAGCTATTGGAACCATCAAATCTTGATTCCGGGGTCGTTTTCTCAAAATGTTAACCGAAGTCAAACTTGGCCCTTTTAAGGCTAACTTAAGGAACCAAGTGTTCCGATTTCAACCCAAACACTTCCAAATCTCGAACCAACCATCCCCGCAAGTCATAAATCATTAAATGCATATATAAAAAGTTTTATTTTAGGGAACATGATTCTAAAAGTCAAAATGACCGGTTGGGTCATTACATAAGTATTTTCCTTAAATGCTTCCAAGTGTTTATCACGTTATGAAATTAGTTTTCATTTGAGTTTTGCAGTACTAACCACGTAAGAATCATCAAACATGTCAAAATCCACTTTTTTCGATTTCTTTTTGAACCATGTGGATATTGTTCATTCTAATATTTCACATGTGCATGAAGTCTTAAGGTGATTTATAAATTTTTTATTTTTGAATACAAACTATTTAATTATTGATGATGGATAACACATACATTATATTATACATTAAATATAATTTAATCATTTAAATAATAATGTTAAAATTAAGTGAAAAAAATTCTGTAACAGGAGCTCCTAATATTTAAAATTCAAAATAAAATAAAATTTTAACTTATATAATTTTTTTTCTCATTTAAATAGCATAATATAACTATGTAACTCCTTAATCTAATTCATATCCAAGAAGAAAAACTGACATTTTAATTTTAATTCCTTATTTGTCAAGATCTAATAACACTCATCAATATTAAATATAAACAAACTAAGTTGCACCCTATTTAACAATATATTTTTTTGAATTAGTGAGAATACTAAGGTATAATTTCTCATGTTTCCAATGATAAATCCAATCAAAGGTACTATATTATCAATTCAAATGGCATAAATGAGTTTGGATATACGGATGAACAAGAATACTTAAAATGAAAAAGTTTACAAAGAATACGTAAGAACTAATCTATCTATCTATACTATATTAAAAACACGAAGGCCCTTAGCTAAATGTCGTTCGTTATTTTTACCCTTTAAAAATTAATTTCACATTGGACAAATATGTAATTTAAGCTACTTTCTTAATATTTAGCACTTTAAAAGCAAGTAAAATTTTAATTATTACCTAATACTTAGGAATTCGAAATCAACTAAACAAGGATAAAATATATTAGGAAAAAAAAAGAGAATATAAAAAGTAAAAGGTAAGTTTCTTTTCAACCAAGGACAAATTTTTTTTTACAATTTTGGTGTAAATGTTTTTTGCCTATATTGTACAAGGAAAATTTTATGCAAGATCAATTTTGATCCTTTATTTTCTTTTCATACAATATTTCTTGGTTTGTTTAAATTATATTTTATTAAATTGTTTAAAAAATATAATTATTCATGTGTTAATTTTCTTAATATTTACTTATTTAGGATTTTAAAATTAATTTTATTAATCGAATATGTATTATTTGAACCATGTCAGAAGTCTTAATATATAAAACTTAAGATTAATTAAAATTTTAATCATCTTTTACAAATTCTTTCCTTAAGCAAATATTTAAATTTTGATATAAATTGCTATTTTTTAATAATTTGTTCTTCTTACATATAAATATATTTATTAATTGATGCACTATACACGTGCAATGTACGTACACTAAAACTAATTATCTCAATAGTGTCTGAGGCAATCTCTCGAGGAGTGAGATTGTGTTGGACAATAATCTTAAGTCCCAGCGTGATAACTAATATATTGAGCCCATTGTAGTTGTTAATCTAAGGACCCCAAGTAGCTGGAATGAACTTCAAGAATATTCAACCAAGGCTAGAAAATTAGAGGAAAATCTACACAGTGTAATCATACTCTAAAATAATAGTGGCGAATATATATTCTTTATTTATTTGGCTAGTGTCGGTATTATATTTCGCCGATCGGACCAAATATGTTAAAGAGCTCAAAATTAAAGAAGTTTAAGCATAGAAGGGCTATATATATACTAGTATCGGACATAAAGATCACTTTTAGTCCCAGCCGAAACTATTTATATCCGATAGCCGTAAAAGTGTTACAAAGCTTGTATATTTTTTGTATATAACATACGTAAATATATATGTATACAAAAAATTCATAATTTACTACACGTTATATTGATGCAACTTGCAACAATCCTTCTCCTTCCTCGGAGAAAGATTTTGAGCGGCTATACTTCAAAAATCTCAAGTACTTTCTAATTAACTACAGTCAGACCTCTCTATAACAACATATCTATATAACGGTCATTCACTAAAAGTCAAACTTTTGTCGGAACCGATTTTTATGTTATGTTATAATATATGTCATTTATAACAGCACTTCGCTATAACAACCAAAATATATTGAAACAAATGAGGCTGTTATAGAGATGTTTGACTGTAATTTAAAATTCTATGGGCTGGGTTTAAAAAATGGATAATTTGGGCTTAGGGCCCATCAAATTTGTCTATCCAAGGAGCCCAATTAGCTGTAATAAATTTGAAGAATTTCCGGTACTTCTCTCAGCATTCCTGTTTTCCATCTCAAAAAAACATCAATGGAACTCAAAAAATTCCTATCAATTCACATTTTATGTGTGTTAATTTTTGTGGGTTTCATTTACTATGTCACAATATTCATTTTCTTGGATGGTTGGTTGAGTTTACAGAGCTCAGTTGGCTCATTGCACGCTTTGATCTTCACTTTGGTGGCTTCCCTTTGTGTTTTCAGTTTCTTTGTTTGTGTTCTTAAAGACCCAGGTGGAGTTCCTTCTTCATATCTTCCTGATGTTGAAGATCACGAAGCTTCAGATCAAGAATCCAAAAGATCTGTAAGTCTTTAGTTTGATACTCCCTTTGTCCCATTTTATAGACTGTTGCTATTTGGATGTATACTTTTCTTTTCATTCATTTCCTGATAATTTTTTCGTTATACAAATTGTGCTGGTGTTCTAACATTTGTATGATGATTGAGAGAGTGTCATTACTAAAGAAAAAAAAGAAGGTAAATTTAGTGCTTTATTATGTTGCAGCTTACTGGTATCTTCTTACATCAAATGGTCTAAAGTTCTCAATTTGTCAGGGTATCTTTATGTTGCATGATTTTTTTGTTTTCAATTATGGTGATTGATGTTTGGTCCTTTCCATGTGTTATTTGTGTATACCATAATTTTATCCCCACGAGATAAGCTGCTTAGTGATAAGGACCCTTAGCCTCCAATTTTAAGGTTAAGCATTTGAGTTACCAAGGGAGCAAAGTGGGAAAAGGTCATTGTTTGGCTCCTGGATAGACAGGGTCTGAGTGGGGTTTAGGGTATCAAAAAATTATCGCCTCTAACGGCTATATCTTGAGGCAATGTCAGATATGATGCTGCATCACTAGAAAAAGATGTCACATTTGCAAGACCAAGCGTTTAGGATTAGAATGCCAGACAAGAAGGTGTTTTCTGCATAGCCAAGCTTTGCTTTGCTGGTGCTGAAATCCCAATAACATTAGACCTTTTGGACAATTTGGTGGGTGGTTACTACTCACACAATGTGCCAAGAACAAGGAAAGATTAGCGAAGAAGATGGCTTTATAGTAGTGGTGATCATGCATGTGTTTCTCAATTATGCCCCATGGCAAAAGTATTGAGTGTTTTTATGAGACCTCTTAACAGTATGGAGAGGAGGCAGGGTGTAAATGAGAGCAAAGAAATTGTGGTAAACAATGCCCATTTGCATAATGTGGTGTATGTGGCTGGAAATAATGCTTTGAAGATAAATGCATAGCACTACCTATTTTGAAGATAATTGTTTATATCTTCTGTTTCTTGGTGCAAAACAATTGGCTTGTATGTGTGAATATACAACCTAGCGTGAAAACAATAGTAGGAGATACTGAGGAGTTTCCCAAAACAGTGGTTTACACTAGGGTTCTGCATTGAGCCCTACTTATCTACCCTAGTTATGGATGAGCTAACCAACGAAATACAAGATGAGGTCCCATGGTGTATGCTATTTGCTAATGATATTGTGCTAATTGACGAAACTAGCGAGGGTGTCAACCGAAAGCTTGAGCAATGGAGAAACACTTTCGAGAGTAAGGGTTTTATGATAAGTAGAAGTAAGACTGAGTACATGCACTACAAGTTTAGTTAGCATGAGAAAACTGAAGTTGAGGTGAGACTAGATGGAATTGTGGTGCCAAAATGCAAACAATTTAGATATCTAGGCTCGTTAGTTCAAGAGAATGGAATGATAGATGAAGATGTTACTCATAGGACTATAACTGAATGGTTAATATGGAGAAGTACTAACAGGGGGTGTTATGTGACAGAAGGATGCCTACCAAAGTGAAAGGTAAGTTTTATAACAGCTATAAGACCGGCTATGTCATATGGTAGTGAATGTTGGGTTGTTAAAGTTTAACATATCCACAAGATGAGTGTTACAGAAATGCGAATTTTAACATGGATGTGTGATCACACAAGATTAGATAAGATAAAAAATGACCACATTTGATAGAAGGTGCAAGTAGCAGATATTCGCTTGAGATGATTTGGTCATGTCCTACGTCGACCAACAAATGCACCAATCCATATGTGTGAAACTACAGTGAAGAAAGGTATTAAAAGGGAACGAGGTAGACCTAAAATCACATGGAATGAAGTTATCTCGAAAGACCTACAAATCCTTGAAATTAGTGCAGATTTAGCTAAAGATAGGGCACAATGGAAGAGAAAAATCCATATAGGTGATACCTATTAGTTGGGAATAGGTTTTAGACTTGGTAGAGAATTTATATTATTATTATTATTATTATTATTATTATTATTATTATTATTATTATTATTATTACTATTATTTATATATAGATTTATCTTTTTTACTTGCACTTTTATTTTATTTTGGTAATGATGAGGATATAAGTTGAGCTAAATGACAGGAATGAGGATTCATATCACCGACTCTAACTGGTTTGGGACTGAGGCGTAGTTGTTGTTGTTGTGTATATACACAAAGCTATTTTCTATACACACACGAGTGAGAAATTTTGCTAACAAAAAGGTATTGGTCCTGCAAATCCTGCTAAAGAAGATACTTCATTTGTGCAGGAGTATGACATTTGTGTACTATGCGCTCACCTCTACATAGTGTTGTAGATTAAAGTAATAGAAGCCAGGTACTTTTATCTTTAATCTCAAGTAGGGAGGAAGCAAGGACAAGGCTATTCCATCGTATCTTGCTGAAGACATAATCTAGTCAATAAAGAGTCCCTTTTCTGATAGCTTATGATTTTAGATGAGGTGATCACTTAATTTTATTTGGTATTAGAGCAGGCAGAGGTCTTTAGTTCAAATTTCACCATCACCTTATAAAAAAATTCTACGTGTCTGGTTCAAGTAAGAGAATTAGGTCCACATGTGAAGGGGCATGTTAAGACATAATTAAATGGAGAAAAAGTGTTCCTTCTCTAATAGATAAGCTTTAAATGAGGTGGTTACGTAATTCAACATGATGTCATGTGTTAAAGTTTCATCAGTACTTTTCATGAAAAAAGTTACATGTTTGGCTCATGAAAAGTAAGAGAGCATGTTGAAGACATATTTAAGAAGTAAATAAGAGTGTTTTCTCTAATAGTTTAAACTTTTAGATGAGGTGGTCGGTCACTCAATTCAACATATTTTATGCATTATCAGTTGAATTATCAACCACCTCCTTTTTGTAATTACATTATGCATTGCTTGTTATTTTGTGCTGGAGCCAAAACTCTACTAACTAATGAACACACAGAAAAGATTGTCTGTACTATAATAGTATCTAATTATTGCATATAAACTCACCATCTAGACAATTGTTGACTTTCAGGGTTTGCTTAAGAAGCAATGCGACAAATGTTCAGCATACAAGCCTCCCCGAGCTCATCATTGTCGTGTCTGCAGAAGGTGTATTCTGAGGATGGTGTGTGCTCTCTCAGTTTTTTAATGATTCCAATTTTATTTGGTAAAAAATACATGTGCCTGCTCATTTACCATAATTTTTAACAGGATCACCATTGTGCCTGGATAAACAATTGTGTTGGTCATAGGAACTACAAAGCCTATGTAACTTTAGTGTTCTATGCAACTATTGCTTCAACCTATTCTTTGGTATGGTTAATTCACTCCTTACTATATGGCTTAAGCTATTTGCTCTTAATCTGCGTGATTATAATGTTTTGACGTTTTTCAGATTATATTGATTAGCAGTGCGCTTCATAAGGACTGGGATTTCGATGAAGTGACTCCTATCAAGCTATTTTACGTGAGTCAGTTATTTAATTTTACAATTCAACATGTTAGATGTCTAGGTGACTGGGTTTTGATCCTTTCTTTTCCTTAAATTTTGTGTGTGTGTGTGTGATGGTTTCTTTAAGTTTATTGATTGTCTGATTGACTAGTTGTTCATTAGAGTGTGTTTGGTATGATGGAAAATGTTTTCTCGACAAATGTTTCTTCAAGAAAAATGTTTCCAGTGTTTGGTTATAATGCTGTGAATTTCAGCACCTCATCTTCTAGGAATTAGGGCTCATTATATACCTTTCCGTCAGCCACATATGGCGTGATTCTTGACATTACCAAATTGTTATGTTAGACGTCCACCAATTAGATATATCCTGACTTAAAAATATTTCCATAAGATATTTTATTTTCAAGTGGACTTTGTGTTTCCTCCATCTGGTCCTTTCCTAATACGTATAGTTAGCTATTATTTTTTCTAACTAGGTGACTTCAAAATAATGCCTTGCAATGAGTTCACTAAATCATTTTTGCTTTCACTCTAGCTTTGCAGAAATCTGATATATTGTTCTTAAACAGATTGCAACTGGTGTTGTAATTATCGGCTTAAGCTTGACACTGGGAACTCTCCTGGGCTGGCATATCTACCTCACAATTCATAATATGACAACTATTGAGGTAATCACATTGCAGAAAACTCTAAAATCTATGGATTTCCCCTTTTTATTGTAATTGCTAAGCACAGACAATCTCTTTAGCAGTACTATGAGGGAAAGCGAGCGGCATGGTTGGCAAGTAAATCTGGCCTGAATTATCGTCACCTTTATGATGTTGGTGCTTGTAAAAATATTAGTCTGGTACGCTCTCTCTCCCTCCTCTCCCTCCCTCTCTCTTTCTCTCTCTCTCTCTCCATAATTTCTTATGAAAATGCACTGTCTGTTGGCCTATTAATTCTTAACAGGTATTAGGTCCAAATATGTTAAAATGGTTATGCCCCACTGCGGTATCCCATATAAAAGATGGACTCAGCTTCCCCACTTCACGTGAATACTCATAATGCGTTCTCGATCAGAAAACTTTCAGCAGCAAGTGTAAATCTTAGTCCAAGGTCATTACTTCAGAGGTCTACCTGTATCTACTTCCTCTTATTTTTGGAGCAAAACGTTGAAAATCGAAGCAACTAACAACAGCAGATTCAGATGTCACTATGAATTACAAGAATATTTGCAGTTTCAACCTTGGTATGTATTGCCATCGACACACAGTAATCAACTTAGACATCATCAAATGGCATGTCGGTCAACTGCTGCATCATTCAAAACTTTCGGTATATGTTTGTCTGTTAAAGAAATGCAAGAAGTGAACTTTCAGTATACGTTTATCTGTTAAAGGAATGCAAGAAGCGAGATTGTTGTACAGGAACTTATGGTCATTTTGTTACTACATTTGTTAACTTTATCCCCTGTATTCTTTTGGTGGGATACCATGTTGCATGTTAATATTGTCTTTTTTGAACGAGGTAGTGAATTAGATTATGGTTGCTGGCATCTCTTGGGAACCTGTCCAAAGGTATAGTCAAATCATCTAAAGCTTGCAATAGTTTAGTGTTCATGTAAACAAGATGAGAGAGTTGAATTGTTGCACACTGGTATAGGGACTAAGGATAAGATGGAAGTTTTGCAACACTTCTGCTGCAACCATCTTCCTTTTTGCTTGAACTGGTGTGTGACATTGATTTGTTCTTAAAGCAGATTTCCTTGCTCATTATTACAGAAGTGCTTTCGGGCTTTTGACATAGATATTGCCAGTGCACAACTCTACAAGATTGCCCTGGTTAGGCAGCTTGAGTTGATGTTGTTATTACTCTCTTGGAATCGATGCGGATCTGGTGAAAAATAAGCCACATGGAAGAAAAAAGAACCTATATAAGTGATATCAATTAGTGAGGATTAAGTTTCAGTCGTGTTAGTATGTTTACTTTAGGTTCCAATATTTGCTAAGTCTTCTTGTATGGTTAGGATTTAATCAACAACAACATACTCAATATAATCTCACAAGTGGGGTCTGGGGAGGGTAGTATGTATGCAAACCTTACCCCTACCTCGTGGAGGCAGAGAGGTCGCTTCCGAAGACCCTCAGCTCAAGGACAAAAAGAAAAGGAGCAGTAGCAATAAGCAGTAACAACATTAATATATAAATATCAACGATATAGTAAAATAATTGATGCAAAAGAAATAACACGTAAGAATATAGCTCTACGGAAAGGAAAAAGGAAAAAAAGACTATAAGACTAATACTAATTTAATATCAGTAGAAATTAGTAGAGAACATTTAATGTTAGAGAAACTAATTTTCTTTTATGATATTGGACTGAGATAGGTTTAAATGGAGTGACTGGCATGGAGAATTAGACTATTAGAGCCCATGTAGTTGAGCTCAACTTGCTTAGAATTGTGCCGTAACTATTGTTATTGTTGAGGAGTTAAGAACATGCGACATATGGTGTTGCCAATATTGTAGGTGGAACAAAAAATTAATTTAACCATTTGGATATAATAATATACATACATACATAATATTCTAAGACATTAAAATCTTAATTCAAAAAATTAGCAGACATATTATATAAGTTACAATCGGATACTTAAAACAAAAATCAAGAACTATATTTCGTTTTTGCACTGCACGGACCTTCCGCTTCACAAGCGCTATTATTCTTCTTCTTTCTTCTTCTTCCTCCTCCTCTCCTTCCTTCACACTTCTTAGGCTACTCCAAACATATTGCAAAATATAGAAAACGAGCTAAGTTGGCAGTTGGTTTGGCAGAGTTCGTTACAAGCAGAGCTGATGTGGTAGAGTTAGTTAGAATAAATCAGTGTTAGTTACACAGTTAGTTAAAATTAGTTGGAGGCACTCAGGAGTTACATAATTCACTGATCCATTCTATAAATACATTGTAATTCATATAGTGATATTTAGGGGTGTACAAATGAAACAGACAAACTGCACCAACCCGATAATCCGAGTCAAACCAAAAAAAAAAAATTCAACTATGGTTTAATTTAATTTGGTTTGGTGTTGGAAAAAAACTCCGACCATATTTGGTTTGGTTTGGTTTTAACTAAAAAAAGTCAAACCGAAACCAAACCAACCCGACATTATATGTATAGAAGTTTTAAATATATTTAATACATAAAAATATTTATTGTAGTGTATTTTATAAATATTTCTTAAGCTTTTTCATAGTTTTATCTTTTAACGTATTATTTCAAGCTTGGGCTTATAATTTTTGGACGCTCCAATAAGTTTTATAGTCCATAAATGTTAGTAACTCAAATAAATCCTAAACCAAAATCAAATCAATAATAATGCTAATAAAAGACATTCAATTCAATTGTACTATGAATGAAAATAGTATTGGATATCTATTTTTTTTGGTTTTTCCATGGTTTAGATAACATGTATAACTTATTTTTCTTTTAGCGGTTAGTCATGTAAATAATAGTATTTATTAGTCATAATTTTAAATTATGTTTGTTTTCATTATGGCTTATTAATAATATTTATTTTATGCAATTTTATTATCTTTATTGTTGAATATTTTAGTACAATGTCATGACTCATCTCATATTTATGTTATTTTATTGAAAAATACCTTATAGAGTCATGTCTTACTAGGATTTAAGAAATATTTGGAGCACAAATTTTACGTTTTGTACTATGAAGACTTTATGAAAAAAAAACGAAAAAATCCGAAAACCTAAAAATCCGAGAAAAATCGAGATTAAAAAATCCGACTTTTATTGGTTTGGTTTGGTATTTAGATTTAATAACCCGATACAATTGGTTTGATTTGTTAATTAGAAAATTCAAACCAACCCGACCTATCCCCTACTCATATTCATTCATATAATAAGAATCATGCTCTCTTCTCTTCTAAATTCTCTGAGCTATTTTCTCGGCAATCTGCCTTGGCTTAGCTTCCATCATCTTCGAGCCTTAGCTCCTAGATTTCTTGATGATTCATTCTTCAAATTGCATCATTTGGTACCAGAGCACGTTGATCCTCGGCATTAACATGGCTAGGGATAAGAATCAAGACAAACCCATTGACATCATGGAAGGCAAATTCTCTGAAATTCAAGATCAAATACAAAAATTGATGGAGGGCTTGACTAGTGTAAATGTTCGGAATGCGCAAACAGATAAGGAGTTGCTCGAAATTAAGGAGGCAATTGGAGTTATCAAATAGCATGACAAGGGAATGACGTCTTCATTTGATGGGGAATCTGCAGGTCCTATTCGAGTGGGTCGTTCTAAGGAAGCTCAAACTAGTTTTGCTCCGACTGGTAATAGCTCCTTCACTCGATATTCTAGACTTGATTTCCCTCATTTTGCTGGATATTATTTGAAATCTTGGTTGTATAAGGCGGATCATATTTTTTCTATGGAGGAAATTACATTTAAGAAAAGGGTGAAGGTCCTTTGTATTCATTTTGATGGTGATGCTATTGTTTGGCATAGGTCGTTTATGAGGTCTAGAAATACTGTTATATTCCCAACTTGGACTGAATATGTTCTGGCTTTACATGACAGTTTTGGGGATGGGTTTGAGGATCCAATGGAGGCTATCAAAAATTTGAGACAAAGTTGGTAGTGTGAAGGATTACCAGACTGAATTTAATAGGTTGTTAAATGAAGTTAACCTTTCGAATGAAAATGCTATAAGCTGTTTCTTAGGTGGATTGAAACCAGAACTTAACAAATCTGTTAGAATTCAATCTCCTAGAAAGCTAATGCAAGCATACAAAATTGCTAGATTACAAGAATGTATCTTTGAAGCTCATGCACAATCTTGGGGCCTTAAACCTGCTACTAAATACCAAAATCCAATATTACCCACTCCTTCTGTATTCAAACCACATAATTCACATAAATCTACCTTTTCAAATTTCACATTCAATAAATTTTTTGAATCAAATGCCCAGAAAACCAATAAAACTAATGGTCACACAGCTGGTAGAAGGTTGACTGCAACAGAAATGGATAAAAAGAGGTCCAAAGATTTATGTTTTTTCTGTGATGAAAAATATGTAGTTGCGCATAATTGTAGGGCAAAAAGGTAGATTTTCATGGTAGAATTGATTAAAGAAGAAGCCATAAATTAAGTGGATATGGATGAAATAACATAGGATGTCATGGAGGGAGTAGATGAATTCATGACAATATCATTACAGGCTTTCACTGGGGTAACTGGTTATCAGACCATCAGAGTGACTGGCTACCATGAGAAAAGACCTCTTCAAGTTTTAATTGACATCGGAAGAACATATAATTTCATTGATCAAGAAGTAGCCAATAGATTAGGGTGCAAAGCTAGTCCTATAGTAGAGTAATGCATCAGTGTAGCTGATGGAATAAAGGTTCAAACAACATCTGTGTGTAAGAATATGCAGTGGCTTTTACAAGGAACTACCTTCTCTCCACATTTCCTACTCTTACCTTTAGGAAATGTTGATATAGTTTTGGGGGTTAAGTGGTTAAACACCTTGGGCAGAATTTTATTTGATCTCAGTAACATAACTATTGAGTTTGTCTATTAGGGAAGGAAGCATGTGCTAAGAGGGGCCAGCAAACAACTTAAGTCAGCTAAAGCAAGTTCAATAGTTAAGAAGGGTGGAGAAGATACTCAATTTTTCACGATGACAGTAACAAATAACACATAGGAGAACCATAGTTTTCATAACATACAAGTTGTCCAAGGTACTGAAACCTCTCCAGCTTTAACTGTGTTGTTGGAATATTATTCCAGCATATTTGAAATTTCTACCACACTACCTCCCCACATAGGTTCCTTTGATCATAGGATTCCTTTTATTGGGTCTGCAAACCCAGTGAACAAGAGGCCCTATAGATATCCTGGTGTTAAGAAAGATATCATTGAGAAACTAATTCAAGAAATGATTGATCAATGAGTCATACAACACTCAACCAGTCCCAATGCATCTCCTGTTGTTTTGGTTGGTAAAAAAGATGAAAGTTGGAGATGATATGTTGACTATAGGGAGGTTAACCAGTTGACAATAAAAGATAAGTTCCCTATCCCTATAATAGAAGACTTGCTTGATGAGTTAGGAGGAGCAGAAGTATTTTCAAAGATAGATCTAAGAGCTGGTTATCACTAGCTGAGAATGGCAAATGAAGATACCCATAAAACAGCTTTCAAAACATATGAAGGTCATTATGAATTTTTAGTTATGCCCTTCGGCTTAACTAATGCACCCTCTTCATTTCAAAGTTTAGTTGATACGATCCGAGATAAATAAAATAACGGAATATGAAAATAACAGTGATTAAAGCCAAACTAATGATAGGTCTGATTAAGATAACCAAAGTAGTCGGAATAATGAAGTATAGAAGAAAATTTAGAACCCTAAGTGAACGTCTCAAGCAACAATCGAAATACTATATGATCATCTCCCAAGAACGATAAATTAGAAACCCTAGATATTGTCACGACCCAATTTCTCCTCCTTTGGGTATCGTGATGGCATCTAGTCTTAGGAACTAGGTAAGCCTAACATTTACTGAACAACAATAATAATTAAATAACATCTAACAATTTTAAATGGAAATCCCTATAAAATTTACAATTCCCAAAATCGGTAGTACAAGTCATAAGCTCTACAGAGTTTGCTACAACTTCTAAATACAACTGTTTGGAAATAGGTAAAGACAATATGAATACAAAATAGGAAGGTGACTCTGAAGCCTGCGAACGCAGCAACAGGTTTACCTTGAGTCTCCACAGCAACAATCTGCGCTGCTAGCTAATGATAAACTGACTTTGCAATACCTGGATCTGCACAAAAATATGCAAAAGTGTAGTATGAGTATACCACAGTGGTACCCAGCAAGTATCAAGACTAACCTCAGTGGAGTAGTGACGAGGAACAGTCAAGACACCTACTGGACTAAATAACCTGAACAAAGTATAAGTATAGAAACAACAGAGTATAATATCTACATAAAGACTACGCGATATGACTAACAATACAGTAATTGCAATAGGAAAGAACAACAACAAGTATTAGCGGAATACCATAATAATGACATAAAAGGGTAAACGTAAACACAACCTAAATCCGAAATCACAAATACAACAAGGACAAATAATAACTCAGCAACAATGACCGCTTTCGCATCAGGTTTTAGTCAACAAACTCCACGAGGTACCGAACCTCGGATTATTCACAACTCATGGGTCCCAATACCTAAACCCTAACACTTGGCATCATGTGCCCTCATTACACTTCATAACCACACGGACGACTCACGTGCCAAATATAGTCATCCTCACATAGAAGGCAAGTAAACAAGGGTGTGCATCTATACTCAGCAATATCAAGAAAACCTCTTAATAGATAAGAGTGCTCAACTACGTGTATACTTGTGCAAGTGTCCTAACATGATTTATGCCAGCTAGTAAGTATAGGAAAAGAAATGGACAGCACGTAGAATATTTTCTTATAACTTTCCACAAGATAAAGCTCACATAGGTAAGTGTACCACTACACAATCATCAACAACAAGAATTCCCTTGGGCCATCACAAGTCATCACAATCAATCCCTGACATAGCCCACCTTGTCTCACCACGTGTGCAATAGTAAAGTAAATGCCCGTCTTGTCTCGCCACACGTGCATAATAATGTTCCCACCTTATCTCGCCACATGCTCAACCCACATATATATAACCCGCCTTGTCACGCAGCATGTACAAATATCAATAGTAATAATAGCACGGCAGAAACCTCGTGCAACCCCATAACAACAACCGCACGACAGAAACCTCGTGCATCACAACAACTACTACAACATAAAAAATAACACTAATATAAGGGTGAGACAAATAAATCAACTCGGAAATTCCAGAACTCAAAGGAATAGAGGAATTAATTCACAAGGAGTAGCCACAATAGAGAATGCAAGTCATAATAAGAACAGCTCAACAAGAAAGGAAATATTATGTAACAACTGTCCACAATGTACAGTTCGACAATGAGGGAGCTAACACAAGACGAATAATTCCAAATAAGGACAAGTCAACTAAGATATAGGATATCTAACTTCTTTTAAGGTTGGCAATTAAGAAAGAGATACAACAAATTCAATTGGGGATAAGCAGCAAAAAGATAATCATAGCCTCAATTAAGGATGAAAAATTACAAAAGAGATAATTATAGCTTCAAATAAAGATAAGCAGTTAAGGGAAAGATAACATGGCAATTGAAGAGATAACAATTACAGTTAAGGCACATATGACTCAAATAAGCAACAAGGGCAGATCATGAAGCAATTAATTCTAATTAAAGTAGGTAAAGGTGAAACTAGAAATTACGAGACATATTCATAACATAACAACTGCATAATCAGTGAATATAAAGACCTAAGAACCCTAAAAGGCCAACTTTCCAAAAATAAGTCCAAGCACGTACTCGTCACCTCGCGTACACGGACTACAATTAGCATAGAAGACTCAAATCCTAAGGGGTAGTTCCCTCACATGAAGTTAGGCAAGATACTTACCTCAAAGAAGACAAACCGATACTCTAAAATGAACTTCTCGGGTGAAATGACCTCCAGACGGCTCAAATCTAACCAAAATAACTTTAAAGCATAAATAAAACTCATAAGAAATTATTCTGGATCATAAAGATTCAATCTTTATCAAAATCTAAAAACCGATCCCAAAAGTCGACCCCCGGGCCCGCACCTTGGAACCCGACAAATTTCACAAAACCCGAACACTCATTCTGATACGAGTTCAACCATACTAAAATTATTAAATTACGATACCATTTCGTCCCTCAAATCATGATTTTTCATTTTGAAAATTTTCTTCAAAAATCCCCATTTTCCTCACTCAAAAACACTAATTAAATGATAAAAATAAAAATAAGATCATGGAATAAAATAAATTCTAGGTGAAGAACACTTACCCGATCGATTTGCTTGAAAAACCCATAAAGAATCGCTCAAAACCGAGCTCTACAAATCAAGATATGATAAAAATGGCCTAACCCTCGATTTGGAAAATATATTTTGCTGCCCAGGTGTTTGTACATCGCGATCGCAGAATAGGTGGTGTGATCGCGAAGAGGAAATGGCTACTGCCCGGAATTGGTGTTGTGCGATCGCGAAGAAGGAAAATAATGGCCCTGGAACTGGGTTACGCGAACGCGTGAAACGGCACGCGAACGCGAATGAGGGGAAAGCACACTTACGCATTCACGGATAGAATGGTGCGAACACGTAGAGGAAATTGTCACCAGCTCCCAGCTCCTAGTTTCTACTATGCGAACGCGATGGATCAGATGCGAACGCGAAGAAGGGGGAAGGCAGGCTTCCACAATCACGAAAGGAGTTATGTGAATGCGGAGAAAAAATAATTCATCCTCCAAAATTACACTACGCAAATGCGGAGGAAGTGACACGGATGCGATTAAGGAAACCAGATGACAGAAAACAACAGTCCCAAAATAGGAGGAAATGGCTCGTAGCCCATCCGAAACTCACCCGAGGCCCCCGGGACCCCGTCTAAATAAACCAACAGGTTTCATAACCTAACACGAACTCGCTCGAGGTCTCAAATCACATCAAACAATGCCAAAACTACAAATCGCGCCAAGAATCGAACTTATGAACTTCCAAATCTTTCAACTTCGTAAACTCGTGCCGAAACCAATCAAACCAACCCGGAATGAGGTCAAATTTTGCAGGCAAGTCCCAAATGACATATCGGAGTTGTTCCAACTCTCGGAATCGCATTCCGACCCCGATATTACCAAAGTCAACTATTGGTCAAACCTATCCACTTTCCAACTTCAAATTTCACCGAAATGTTTCAAATCATCCTATGGACCTCCAAATCTAAATCCGGACGCACGTCTAAGTCCAAAATCACCATATGAAGCTGTTGAAATCATCCAAAACCCATTCTGGAGCCGTTTACATAAAAGTCAAATTTCGGTCAACTCTTACTGCTTAAGCTTCTAAAACTTGAATCCTTCTTCCGATTTGACTCTGAATCATCTGGTAACTTAACTCGACGACGCATGTAAGTCAATGCACATAATACGAAGTTGCTCAAGACCTTATACCACCGAACGAGACTTAAATTCTCAAAACGATCGGCTGGGTCGTTACAGATAAAGAAAGGAGAAGAAGATTAGCCTCAAGAACCCAAGTCTTAAAAACAGGTAATCTAAAGTCGAACTCGAACCAAGAGATTCCAAATCTCTGTCAAGAGTTTTCTTATGTCAAAATATGCTAAGTTCCTAATGAAATAACCCTAGGATGTTATAAATACCCAATAGGTAAAATAGGAAAAGTTTCAAAGTTAATGTTCCAAAAAAATTCATCAGGCCAAACCGTAGCCTCAACCGTTACCCCAACCGTGACACAAAGCTGAACCGTGACGAATTCCAGAAGCTTATTTTCTTCATCTCTCCAGGCCCCTCTTGAACCGTAGCCAACGGTTGGTGAAACAGTGTCACACAGTTTGACTTGGGATCTTGATTCTTCAATTCTCATGACTCCAAACATAGCATCCTTTGCATGAATCCTCCAAGTGACTCTCCAAACATCTTCTAGTCAATTGTTGAAGACCATGTAGCTCCTCAGCGTGCATCCCTCAGGCGTTCTTGGACTTGGAACGAGTCAACGGTCTACTAGATAATTTGAGGTCATCTTTAATATCATCCACTTTGCCTAGGCTGTCTAGAATCATATCAATCCCTCTCTTTTGAAAAGGATTCGTCCACGAAACTTATATACCTGCACCAAAAGGAGATAAGGTAGAAATATGTAATGTCGCACTCACCTTGAACTCACTTGGGAGATCCAACTTGTACGCATTGTCGCCAATCTTCTCAAGAACTTGATATGGTCCATCTCCATGAGGATGCAGCTTGGACTTGCATTTATCAGGAAACTGTTCCTTCCTCAAGTGACCCCAAACCCAATCACCAAGTTTGAAAATAACATGTTTTTTTCCTTTGTTATCTCTATTGGAAACCTTTTCATATATCTTCTCTAATTGCAAACGCACTTGCTCATGAATCCTCTTCAATGCTTCAGCCTCGTTCTTACCATCTATATTCACAACATCACTCATAGGCAAAGAAATCAAATCCAAAAGTGTTAGCAGATTAAAGTCATATACAACCTTAAAAGGAGACTTACCCATGGAAGAGTGAACAAATCTATTATAAGCAAACTTAATCAACGGTAGACGCTCCTCCCAAGGAGTTTACTTACCCCTAAGTGCAGCTCACAACGTACTACCCAAAGTCCTATTGACTACCTCAATCTGACTATCTGTTTGGGGATGACAAGTTGTAGAATACAATAGCTTAGTTCCTAACTTAGACCACAAAGTTCTCCAAAATTGGCTAACAAACTTAGTAACCCTATCACTAACAATGGATCTAGGCACCCCATGTAACCTCAAAACCCCTCTCTCAAATAACGTAGATACGTAAGACGCATCATCTTTCATGTGACAAGGAATAAAATGTGACATCTTAGAAAAACGGTCAACCATAACAAATATGCAATTATGCCCCTTCCTAGTCCTTGGTAAGGCCAAAACAAAATTCATAGAAATATCTAACTAAGGTCTTTTGGGAATAGGCAATAGAGTATATAACCCATGTGGCTTAACCTTAGACTTAGCCTAAAGACACTCAATACATCTACCACAAACTTTACCTATATCTCTCCTCATGTGGGGCCAATAAAAATATTTTTAGGCGCTCAAGTGTTTTAGAAACTCTAAAATGCCCCATCATTCCACCACTATGTGCCTCTCTAACAAACAATTCCCTCAAAGAACATCTAGGGACACATAAATTTACATTCCTAAACAAATAACCATCATCCATAAGGAATCCCTCAAACACACCCAACTTATACTCCTTGTACTTACTACTAAAAGTTGGGTTACTATCATATAAATATTTAATATGCTAAACCCCATCAAATTAGCAGTTAACACATTGATCAGAATATATCATCTAGAAAGTGCATCAGCCACAACATTATCTCTAAAGTGCATCAGCCACAACATTATCTCTGCCTTGCTTATAGTGGATAACGTATGGAAAGGTCTCTATAAGATCTACCCATTTAGCATGTCTTCTGTTTAACTTTGACTAACTCTCTAGGAATCTATGACTCTCATGGTCAGTCCTAATCACAAATTCCTTTGGCCACAAATAATGTTGCCAATTGGCTAAAGCTCTCACAAGGGCATACAACTCATTATCATAAGTAGAATAATTTAAGGTTGATCCACTCAATTTCTCACTAAAGTAAGCTATAGGTTTTTGGTCTTGCATAAGAACTGCACCTATACCTACCTCAGAAGCATCACACTCAACCCCAAAAGTCTTACTAAAATCGGGTAGTTGTAGCAAAGGGGTTGAACTACGCATCTTCTTCAGTAATTCAAAAGCCTCATATTCCTTACCCTATTTAAATCCCTTATCCTTCCTAATTTCTACAGTCAAAGGAGCAGCTATGGTACTAAACCCTTAACAAATATCCTATAGAAACTAGCGAGACCATGAAAACTCCTAACCTCTGACACACTCTTCGGAACAAGCCACTCTCTAATGGATTTCACTTTCGTCTCATCAACCACTATGCCTTTCCCACTCACAACTAACCCCAAGAAAATCACCCTATCAACACAAAAATCACACTTCTTAGGATTTGCAAAGAGTTTCTCTTTCTTAAGTACATCAAGTACACTTTTAACATGCAAAAGACGATCATCCAAAGAATCAATGTAAATAAGTATATCATCAAAATAGACAACAATAAATTTACCTCTAAATGGCTTTAAAACATGATCCATCAAGCACATAAATGTACTAGATGCATTAGTTAACCCAAAAGGCATAACTAACCATTCATACAAACCATTTTTAGTTTAAAAGGCTTTTTTCCGTTCATCACCAGGATTCATCCAATCTGATGATTTCTATTTCACAAATCAGTTTTTGAAAACACCTTCGTGCAACTCATCCAACATATCATCCAATCTAGGAATGGGATAGCTATACTTACTGTGATTTTGTTGATAGCTCTACAGTCAACACACATACGCCAAGACCCATCCTTCTTTGGTACCAAAATGACTGGTACAACACAAGGACTCATGCTCTCCCTCAAGAACTCCTTATTTAGCAACTCCTTTACTTTCCTTTGAAGCTCCTTAGCCTCCTCTTGGTTGCTCTTATAAGCCAATTTATTCGAAATCTGAGATCCCGGTACAAAGTCAATCTAGTGTTCAATCCCCCCTAAGTGGTGGTAATCCTTCAGGTAGTGCCTCAGAAAAGACATCATTATATTCTTGCAGTAAAGAGATAAAATCACTAGAAAAAGAGTTAGAGAGTTCGTTAGTATTCAAATAAGCTCCTTTATACACACATAGTAAAAATGGTATTCCTTCACTAAGGGTCTTTTCACACTCTTTGGCTTTTACAAAAAGGTCCAACTCTCTTTCTTTCGCCTCTTTCCTCTCACTATCACTCGGTTTCTTTTCATTGTTCCTCTTACGACTACCTTCTGATTTTTTTGCTTCCTCACTTTCCTCAATCTCAACAAGTGAAATTTTACCTCTACACTCATTCTCTCTTTTTTCTTCTCTCACCTTCTCCCCACCCAATTGTTTAACTCTTTTATGATCTTCATACACTTGAAGTGGAGTCAAGGGCTTCAAGAGATACTTTTTACCCTTCAGCTAAAGAGTATAACTATTACTCCTCCCTTCATGTAATGCATTCCTATCATATTGTCATGGTCTCTCAAGCAATAGATGACAAGCCTGCATAGGTACGACATCGTATAAAATTTCATCCATATACTTCCCAATTTTGAAGCAAAGAAGAACCTGCTTATTCACTTTCAATTCTCCACTGTTATTCAACTATTGAAGGTTGTAGGGACGAGGATGCTTCATGGTCCTAAGACCCAACTGCTCAACAAGAGACACACTAGCCACATTAGTGCAACTTCCACTATCCACGATCACGGAACAAATTCTTCAACCAATGTTACATCTAGCATGGAATAAATTTTCCCTTTGATCAGAATCACCCTCTTTCACTTGAACCCCTATCAATCTCCTCACAACTAACAGTAAGTTCATGGGCTCTTCCTCCTCACAACTAGTAATATCATTTGTAGATCCCTCTCTATCAGATTCTTCTTGATAAGTGGAGATTTTGACTACTTATTAGTGCCTTTTAGCTTTCGTTTTAGTCCAAAAGTGCTTAATTGTATTCCCGAAAACTGATGAAATATACTTAATTACAGGAATATTGGAAGATGAGCTTCCGAGATGAAATCCAACTCAAGACGGAGTAATATGAACTCAAGGACAAAAACAGGCACAAAAGCTCAAAGTGCGGACCGCAGAATATCATCTGCGGCCGTAGGTCGTGAAGCAATTCCATCAGAGAATGTTGCAAGATGTGGACTGCACACAAATTGTGCGGCCGCAAAAGTTGGGTCAGAGAAAAAGTTCAGAGAACCTGCACCTCCAGTCCAACACAAGTGCGGACCACACAATTATTGTGCGGCTACAGAAGAAGAGCTGCGCGACTGCATAATTCCATGTGCGAACTGCAGAAGAACAAAGTGCGGCCGTAGACATTATTGTACGGACCGCAGAAAGAGGGCAGTGCGGCCGCACTTCATTATTATGCGGCCGCAGATTTCCAACCTTTTCAAGTTGAAGCAAAGTGCGGACCGCACATAGAATTGTGCGGCCGCAGAACCTCCGAAAGGGCATTTTTTCCGAAAATTATAGCTTTGTATAAATAAAAGAGTTTCACTTTCTTAGGTCAACTTTTGACATCAGTTGCTACAGTAGACGGTTTCTTTTACTCTTTTTAGTAGTTTTTGCTATTTTGAACTTTTTGAATATAGATTTCATCATTTTAATTATCAATATGGGTTTAATTATCATTTCTTCTCCTATTTCTTCTATTTTAAACGTGAGTAGCTAAACTTTCACTAGGGTTGTGACTCAACCCTAGTGTGTAAACTTAATGGGTGTTTGATTTATTGTTTGTTTATGGTTGGGTGTTTATTATCTAGCCTTGTTCTTGTTTTTATTTGAAGAATTAATGGTTGCAAACATTAGTTCATGCCTATTTGACTTAGTCTCTACTTGAGAAAGAGAGACATAGTCTAGGAAAACTTGGCAAGTAAGTAATTGGGTCAATCGAGAGATTGATAAGTACAATTAAAGGGTTGAACCTAAAGATAGTAAAACTCGACTTGAGCTTCTTATAAACTATTTTGTTCAATACCCATTTGGACATGAGAAAGCCAAATTGAGCAAAATCACTCTCTTACCGAAAGGTATTGAGTGGGTACTTGAGTGTTGATAGCTATAATACACCTCGACCAATAAAACAAGCTTTAAAGTTTAGAACGCATTAGGCAAACACCTAGGTGAAGGTCATAGCCCTAGGCCATTTATATCATTTAGAAAACAACAAAAATAATTTCCTAGTTTCATTCTTTGAATCGCAATCATAGTTTAGTTTAGATTTTTAAACAAAACCAAATATTGCAGAAGCGCAAATTTAGATATACGAACTCACGCGTTAAGATATATACTACTAACACCCATTCATATAGCTCCCTGCGGAATTCGACCCCAACTCTTGTTGGGTATTACTATTGCATCGACCGTTTTCATAACCTTAAAGAGAGGAGTGAAATTGGACGATACCATGAAATTCTCCGAGGATGCTTTGAGGCTAAGGCTTTTTCCCTTCTCTCTATGGGGAAAAGCTTTAGATTGGTTGGAACGTTTGCCAAATCATCCCATTCATAATTGGTATGAACTAGCGGAGAAATTTATTTCAAAGTACTTCTCTCCCGGGCACATGGCTATTCTTCGGGATGAAATTCTAGCATTCAAATAAGAGCCCAATGAACCACTGCACGAGATATGGGAAAGGTATAGAACAATGGTGAAAGAGTGCCCCAACAATGATATGACGGAGAACATGATTCAACAAACTTTCTATAGGGGGATCAATACCACCAATCAATGTGTAGTGAACCAACTTGCCGGTGGGAACTTCATGACTACGCCCTATGCGGAGGCGTGTGATATTTTGGATGAGATGGCAGATACTTCATCGGCATGGCAATCTAGATCCAATGTTCCACAAGGTGATCCAAATGTGATTCTTCTTCATAAAGAGTTACATGACCACGTGCAAGCCATAGCCGAGTTGACAACCACCATGAACCAATTGACAAAGGCTAAACTTCAACAAGTACAAAACTCGAGGCAAGTCAATGCTATGGAGGGAGTCAATGTGATGGTAAACAAGAGAAGAACAAGAAGTCCACAAGTGCAACAAAAAGTGGATAATCTTGTGCAAGATGATAGTGGATTTGATCAAGGTGATACTTATAATGATCAAGAGGAAGAGGTCCAATATGTGAACAACTTTCAAAGACAAAGAAACAACTTCCAAGGCCCTAGTAAACAACAATGGAGACCTTCAAATAATCAAGGCAATTGGAATTCTAACAACCAAGGTAATTGGAAAAGTGGAAACAATTAAGGCAATTGGAGTGGAAGCAATAACCAAGGTAATTGGCAAAACAATAACAATCAAGGCAATTGGGGAGGCAACAACCAAGGAGGGTGGAACAACAACCAAGGAAATCAGGGGTCAGGTTTTCAAAGGGCCCCGATGAATCAACAACCGAGCAACTCACCTCCTTAGCCTTCTCATGATCCTAGTTCCTCTAACAATGAAATGAGTCATATTGAAACATGTTCAAGTAAATGATGGAGAAGAATGCCGATTCCAATGCCCAACTTGCTTCACACAACACGTCAATCCAAAACTTAGAAGTGCAATGGGTCAAATCTCTCAAGCTTTAAATTCTCGTCCTAAGGGGGCACTACCAAGTGATACGGTGGTGAACCCGAAGGGTGGAAACAATACGGGGCATGCCATGGCCATTATTACAAGAAGTGGAAGAGGTGAGAATGCACCTACATCAAGTCAAAGGCAACTTGTGGATGATGAGCAACTGGTAGAGGAAGAGGAAATCCCAAACAATGTTGTGCGCGCAAATGAGGAGGTGTGGATTGATATTGATGACACAGTGGAAAAGACTCAAGAGGATGTGAACCCATCTAGGGATCATGTGATTGACATATCGGAACCGGTAGTGTAAAAAACTAAGGCACCATTGCCTAAGCCACCTCCTCCCTATCCTCAAAGGCTTGTTAAGAAAAATAGCGAGAAACAATTTAAAAAGTTCATTGATATGATGAAGAGTCTCTCGATAAATGTGCCATTAGTTGAAGCCTTGAAGAAAATGTCCGGATATGAAAAATTTATGAAGGACTTGGTGACAAAGAAGTGGTCGATGAATTTTGAAACTATCAAAGTCATGCACCAAGTGAGTACAATTTTGCATTTGATGGCTCCTAAGTTGGAAGATCCCGGTGCTTTCATAATCCCTTGTACCGTTGGAATTGCCGAGTTTGAAAAATCTCTTTGTGATCTTGGGACGAGTATCAATTTGATGCCCTATTCAATTTTTAAGACATTGGGAATTGAGCAACCAAGACCCACATCTATGAGATTACAAATGGCCGATTGTACAATGAAGAGACCGTTGGGGGTGATTGAGGTTGTAATGGTTCGAGTTGACAAGTTCATTCTCCCGGCGGATTTTGTTATTCTTGATTGTGAAGTAGACTATGAGATCCCGATTATTCTTGGTAGACCTTTTCTTGCTATGGGAAAGGCTCTTGTTAATGTGGAAGCTGATGACCTCACTTTTTGGGTGGGTGATGAAAAGGTAGTGTTCCACGTGTGCAAATCTATGAGGCAACCGAATAGCAATGAAGTATGTTCGTTCGTGGACTTGGTGACCGATGTGATTATTGATGATACAAGTGCCACGATTAATGTGGGTGACATGTTGGAGGCCGTCTTGCTAAACTTTGATGATGATGAGATGGATGGCTTTATAGAATGTGTTAATTCTTTGCAAGGAATGGGGTCGTATAACTATGCACCCCGAAAGCTTTCCTTGGATCTTAAGAATAGGAAAACTCCTCCTAGAAAGCCTTCAATTGAAGAGCCTCCTATCTTGGAGTTGAAGCCATTGCCTCTACATCTCAGGTATGAATTCCTTGGCCCTTGTTCTACTTTACCAATTATTCTTTCCTCTTGTTTGACTAACGTGTAAGTTGACTCTACATTGCGGTGCTCCATAAGAGGAAGAAATCTCATGGGTGGACTTTGGCAGATATTCGGGGAATAAGCCCTACATTTTGCATGCACAAGATTAACTTGGAGGATGATGTCAAGCCATCAATTGAACATCAAATGAGACTCAATGAAGCCATACAAGACGTGGTCAAAAAGGAGATTATCAAATGGTTGGATGCTGGGGTGGTCTACCCTATTTCCGACAGTTCGTGGACTTCTCCGGTGCAATGTATCCCGAAGAAGGGAGGCATAACTGTGGTCACCAATGATAAGAACGAGTTGATTCCAACAAGAACGATGATCGGCTGGAGAGTGTGTATGGACTATCGGAAGCTAAATAAAGTCACAAGGAAAGACCATTTCCCACTACCCTTTCTTGACCAAATGCTTGATAGGTTGGCCGGCCGGGCGTTCTATTGATTTCTAGATGGATATTGGGGCTACAATCAAATCCTTATTGCCCTGGAAGATCAAGAGAAAACAACTTTCACTTGTCCCTATGGCACTTTCGCTTTCAAGCGGATGCCATTTGGCTTGTGCAATGCACCAGCCACTTTTCAACGGTGTATGATGGCGATCTTTACTGATATGGTAGAGGACTACCTTGAAGTTTTCATGGATGACTTTTCGGTAGTCGGGGATTCCTTTGATGATTGCTTGGCAAATTTGGATAAAGTATTGGCAAGGTGTGAAGAAACGAACTTGGTGTTGAATTGGGAGAAATGTCATTTCATGGTCGAGGAGGGCATTGTCCTTGGCAACAAAATTTCAAAGAAGGGCATTGAGGTCGACAAGGCAAAAATAGAGGTGATTTCTAAACTTCCATCTCCAACATCCGTGAAAGGAGTGAGAAGTTTCTTGGGTCACGCAGGGTTCTACCAGCGCTTCATAAAGGATTTTTCCAAAGTGGTGAACCCCTTATGCAAGCTTTTGGAGAAAGATGCTAAATTTCACTTCAATGATGATTACATGAGAGCCTTTAAATTGCTCAAGTTCAAGTTGACAACAACTCCTATCATCACCGTTCCTAATTGGAGTATTCCTTTTGAGCTCATGTGCGATGCTAGTGATGTAGCGGTTGGAGCAATTTTGGGGTAACGTATCAATAAGATTTTTCATCCGGTCTACTATGCTAGTAAGACCATGAATGATGCCTAAGTCAATTACACCGTTATCGAAAAAGAGCTCTTTGCCATTGTGTTTGCTATTGAGAAGTTCCGCCCATACTTGATGGGTGCAATGGTTATTGTTCATACAGATCATGCGGCACTTCTCTATCTTATGAGCAAGAAAGATTCAAAAGCTCGGTTGATGAGATGGGTGCTATTGTTTCAAGAGTTTGATAATGACATCAAAGATCGAAAAGGTAGTGAAAATCAAGTGGCGGACCACTTGTCTCATTTGGAGGAAGAGGTGAGGCCGCATGATGGCCTTGAAATCAATGACTCCTTCCCAGATGATCAACTCTTGGCTATTTCAATGAATAAGGTGTCATGGTTCGCCGATCTAGTAAACTACCTTGTGTGTGGAATCATCCCAGATGAGTTCTCTTCAAATCAAAGAAAGAAGCTCAAACGGGATTATCAAGATTATTATTGGGATGAGCCTTACCTCTTCCGGATTTGCACGGATGGTGTAATTAGAAGATGTGTACAGGATGAAGAGCAAAATGTTATTCTTGAAGCTTTTCACTCTTCGCCTTATGGTGGTCACCATGGCAGAGCAAGAACGACGGCTAAAGTGCTAAGTTGCGATTTCTATTGTCCCACTCTCTACAAAGATGCAAGTGATATGGTGAAAAGATTGATGAATGACAACGAGCCGGCGAAATCTCGAAGAAGAATGAAATTCCTCTCACTACCATTTTAGAGATTGATATCTTTGATGTGTGGGGTATTGACTTCATGGGTCCCTTTGTGAGTTCTTGTGGAAACACCTACATCTTGGTCGCGGTTGATTATGTGTTTAAATGGGTTGAGGTTGTTGCTCTACCCAACAATGAAGCGAGAAGTGTGGTGGCATTTTTGAAGAAGAATATTTTCACAAGATTTGGTTCTCCGCGAGCTATCATAAGTGATGGGGGGTCGCATTTTGCAATAAGGCTTTTGACACCTTGCTTAGCAAGTATGGTGTCACTCATAAAGTTATGACTCCCTATCATCCTCAAGCTATAGGTCAAGTGGAAGTCTCCAACCGGGAGATAAAGAGTATCCTGTCCAAAACAGTGAATGATAACCGGATGAATTGGTCAAAGAAGCTTGATGATGCACTATGGGCTTATCAGACTATTTTCAAATCTCTTATCGGGATATCTCCATACCGATTGGTATTTGGCAAAGCTTGTCATCTTCCGGTGGAACTCGAGCACAAATCCATGTGGGATTTAAAGAAGTTAAATCTTGATTGGGATGCAGCCGCTAACTTGCGGGTTGCATAATTAAATAAATTATATGAGTTCCGGTACCATGCATATGTAAGTTCATCCTTGTACAAAGAGAAAATGAAGTCCTTCATGACAAATACATCTGAAACAAGGAGTTTAAGGTGGGCGATCTTGTTTTGTTGTTCAACTCACGATTGAAGATGTTTCCCGGAAAGCTGAAATCCAAATGGAGTGGTCCCTTTGAAATTATGGGTGTGACACCTTTTGGTGCATTGGACTTGAAAAACAAAAATGATGAGGTATTTTGAGTCAACGGTCACCAAGTGAAGCATTATTTGGGACAAGCTGATAATGGCCACATGGTGGCACTTATTCATTTGAAGTGATGGTAATCTGCATCGTGTCGCGACGTTAAATCAGGCTCTTCTTGGGAGGCAACCCATGTTTTCTTTTTATTTTCTTCTTTTATAGATAGGTGTTATTTTGTGCTAATCGGATTTGAAGTGTGTTGCAGGACTGAGTGTGCTTTAAAGGAACCGTGCTCAGAAAAATGGCTAAGTATGGAAAAAGTATGGATCGCACAATTTTGAATGCTACAGCAAAAGGCAATTGCGGCCGCACAAATCTTGTGCGGACCGCACAAAATGAGATGAAAAATGCAAACTCTCTAAAGTTTGTTTGTCAGAGAAACAGCCAACGTGCGGCCGCACAACGAAACCTGCGGTCCGCACCAAAATCTGCGGCCGCATAGCTAAATCTACGGACCGCAAATGATCAAAGACAATTGAACTACCATGTAGTAGAGTGTGGACCGTAGAAGTAATTTTGCGGCCGCACTTCGATCTCTTGTCCCTTAAGTTTGGCCCTTCAGTATAAATAGTACTTGTGGGGCTATTGTTCGACTTTTCCCCTCTCTGAGCTCAAATTCATAAAAAATTGATCTTTCTTGCTAAAGTAGCTATTCTCAAGCCTAACATCTATGATCACTCATCTGTATTACTTCAAATTTGGTATGCTCAAATCACTTCTAGGATTCTTCAATTTTCTTAGTTTAATTTACAATTTGTTAGTTATTTTAAGCCATTTGTCACTAGAGGTCAATTTTATGTCTATGTGGGGGTTTAAATTGTGTTGGGTCAACTCCTAAATACTATTTGGGGAATGGGCATCTTGATTATCATGTTTTATTGCCATGTCGAATTTGTGCAAAAAATTGAAACCCTTAGAAAGTCTGCCCGATTTAATTTTCAAATATGCGGCCGCACAAGAAATTGTGCAGTCCGCAGAAGTGGAGATTAGGGTAGTTGGTGAAGCATGATTCTGCGGACCGCACTTGAAATTGTGTGGACTGTAGAAATTCCATTGCGGCCGCAGAAATGTGTGTGCGACCGCAGATCATACCAATCTCTGTTTTCAGAGAGTTGTTATTTTGAGGTATCCAATATGCGGCCGTAATAAAATTTGTGTGGACCGCACTTCAGATGTGCGATCGCACTCAAAATTGTGCGGACCACAGTTTCATCACTGCAGCCGCCCTTCCAAATTGTGCGGTCCGCACAATACAGTCTGCGGCCGCACTTGCAATTGTGCGGACCGTACTTCCCCACCCTGTACTCTAGTTTTACTCTGTGATCACTGTCTTTGTTCAATTGAATTATAACTGACTTCTGTTGTTGCTTGTTACAGAAAATGGTCAGATCTCGAGGTCGTGGTGACACGTCAGATCCCTCTTGTACACATGTCCCTGAAGCACAAATAGCTGCCGTGGATGATATTTTGGACGATGGTAGAAGAGGTGATACCACAGTTACCGGCCTTGAGAGGTCGAAGAATAAAGAGCTCTGGGAGGACCGGTTTGTGAGTCTGGCTGCCTTCACTAGTTTCTGAGAGTGGTGGCTGGTGAGATCTCTCACTCTTGAGCGGCAATTCCAACTCAGAGATCTTGACAAGTACAATCCAGAAGTGTTGAGGCAGTTCCGAGAGAGAAAGGGGTGGATGTGTGTTATCTTTCGCACTTCCGTACGTTAAAGTTTCGTCGTAAGTTGATCAATGTAAAGTAGGGAATGAGATTAATTTTGAGGATATAGGTAATTATGTTATTTATAACATGTGATAAGTAAGTTCCGTGAAGGTTAGAGGGTAAGCAAATCAAAGAGAATGAGTTTCGTTGAAGTTTGACAATTTGGGATAAAATACGGTCTAAGCTATAATACTCCGTATTTATGGACTAATACCATATAATGTACCACATGACCATGATAGTAAGGTGTATAAAGTATGTTAAAGGTGATTAGTCTTTTAAGTAATTTGAGATAATTCCTAATTATATTGGTAATGGGTTAATTATTGATTTTAGTGGGAAGTTAACTAATTAATTAGACCTCCCAACGTGGCAGCAAGTTGGATTGGTAATCAAGCCTAATATTGACTAGGTAAATTAGGTAGCTAGGTGGCATAGTTAGGGGATTCTTTGTCAAAGTAATCACATAAAGTAGCGCCCACACCCACTTTGATAAAGACAATTAAAGTGAGATGTATAGGCTTGCTAGTAACGGATGGAAAGTCTCAAAAAGAATTCATATGAACCCTTATAGTGCTACAGCAGTGTGAGATGCAATTTTAAGGGAGCACGGTACAATCTTTCTCAAGAATATCATACAGATTTTTCCCTACTTCAATATGTCGTTACGTGTTTTTTTGCAAAAGACGTGGGTTAGAGGGATTGTTAAGAGAATCGGCTCAGGTATGTTAAGGTTATCCCTTCTTTCCTTTTGGCATGATCCATATGATACAAATGAAACAAGCAAACGCACAACTTTCATAAATGCCTCTATTCATAGAAACACTAGGGGTGCCTATGTTGTTGCTTCCCCATGTGTCTTATTATTATATCGTCTGTTCATGGGTTTTAGAAAATACCTAAGTTGATAAAGTTATTTCTTGATATTACCCGAAGGCATATTGATTGTATGACATCCCGAGAGATCTTATTGACTTACTTCATTATGTATTGCATTCATTTATACATGTACATTGTCCCACTACCAAATGGTGTTATATACGCGCAATATATATATATATATATATATATATATATATATATATATATATATATATATATGTATATGTATATGGGGTATGGAGAAAGGTTACGACATTATATACGCACCACCACCTGTTCAGTTGGTATACGTTGATGATTTCACCTACTGAGGCCGAGATGATATGATGTGATGCCCTCAGAGGCTTGATGATGTTGTGTACGCATATACCTATGCATGATATGACCTTCATATGCACATGCATGAAATTATAAATATTTTAGTGTTCACAAAGTTATTTAGACTTACAGGAGGATTCCTTTACTCCATATTTCTTTTTATGTCTCCTATGTACTGATTTTCATGCCTTACATACTCGGTACATTATTTGTACTGACGCCCCTATTTCCTGGGGTTTGCATTTCATGCCCGCAGGTGCAGGTAGACAGGCTGGCGGTCCTCCTTCTTAGGATCCTTGTTCAGCGAGAGTTGGTATGCTCTATTTGATCCGTAGCTGCTTCTGGGTTTTGGTACGATATGTTTGTATACATATATGGGTATGACGGGGCCCAGTCTCATCCTTTATACAGTTGTACACTCTATTAGAGGTCTGTAGATAGTCATGTATAGTCGGATAGTATGTGGCCTTGTCGGCTCGCCCTACCATATTTCCGTATATATATGTACATATGTCTTTTGGGCACGTTTTCTCGCGTATGTTATTTACATAATTCAGTAGTTTACTGCCAGATGTTATGCATGCCCTACACTTATTTCATGTTTTATCTTAGACATATTCTTAGAGGTGTTCGACAGGTAGGCTCGGGCACTCGTCATGGCCCATCGGTTTGGGTCGTGACGAAAGTGGTATCAGAGCAGTTCTATCCAAGGGTTGTCTGCAAAATGTGTCTAGTAAAATCTTGTTTATGAGTGTGTTGTGCACCACATTTATAAACTTGAGGCTATAGGACATATAGGATGTTATCCTTCCTTCTTATCTTAGATCGTGCAATATAAGAATTCACATTCCTTACAATGTGTTATGTTTTCAGCGATGCCTAAGAAGGCTACAGCAGCCCAGAAGGACAAATCCGTGGCTAATGAGACTACTAGTCAAGGGCCACGAGTTACCAGGGCTCGGGGAGAGTCCCATAGTGAGATTCTATCTCAGACTTCACATACCCTGCCCTCTCTAGAGGAGCTCCGAGGGGCATCAGCTCTAGCGCCTGCCCCTGTACACCCAACTCCTCATCCATATGCACCGGGGCAGGAGATGAGAGATGATATTCAGCTATTGACTCGATTAGTAGCCGCACAATTTAAACCATCAGTGCGAGGGTTTGTGATTTCATTAATTTAGACCCTCTGGTATTCACTGGAGCAGATCCAAATGAGGACCCTCAGGTATTTATCGATAGGATGCAGAGGACTTTGAGGGTGATGAAGGTCACTGCGACTGAGTTAGTTGAGCTAGCTTCCTATAGACTTCAGGATGTTGCAGTTAATTGGTACGAGTCTTGGGAGTTGTCCAGAGGTGAGGATGCCCCTCTAGCGGTATGGCATGAGTTTACAGAGGCTTTTCTTCGTCATTATCTGCCAACAGAGATTAGACGGGCTAGAGTTGATAAGTTTTTTACCATTAGGCAGGGTAATATGAGTGTTCGAGAGTACAACCTTCAGTTTGATTGTTTGGCTAGGTATGATCCCACTATTGTAGCTAAGATGGAGGATCGAGTTCACCGGTTCGTGATGGGGTTGGAGCCGCACCTGCTTAACGACGGTATGTCGGTTTCACTTCAGCCAGGCATGGATATTTCTCGTATTCAAGCATATGCACAGGGTGTAGAGGAGTGTAAGCAAAAGGAGATAGCCGACCGTGAGCATAATAAGGGCCATAATAAGAGAGCGAGATCTTCGGGTCCTTCTGGTGAGTTTCGAGGTGGTCAGAGAAAACAATACCCAAGGTATCCAGCCCATCCATCGGCTAGCGCACCCCTCAGTTTACCGATAGGAGATTTGATCGCTCTACATATTTAGGGCCTAGTCAGAATTCCAGGGCCTCTAGTTCTCGGTATAAGGGTGAGTCAAGTTAGATGAGGTTGCCCTTGCCACGATGTGCTTAGTGGGGTAAGCAGCATGCCGGGCAGTGCCTTATGGGGTTGGGTGTTTGTTATACTCGTGGTTTTCCAGGCAACGTTATGATAGATTGTCCGACGAGAGGTGGTGCAAGCATAGTTCAGCCAGCGGGATCTGCAGCTAGTTCGTCATCATCAGTACGCCCCCCTGGGCAAGGTTCACCAACACCAATGGGTCGTGGTAGAGGCAGATGTAGAGCATCTAGCTCGAGCGATCCTCAAAACTGCATTTATGCATTAGCAGGTCGACAGGATCAAGAGTCGTCACATGATGTTGTTACAGGTATATTATCAGTCTTCTCATATGATGTATATGCATTGATTGATCCAGGTTTCATATTATCGCATGTCACTCCGTTGGTTGCTAGTAAGTTTGAGATAGAACCTGAGTTGATTAAACCTGTTGAGGTGTCCACACATGTTGGGGATCCAGTTAGGGGTGTTCATGGTTCGGTTTGAGTCGGTTTTTCTCTAAAAAGAAACCAAACCAAGTAAGTCAATTTTTCAAATATTGGAACCAAACCAAACCGATTAAGTCGGTTTTTAATCAATTCGATTTTTGTCTGTTTTTGTCGGTTTTTTGTTTTTTTAGTTATTTATCGATTTTTTCTTAAATATGAGACATACACTACCAAACGCATATTTCAGCGACTACATTTTCAACGTAATGCTAAACAATTGCTCTTTAAGAAATCTATCATTTACCAAGATATATTGATGATAATTGACTTAAATAGTGATGAATAATTTAAGTACTCAATTAAAAATTGATTATTTTTAACATGAAACAAATTCTTGTACTTAGCAAAAGAAAACTATCAATCAAACTAGAAGGCATAGAATTAGATTATTATAATAGCAAAGAACTAGACTAAAAATACAAATGACTAATATGTACCATAAAATTTTAGAAACTTTATATAAAAATATACATGCATATATATATATATATATATATATATATATATATATATATATATATATATATATATATATATATATATATAGTGTAATAATAAATTTAAATAGCTAATTTTATAGTCGGTTTGATTCGATTTTTTCGGTTATTTTTTGATTAAAACCAAAACCAAACCAAATTTGATCGGTTTTTAAAATTTAAAATCAAAACCAAACCAAACCTAAAAAGTATCGGGTTTTTTTGGTCGGTTTGGTTCGGTTTTTCGGGTTTTTATGAACACCCCTAGATCCAGTGATATCTAGACAGGTATATAGAGATTGTATAGTAGTAGTTCATAGTCGTTCTACAGTAGCAGACCTGATTGAGTTAGATATGGTAGAATTCGATATTATAGTGGGTATGGATTGGTTGGCTTCTTGTTATGCTAACGTTGATTGTAGATCAAAGATGGTTCAGTTCCAGTTTCCAGGGGAGCCTGTTTTGGAGTGGAAAGGTAATACGGCATCACCGAGAGGTAGGTTTATTTCCTATCTCAAGGCAGGGAAGATGATTAGAAAGGGCTATATTTATCACTTAGTTCGGGTTCAGGATGTGAAAGTAGGGTCACCAACCGTTCAGTCTCTCCCTGTGGTTAATGAGTTTTCTGATGTTTTTCTCGATGAGCTTCCGGGTCTTCTGCCAGAGCAAGAGGTTGAGTTTGCTATCGACATATTACTAGATACTCAGCCGATATCTATTCCTCCTTATAGAATGACACCTGCAGAGCTGAGAGAGTTGAAAGAACAACTAAGGGATTTGCTTGAAAAAAGCTTTATTAAACCTAGTACATCACCGTGGGGAGCACCTATGTTATTTGTGAGGAAGAAAGATGGTTCCTTGCGAATGTGTATTGATTACAGGCAGTTGAATAAGGTGACAATCAAGAATAAGTACCCACTCCTGAGGATTGATGATTTATTTGATCAGTTGTAGGGTGCCAAATGTTTCTCGAAGATAGACTTGAGGTCTGGGTACCATCAGGTAAGGGTTAAGGAGAAAGATATTCCGAAGACAACATTCAGGACCAGATATGGGCACTTTGAGTTTCATGTTATGTCATTCGGTTTGACCAATGCCCCTGCAATATTCATGGACTTGATGAACCATGTGTTCATACCCTTTCTAGATTTGTTCGTGATTGTATTTATCGATGATATATTGGTTTACTCCCGTTCAGAGGCTGAGCATGCAGATCATTTATGTACGGTGCTCAGAGTTCTACAAAAAGAGAAGTTGTATGCAAAACTCTCTAAATGTGAATTCTGGTTGAATTCTTTAGCTTTCCTTGGGCATATTATTTCAAGTGAGGGTATCCGGGTTGATACCTAAAAGATTGAGTCAGTGAATACTTGGCCTAGACTCACGACACCGACGGAGGTTCGTAGCTTCCTCAGTTTGGCAGGTTATTACAGGAGATTCGTAGATGGATTTTCTTCTCTTTCAGCACCATTGACAAAGTTGACTCAGAAGGGAGCTAGGTTTCAATGGACGGATGCTTGCGAGCGGAGTTTCCAGGCATTAAAGGACAGATTAACTTCAGCACCGGTTCTAACACTCCCAGAGGGAACCGATGGTTATGCTATCTATTGTGATGCCTCGGGCATTGGATTGGGTTGTGTACTGATGCAGCACGGTAAGGTTGTATCTTATGCTTCTAGACAACTAAGAAAGCACGAGAAGAATTACCCGACCACCGATTTAGAGTTAGCCGCGGTGATTCATGCACTAAAGATGTGGAGGCACTATTTGTATGGCATTCATGTTGATATCTATACGGATCATAAGAGCCTTCGGTATATCTTCAAGCAAAAGGAATTTAATTTACGCCAAAGGTGATGGTTGGAGCTACTGAAAAACTATGATGTTGATATTTTATACCATCCGGGGAAGGCAAATGTAGTAGCCGATGCTCTCCGTCGTAGATTTATGGGTAGCATGTCATATTTACAGCTAAAGAAGAGTGGGATAGCCCATGAGATTCATCAACTAGCTAGTCTTGGAGTTTGATTACTGGACTCAGGTGATACCAGAGTTACTATTCAGGACACGACAACATCCTCTTTAGTAACTGAAGTGAAGGAAAGGCAATACGAGGATCCTGTGTTAGCTCATTATAGGAGTACAACCTCTCAGAAGGAGAAGACACCATTTGAGATTACGGGAGATGGGGTCCTCAGATATCGAGGATGATTATGTGTCCCTAATGTTGCAGGGCTGCACCGGCAGGCTATGGGAGAGACTCACTATTCTCGTTATTCTGTCCATCCAGGAGAAATAAAGATATATCATGATATCAGGGAAATATATTGGTGGGACGGAATGAAAAAGGATATAGCGGAGTTTGTTCCTCGGTGCCCTAACTGCCAGCAGGTTAAGATTGAGCATCAAAAACCTGGTGGATTATTGCAGGCTATAGAGATTTTGACTTGGAAGTGGGAAGTAATTAATATGGATTTCATCATAGGCTTACCTCGAACCCAGCGTAAGTTCGATTCTAAATGGGTGATTGTTGATAGACTTACAAAATCAGCCCATTTTCTGCTTGTAATGACTACGTATTTAGCAGAGGATTACGCAAGGCTTTACATTAAGGAGATAGTATGAGTTCATGGTGTCCCTATATCTATTATCTCGGATAGAGGTGCTCAGTTTACAGCTAATTTCTGGAGTTCCTTCCAAAAAGGATTGGGAACTCAGGTAAATCTTAGTACATCATTTCATCCCTAGACAGACAGACATGCTTAGCGTACTATTCATACACTTGAGGATATGTTATGGGCTTGTGTGATAGACTTCAAGGGTAGCTGGGATGATTATCTGCCGCTTGTTGAGTTTGCGTATAATAATAGCTATCATTCCAGTATTCAGATGGCTCCATACGAAGCTCTATACGGACGGAAGTGTAGGTCACCTATCGGATGGTTCGATGTTAGGGAAACCAAGTTAGTAGGACCAGAGTTGGTACAACAAGCAATCAAGAAGATTAAGCTTATACAAGAAAGGCTAGCTCAAAGCCGTCAGAAGTCTTATGCGGATAATCGACGACAAGACTTGGAGTTTCAGGTTGACGACTGGTATTCCTAAAGGTATCACCGATGAAAGGTGTTATGAGGTTCAGTAAGAAAGGAAAACTTAGCCCTCGGTACATTGGACCATACAAGATCATACGCAAGGTAGGCCAGGTAGCATATGAGTTAGACTTGCCTTCTGACTTGGAGTCTGTACATCCAGTATTTCATGTGTCTATGCTTAGTAAGTGTATCAGAGATCCTTCTAGAATCGTGCCAGTTGATGATGTTCAGGTCACAGAGCAGTTATCATATGAGGAAGCTCCCATTGCTATACTAGATAGACAGGTTTGGAGATTGAGAACTAAGGACGTAGCTTCGGTTAAAGTACTTTGGAGAAACAATAATGTGGAAGAATGACTTGGGAAGATGAAGGAGACATGAAGTCTAGGTATCCTCACTTGTTTCCTCTTCCATAAGAGGATCAGACTGAGACACCACAGCCTTAAGGTGCGTGTATGGATTCTCGTGTTAGTTATTGTCATTGGTCATGTGAGGCCATTGTTGCTATTGATGAATATGGCCCTGTATAGCCTTGTATTAGTTGGTTTGCTGCGTGACAGGTTGGTAGTAAGTAGGAAAGTTTACAGAAGAGACTCTGGCAAAATTTATGCAAGTCTCTAAGAGTTAACATTCAAGGACGAATGTTTCTAGGGGGAAGGATGTTACATTTCGCACTTTCGTACATTAAAGTTTCATCGTAAGTTGATCAATGTAAGCTCGGGAATAAGATTAATTTTAAGGATATATGTAATTATGTTATTTATAACAGGTTATAAGTAAGTGTCGTGAAGGTTAGAGGGTAAACAACTCAAAAAGAATGAGTTTCGTTGAAGTTTGACAATTTGGGATAAAATACAGTCCAAGCTATAATACCCCATATTTATGGACTAGTGCCACATGACCATGATAGTAAGGTGTATAAAGTATGTTAAAGGTGATTAGTATTTTAAGTAATTTGAGATAATTCCTAATTATATTGATAATGGGTTAATTATTGATTTTAGTGGGAAGTTAACTAATTAGGTAGACCTCCCAACGTGGCAGCAAGTTGGATTGTTAATCAAGCCTAATAGTGACTAGGTAAATTAGGTAGCTAGGTGGCATAATTAGGGGATTCTTTGGCAAAGTAATCACATAAAGTGGGGCCCACACCCACTTTGATAAAGACAATTAAAGTGAGATGTATAGGCTTGCTAGTAATGGATGGAAAGTTTCAAAAAGAATTCATATGAACCCTTATAGTGCTACAGCAGCGTGAGATGCAATTTTAATGGAGCACGGTACAATCTTTCTCAATAATATCATACGGATTTTTTCCTACGTCGATCCGTCGTTACGTGTTTTTCGCAAAAGACATAGGTTAGAGGGATTGTTAAGAGAATCGGCTCAGGTATGTTAAGGTTATCCCTTCTTTCCTTTTGGCATGATCCATACGATACAAATGAAATGAGCAAACGCACAACTTCCATAAATGCCTCTATTCATAGAAACACTAGGGGTGCCTATGTTGTTGCTTCACCATGTGTCTTATTATCATATCATATGTTCATGGGTTTTAGAAAATACGTAAGTTGATAAAGTTATTTCTTGATATTACCCGAAGGCATATTGATCGTATGACATCCCGAGAGATCTTATTGACTTACTTCATTATGTATTGCATTCATTTATACATGTACATTGACCCATGACTAGATGGCATTATATATATATATATATATATATATATATATATATATATATATATATATATATATATATATATATATATACATACATGGGGTATGGAGAAAGGTTACGACGTTATATACGCACCACCTCCTGATCAGTTGGTATACGTTGATGATTTCGCCTACTGAGGCCGAGATAATATGATGGGATGCCCTCAGAGGCTTGATGATATTATGTACGCATATACCTATGCATGATACGATCTTCATACGCACATGCATGACATTATAAATATTTCAGGGTTCACAAAGTTATTTAGATTTACAGGCGGATTCCTTTACTCTATATTTCTTTTATATCTCCTATGTACTGATTTTCATGCCTTACATACTCGGTACATTATTCGTATTAACGCCCCTATTTCCTGGGGCCTGCGTTTCATGCCCACAGGTGCAGGTAGACAGGCTGGCGGTCCCCCTTCTTAGGATCCTTGTTCAGCGAGAGTTGGTATGCTCCATTTGATCCGGAGATGCTTTTGGGTTTTGGTACGATATGTTTGTGTACATATATGGGTATGACGGGGCCCAGTCTCATCTTTTATACAGTTGTACACTCTATTAGAGGTTTGTAGACAGTCATGTATAGTCGGATAGTATGTGGCCTTGTCGGCTCGCCCTACTGTATATTCCGTATATATATATATATATATATATATATATATATATATATATATATATATATATATATATATATATATATATATATGTACATATGTATTTTTGGCGCGTTTTATAGCGTATGTTATTCAGATAATTCAGTAGTTTACTTCCAGACATTATGCATGTCCTACACTTATTTCATGTTTTATCTTAGACGTATGCTTAGGGGTGTTCGACAGGTAGGCTCGGGCACTCGTCATGGCCCATCGATTTGGGTCATGACAATGTGGTTCACCCAGTCAGTTGTGGATTCAAAGGAATACTTGGTCCGGGAGTTCTATGCCAATGTGGCACATATCAAAAACGGGACCAAAGTTACAAAAGTGAGAAATCTGAAGGTGCGGTTCGACCAGATCACACTGAACTCCTACTTGGGGTTTGAGGATATGGATCCAGTACAGTACTTGGAGAAGCTGGCGATGGGTGATGCAGCTCGCCCTTGGCTAGCTGAGCTTCTTGCAGCCCCAGGGCCACCACCACCATGGATCACTGCAGGGGTTCCTATTTAGCGGAACACCGTAAATTTTGAGGCGAAGGGATGGCAGACCTTCGTATGCAGCAGACTAGACCCATGCCAGAACGAGACAAACTTACCTATTCCACGGGCAGTTCTGGTCACCTCTATTATGGCCAGGTACCCGATCAATGTGGGTGCCGTGATATCGGCTAACATGTCAGTGGTCGCCAGGCAGGCTGATACTTCCTACCCGTATCGCAACATCATCATTGAGTACCTTACGGATGCACATGTAGAGCCTAGAAACTATGACACGAAGGTTCGGGCAAAGAAGCCCTTCTCTTGGTATTATCTGATGGATGCACACATCCCCAAGAGAAAAGGTCAGCCGACTACCACCGTAGGCCAATCTGATGAGCCATCAGTGGTAGGTACAAAGACAGTTGATATGCCATCCACTTCAGCAGAGCCTTCTACCAGTGCAACTGCTATTCCTCTACCTTCAGGCTCAGTACCTCCCTCGGCTTTGAAGCCGGTACCGATGCCATCTGCTCTACTCTCTGCACTGCGAGTCTCCCAGACACTGGCGAGCCTCAACAACTGGATGCAGACAACTACTGCAAAGTTGACTGACATATCTAGTCAGGTTGCAGCATAATCATCCTCTCCGGTACCCCAGATTTCTCCCACAGTCGAAGAAACATTGAAGAAGATCTTGGACAACCAGAACACTATCATGGCTACTCTGGTACAACATGGGTCCGTGATTGAAGAATTGGGCAAAGAAGTAAAGAAGATGCGGAAGTCACAGGCTTCGAAGAAATCGGTGGATAAGCTCCAGCGACATGTCATCAAGCTTGCAGCAGCCAGAGACATTCCATTCGACATGTAGATAGACCCGCACCACCCAGGCCCAGTTCCTATAGAGCCCACTACAGCAGCTGGCCAGTCTGAGGAGCCAGACCTTATTGTTGACACTGCTGAGGCAGTCCGTCAGATGTTCACCAACCCAGCTACTCCCAGACTTGAGGATGATGAGGTCCAATCGGAGACTGCGGTCGGTGCCACTGCTGGGGACACAGAGCCATAGGGAGTTTTCTTCACTCTCACCCTTCTTATACTCTTATTTTGTTAAGCATTGGGGACAATGCTTATTTTTATTCGGGGGGTGGAGTTTCTTTGGCATTTTGATGATTCTAATGATGTATTTTGATAACTATGAGACAAATTGGCATGTAATTAACTTAATACTATTTTCTCCTTACTTCTTGTTATGTATATATTCTCTCTTATCCCTCTTTATGTATATTCGTTTAGCTTTTAATAGCTTTTTGCTTTATTAACTTCTTTATCTTTATGTTTGTCTTCTTTTTGACTTGGTAGCTTCTTTTTTATTTGCCTTTTGAAGTAGTAGCTTCTTTTTGCTTTAATAGCTTATTTTTATGTTTTAGTGGATAATAATCCTTTGGTTTTCTTAATGCCATGGTTCTTTCCAAAGGTGGGTTTTTGTGTGAACTAGATGACTCTTCTCAACGATGGATGACGCGACAATCTTCTTAAGGGATTGAGTCTGTTGTTGGTAGTTATGTAATAATAGTAGTAATAATGAATTAAAAAAACCTAATTGAGTCATGCTCGAAGAGTTAAACATGCTTCACTTGGTACAAACACACTTAACTACGTGCTTATGGTTAAAAACAAGGTTGTTGGAAAGAAATAGCTCTAGTTAGTGACCTTTTGACTCTTGTGTTGACTTAGGCAATCATCGAGTGGTTTAGTCTAACCATAGTGATTTTCAATCTTGAATATGGTCGTTGTGGTCCCTCAACTCTATCTTCTTTAACAATCCAGCTGCGTGAGAGGTAAGATATTGTTGTTGCACGTCCAAGTACCCGTGCAACTGGTCTAGAACTTGCCCCGAATGTGTTTCTAGGCAAAATTATAAGTTTTGCTTGGCTTGAGAAGTGATTGTAGGCTCTCCTTGACCCGCTTGAAATTTTTCATGGCCCACCAATGTTGTTATCCCTAGTCAACCCAATTGAGCCTAAAAATAATTGGCACACGAGCTTGTGACCCACTCTAGGAACCCGAGCTTTTCTCACACTCTTGTGAAATAATTGGCTAAAAACGTAAGTATGGGGGAGAGACAAGGAGTTTGAAAAAAGTATCAAGACAAAAGAGAAAAGAAATGAGGAAAAGGAAAGGCAAGAAAAAGAAAGAACAAAAATAAAAATGCAAAAAGAAAGTGAATAAGTTGAAAAGTTGAAGGGATTCAAGGAAAAGTAATGATGCGAAGCATGAAAAAAGCAAAGAAGGAGAAAATGAATAACATGACCAAGAAAGAGTGATGTTAAGTCTCTCTAGTTCCCCTAAGGAAAAGAAAATGCCTCAAAGAGTTGGCAAAAGCATGAGCCGATAAAAGAAAATGGAGTGCTTAAGGAAAGGTGAACCTATTCTATCATAGCTTATCCAACCTTAGTCCAAAAGCATTCATTGCATCCCGAAAAAGCCCTGCGTGATTTCAAGCCGAGTAAGCTTACATTAGTAGTGATTTACATGAGGGGCAAGCCTATGGTACTTAAAGTCGTACTTGCGACATTCTTTTGAGAGAGATGAATGAACCTTTCACAAATCTTTGAATTGAGTGCTATATTCTTAAGTAAGATAAGCAAACGGAGAGTAGAGGAGGAGGAGTTTGGGATCCATAATGACCTACATGAAAGAGCGAGCTTCCTTGATGAATAAAGTCAACTTTTGATGCTCAAGTGTCACATTAGAACCATTCGTGCTTAAAAGTTTAACTTGTTTCCTTGTTGATAATTCATAAGTGTCGTAGGTAATTGTTGGTTCCAATTGATGTGTGATTGATTCACCTTTGATTAGCTGGAATGAATCTTAACTTATGGAGGAGGGAACTACTTTATTTACTTGAGGACAATCAAAAACTTAAGTTTGGGAGAGTTGATAAGTGGGGATTTTGACTATTTATTAGTACCTTTTAGCTTCGTTTTAGTCCAAAAGCGCTTAATTGTATTCCCGAAAACTGATGAAATGTACTTAATTACAGGAATATTGGAATATGAGCTCCCGAGATGAAATCCAACTCAAGAAGGAGTAATCTGAACTCAAAGACAAAAATAGGCACAAAAGCTCAAAGTGCGGACCGCAGAATATCATCTGCGGCCGCACGTCGTGAAGCAAGCAATTCCATCAGAGAATGTTGCAAGATGCGGACCGCACACGAATTGTGCGGCCGCAGAAGCTGGGTCAAAGCAAAAGTTCAGAGAATTTGCACCTCCAGTCCAACACAAGTGCGGACCGCACAATTATTGTGCGGCTACAGAAGAAGAGCTACGCGGCCGCATAATTCTATATGCGGACCGCAGAAGAACAAAGTGCAGCCATAAAACATTATTGTGTGGATCGCAGAAAGAGGGCAGTGCGGTCGCACTTCATTATTATGCGGCCGCAGATTTCCAACCTTTTCAAGTTGAAGCAAAGTGCGGACCGCACATGGAATTGTGCGGACGCAGAATCTCCGAAAGGGCATTTTTGTCCAAAATTCCAGCTTTGTATAAATACAAGAGTTTTACTTTTTTAGGTCAACTTTTGACATCAGCTGCTACAATAGACATTTTGTTTTTACTCTTTTTAGTAGTTTTTGCTATTTTGAGCTTGATTTCATCATTTTAATTATCAATATGGGTTTAATTATCATTTCTTCTCCTATTTCTTCTAGTTTAAGCATGAGTAGCTAAATTTTTACTAGGGTTGTGTTTCAACCCTATTGTGTAAACTTAATGGGTGTTTGATTTATTGCTTGTTTATGGTTGGGTGTTTATTATCTAGCCTTGTTCTTGTTTTTATTTGAAGAATTAATGGTTGCAAACATTAATTCATGCCTATTTGACTTAGTCTCTACTTGAGAAAGAGAGACAGTCTAGAAAAACTTGACTAGCAAGAAATTGGGTTAATCGAGAGATTGATAAGTACAATTAAAGGGTTGAACCTAGAGATAGTAAAACCCGACTTGAGCTTCTTATCAACTATTTTGTTCAATACCCATTTGGACTTGAGAAAGCCAAATTTGGCAAATCACTCTCTGACCGAGAGGTATTGAGTGGGTACTTGAGTGTTGATAGCTATAATACACCCCGACCAATAAAACAAGCTTTAAAGTTTACAACCCATTAAGCAAACACCTAGGTCAAGGTCATAGCCCTAGACTTTTATATCATTTGAAAAACAACAAAAATAATTTCCTAGTTTCATTCTTTGAATTGCAATCGTAGTTTAGTTTAGATTTTTAAACAAAACCAAATATTTCAGAAGTGCAAATTTAGATATACAAACTCACGTGCTAAGATATATACTACTAACACCCATTCATATAGCTCCCTGCGGAATTCGACCCCGACTCTTGTTGGGTATTACTATTGCATTGACTGTTTTCATAACCTTAAAGAGAGGAGTGAAATTGGACGAGATCACTTCTACACCATCATCAGATTCATATTCTCTATTCTCCTTAATCAAAATAACTCGTCGGTTAGGACATTCATATTGCATATGTCCTCTCCCCTGACATTTATGACAAATAATAGAACTCGAATTTTTGTGAAGTTTAGGTTGAGTAGAGTTCCCTCCCTCTTTAAGATCTACCTTATTTTTATTCTTTTCAGCTGATTGAGATGACTTGACTTCAGTTTTTACCTCTTTACTCTTACTCGAAAAAGATCTCCAAGTAGTTTTATCTCAATTACAACTAGCAAATGATGACTTGTTTTGATCTCTAAGTATCCTCTCTACCTTAGTAGCCAAGTGCAACATCTTTACTACAGAATGACAATCCCTAGAAAATTCAATCTGATTAGTAATGTCCTTATTTAACCTAGAGTGAAATCGAGTCATAATGGTTTCCTTGGCCTCATTTAGGTTGGCCTCCATCCTAAGCACCTCCATGGTATTGTAATACTCTTCAACATTTTTTGTGGCCTTGCACCAAGCTGTGCAACTTCTTAATGATCTCTCTATGGTAATGTGAAGGTATAAATCTACCCCTCATTGCTCTCTTCGACTATTCCCAAGTCTCAATTGGTATGTCACCAAGCCTTCTACGATCAAGCTCATTTCTTTCAAGACAAGCAGAGGCATATCCCTCGAATTCAGTCACTGCCATTTGAACTTTCTTCTCTTCGGATTAGTTATGAACTCTGTAAATCCTTTTCACCTTTGCTTGCCACTCCAAGTATGCATCCACGTCAGTTGTTCCCTCAAAGGAAGGAATCTTCATCTTAATGCTACCCAAGTTTTTATCAACTCCTTCATCTCGGTTATGTTGATTCCACTGTCGCATCCCAAATCCTATGCCATGCCTACCTCCTCTCCTACCCCCTCTCAAGCCTTGATGACCATACTCAGTATAGTCATCAAAATCTTCATTTTTAAATTCTTCACATGGGCCATATTTTGAAGGTACTCTAACTTGTGGTGGATCCTTCCTCATATTTTGAGGTGGATCTTGATGTACTGCGGGTGTCGGAGCTACTAGTAGTGTATGATTAGCCCTCTGCAAGTTTTCTACCTGCAAGGTCAGATGTTGTATATGTTGCATCATAGTTTACAACATTTTATTAGTTCCTTCAGCCTGAGCTGGTGCTTTAGTGCCACTGGTACTATGCTCAACGCCAAACATTCTCTCACAATTATGTATTCTCACGTTTTACTCGTATATATTCTCTGTCTCACTCCTTGGAAATCCTCAAAGTTTGAGCTCAACTCACAAATCACTTATCCAAGAATGAGTTTTCTTGAAAGTAATTTAAGAGTGGAGTTTATGTAATCAAGAACAAACTTTTAAAAACTAAGTACGGGGGCCAAGAAATTTCTACGAAAATAATGAGAAAAGCACGAACGAATTGGTACGAAAGAAATAGTCAGTTTCAAATATTAAGAATGACTTAATGCGAACTAGCACTAGCTTGTTCTTAACAAGAATCCCTAATGAATCTTTCTTACCCAAAACTGTCTTTCCCCAACAATCAACAAGAACACGTCAATTATTTCCTTTCTAATCTTTTTTTTAAAACTCAAGAACAATTTTTTTTCCAACTCGACTAGGGTTTAGTCGAAAACAAGAACTATACCCTTTTTTTTTACTAATTCGGATCTTGATTTCAAAATCGGGGAACGTGGGTTTGTTAGAACAATACCCGAGCCTTTGCTATGATACCAACTGATATGATCCGAGATAAACAATACAACCGAATATGAAAATAACAATGAATAAAGCAAAACTAATGATAGATTTGATTAAGATAATCAAAGTAGTCTGAATAATGAAGTATAAAAGAAAATCTAGAATCCTAAGTGAAGATCTCAAGCAACAATCGAAATACTATCTGATCACCTCCCAAGAACGACAAATTAGAAAACCTAGTTATAAAGAAAGGAGAAGAAGATTACCCTCAAGAACCCAAGTCTTGAAAATAGGTAATCCAAAGTCGAACTCGAACCAAGAGATTCCAAATTTCTCTCAAGAGTTTTATTATGTCAAAATATATTAAGTTCCTAATGAAATAACCCTAGGTTATTATAAATACACAATGGATAAAATAGGAAAAGTTTCAAAGTTAATGTCCCAAAAAAACTCGTCAGGCCAAACCGTAACCCTAACCATGACACAGAGCTAACCCGTGATGAATTCCAGAAGCTTATTTTCTTCATCTCTTCAGACCCCTCTTGGACCGTAGCCAGCGGTTGGTAAAACCGTATCACACGGTTTGACTTGGGGTCTTGATTCTTCAATTCTCAAGACTCCAAACATAGTATCATTTGCATGAATCCTCCAAGTAACTCTCCAAATATCTTCTAGTCAATTGTTGAAGACCATGCAACTCCTCAGTGTGCATCCCTCGGGCGTTCTTGGACTTGGAGCGAGTCAACGGTCCATTAGATAATTCGGGGTCATCTTCAATATCCTCCGCTTTGCTCGGGCTATCTAGGATCGTATCATTAATGAACTCAGTTTTCAAACCATTACTAAGGAAGTCAGTGCTTGTGTTTTTTGATGACATCTTAATTAATAGCAAGGGTATGACTGTCCATCTTCAACATGTTAAAGTTGTGTTTGAATTGATGAAAAGGTATCAGTTGTATGCCAAACTTTCTAAATGTGCTTTTGGAGTATCTAAGGTCGAGTATTTATGCCACTTTATCAGTAAGGAAGGGATGTCTACAGATCCAAGGAAGATTTCAGCTGTGCAACAGTGGCCAATTCATGATAACATCAAGAAACTAAAAGGGTTTCTTGGCCTAGCTGGGTACTATAAGAGATTTATAAAGGGGTATGGTTCCATTTGCAAAGCATTACATGAGATGCTTAAGAATGATGATTTTTTATGGATAGAGGAATCCACAATAACATTTGACAGACTCAAACAAGCCTTAATTTATGCTCATGTTATTGCCATGCCTTATTACTCCAAGCCATTCATAGTAGTGACTGATGCTAGTGGAAAGGGCATTGGAGATATTTTGATGCAGCAAGGTCACCATATAGCTTACATTAGCATATTTGTAGCCCCTAGGCATCAAGATATGTCTTTTTATGACAGGGAGATCTTAGCTCTCATCTTTGCTGTTACTAAATGGTCTCCTTATTTGCTGGAAAGAAAATTTATTATTAAGATAGATCAAAGTCTTTAAAGTACCTTTTAGACTAACATATACACACTGATTTTTAGGTGTCTGGGATTTGTAAACTTATGGTCTTTGATTTCTCTATTGAATATAAGAAGGGAGCTGAAAACAAAGATGTTGATGCTTTGTCTAGGAAACCTGAGGTTGAACTATTGGCCATCTCAATATTAAAATCAAATGATTCATTACTTACACAGATACAGAATACTTGGTCTAATGATCCATACTTGCAGGAGGTGATTGCTAAGTTGCAGATACAACCATTTAAGTCATTCACTTGGCTTAATAACTAATTGAGGTGGAGGGGAAGATTGGTAGTAGGCATGACCCACAACTGAGGAAAACTATTATTGAGTTGTGGCATGCAACCACCCAAGGTGGACATTCTGGTATGGATGCAACTATAAAAAGACTTCAATCACTATTCCATTGGAAGGCCCTCATTGCAGACACTAGAGAATTCATCAACAAATGTGATATTTGCCAATGACATAAATATTATGCACCTGCATATCCTGGTCTATGATGCTATTACTAATCCCAGATGGTGTATGGACTGACATTTTCCTTGACTTTATTGAAGGTCTACTAAAGTCTAATGGAAATGAGGTGATATTGTTAGTGGTTGATAGATTGAGTAAGTATGGGCATTTCATGATCTTATCTCACCCTTACACTGCTCAGTCTGTAGCACAATGCTTCCTTGATAAGGTTTTTAAATTGCATGGCATTCCTGTCACCATGACCAGTGATAGAGATCATGTGTTTCTCAACAATATTTGGAAAGAACTATTTTCATTGCAAGGAGTCTAGTTGCAAAGATCAACAATCTATCATCCCCAAACTGATGGGCAGACTAAAGTCTTAAACAGAACATTGGAAACTTACTTAAGGTGCTTTTGTTCTGATAGTCCAAAGGATTGGTCTTCCTACTTACCTCTTGTTGAATGGTGGTACAATACCACCTACCACTCCACTATAAATGAATTTATCTATGGTCAGAAGCCTCATATACATCTCCCTTACTTAGCTGGTAAGACTGATACTGAAATGGTGGATAGATCACTAACAGCTAGAGAAGCTATTCTATAGCTTTTGAAATGACATTTGTCAAGAGCCCAACAGAGAATGAAAGATTTGTCCGACAAACACAGAACTGATAGAAATTTTGAGGTTGGTGATTGGGTATATTTGAAGCTGCGACCTTATAAACAAGTCTCTATGGCCAACAGGCCCTTCAACAATCTAGCTGCAAAGTATTTTGGCCCTTATCCTATTGAAGCTAAGGTGGGAGCAATTGCTTATAGACTACTACTACCAGCTGATGCCTTGCTTCATCACACCTTCCGTGCCTCTCAACTTAAAAGGTTCTTAGAAGTCCCACATGTTATAAATCATCCTCCTATCCTCCATATGTGTAGCACTTATTGTCCCTTACCTGAAGTTGTTCTTCATAAAAGATTGGTTAAGAGGGGGAATAAGGTTGTATGTCAAGTTCTTGTCAAGTGGACTAGCATTGAAGCTTCTCAGGCCACCTGGGAATATCTTTCTGATTTGCAACACAAATTTTCCTCCTTTCACCCTTGAGGTCAAGGATGCTCTTTTGCATGGGTATTGTTGCAAGATATAGAAGACGAGCTGAGTTGGCAGAGTTAGTTACAAGCAGAGCTGATGTGACAGAGTTAGTTAGAATAAATTAATGTTAGTTACTCAGTTAGTTAGAATTAGTTGGAGGCACTCTGTAGTTATATAATTCACTGATCCACTCTATAAATACATTGTAATTCATATAGTGATATTCATTCATATAATAATAATAATCATTCTCTCTTCTCTTCTAAATTCTCTGAGCTATTTTCTCGGCAATCCGCCCTGGCTTAGCTTCCATCATATTCGAGCCTTAGCTCCTAGATTTCTTGACGATTCATTCTTCAAATTGCATCAAAACGTCAATTCTATTTTCAACCAAAAGAAAACATACTAATTACAAAGATAAAGAAACAAATATAAGCCGGATTTGGACGAGCATTTTCTGAAAATGGATTAGGACCACCTTCATCAACTAGTTCAAAGTTCTAACATCAAGTTGAAGAACTAGTTGTAGGCCACAAAATTAATTTTTTGGTGATCAAACTATAGGCCACAGTCTAAAGTTGTTTGTAAGGTTGAATTCACCCAAGAGATACAAACTAATTTTGACTTTCATCTAAAGTTCCGAAAGCAAATAAAAAAGGCATTAGTTATTATTAGTAGTAGTATTATAGTAGAAGTTGTAGACTGATGGTCCACAATTTTATTGTGCTAGGTGATTTTCATTTTTTGTTCAACTTCAACGTACAAAATGATGAACCTCTAGTTTTATGACAATGTTTCATGTAACTCAAATTATTAGCAAAGGTTAGAAAATATTATGATGGGTGTTTGTTAGGAAGCTAACAAATATTGAAATACAAGCTTGCTAGGGGTGTCAAATGAGCGGGTTGGGCCGATTTTGTGCGGGTCAAAATAGGTTGAGTCAATAATTTGACCCGTCTAAAAGTTATTTGGGCTAAGATGAGCTGGATCAAAATAAGCTAAAATTTGGGTTATAGCCCAACCCGCCCAACTATTATCAAGTTTTACTTAATATGCGTTATTTATATAACATATCAAACAAAAATAAATTTATTTCTAAGATATTTTGGCAAAGTTACTCATAGATCAATTTGGACTAAAAATCAGCCCAACTTTAAATGAGTTGAGACGGATTGGGTCAATATAGGTTGAGTTCAATAAATGGACTTTGGACGGGTTACTTAGGCTTGGGACAAATTTGACATGGAAATTTTACCTCATATAGCAAAGGTATACACCCAATTTATTATAAACCAAAATTATTTTTAAAAATTATTTTTTATAGCTACCTTTTATATTTTATAGCAAAATAAGTATTTATGGTATATACTACCATTCAAGCATGAAATACGCTATTTATGTTTTTCCTCTCTCTTTCTTTCAATTAACACACGATTCTCTCTCAAAATTTTTCTTCTTTCTCTCTCTCTTCGAGCAACATAGGCAGAATCATAGATACACGAAAGAGAAACAAATCATGAAAAAAGCCTAAAAATCTCAAAATTAGAAACATGAAAGTAAACCTATAATAAAAAAAGGAAGCAGAGATACCCTGGGCGACAAAGAGATTGAAGAGAAAGAGGAATTCTTAGCGCGGTAAGTAAGAGAGAAAAGAGGAAGAAACAGTCGAATTGGAAGCGTTGTAAATTGTAATGGAAGAGGTAGTGAAGCGATACAAGGAGTCTTGGCTGAAAAACGCCATCTCTAACGAACTTTCTTCTCTTCTTTGCTATTTAGTCATGTACAATGATACAAATATATTGTATTCTATACAAATTCACTCAAACACATTGTATTTTTATATAAATATATTTTTTTTGCTTGTGTTTATGTATTTTGAAGGCCTGTATTTTTTTAATACAGCTGAATATACATGTATTCATGCATACTGTACATATAGTATTTATGAATATAGGATATAAACATTGAAATACATGGAATACAAACATTAAAATAGAACAAAATATAAACAGTGAATACATTTAATTTTAAAATACAATAAAATATTGTAAAATACAGTGAATACAAATAGAAATACAGTGAATATAACAACAACAATAACATGCCCAGTATAATCCCACAAGTGGGGTCTGGGGAGGGTAGTGTGTACGCAGACCTTACCCCTACCTGGAGAGGTAGAGAGACTGTTTTCGATAAACCCTCGGCTCAAGATAAGGTGGAAAGGAAGAAAAAAGAAGAAGAAGAAGAAGAAGAAGAAGAAAGATGGGGGAGAAAGAAAGACGAGGGAGACAAAAGATGATAAGAAAAAAGATGAGAGAAAGTAGCATTAGATAGTAACAATCAGGGAGCAACAATTTCCAGTAGAAGGGAGAAAGAGTAGCATCAAATAGTAACAATTAGGGAGCAACCATTTCCAGTAGCAATTTTCAAAAACAATGAACGTGGTTGCTAAGTACCGGATATAATAACAAACTAAAAAGAAGTAACTTTCAACCAATAACAAGAAGATTACTAGTACTACGTACTGGTAAACATAGGAGAAACTCACAACTACCTGTCAACCCACCACATTAATTTTCGACCTCCACATCTTTCTATCACTAGTCATGTCCTCAGTTAGGTGAAACACTAACATGTCCTGCCTAATCACCTCTCCCCAATACTTCCTTGGCCTACCCCTGCCTTTCCTCAAGCCCGCCACGGTCAACCTCTCACACCTCCTGACCGGGGCATCTGTGTCTCTCCTTCTCACATGCCCAAACCATCGCAGCCTCGATTCCCGCAACTTGGCATCCACGGATGCCACTCCCACCTTGACCCTAATAACTTCATTCCTGATCTTGTCTTTTCTGATATGTCTACACATCCATCTCAACATCCTCATTTCAGCTTCGCTCATCTTCTGGACATGGGACTTCTTGACGGACCAACACTCAGCTCTATACAACATAGCCAATCTAACCACCACCCTGTAGAATTTGCCCTTAAGTCTAGGCGGCACATTCTTATCGTATAAAACCCCCGAAGCTAGCCTCCATCTCATCCAACTCGCTCCAATGCGGTGGGTAACATCCTCGTCAATCTCTCCATTGCCTTGGATTATAGACCCAAGATACTTGAAACTATCTCTCGTGGGAATGACTTGGGTATCAATCTTTACTTCCACTACTTCTTCATGCCTCTCATCAATAAACTTGTACTCCAAGTATTCAGTTTTCGACCTACTCAACTTGAAACCTTTGGACTCCAGCATCTGTCTCCAAACTTCCAACCTAGCGTTAACACCCCCTCACGTCTTGTCAATCAGAATTATGTCATCAGCAAATAACATACACCATAAAATCCTCCCTTGTATGTGTCGTGTCAGCACATCCAACGCTAGGACAAACAAAAACGGGCTAAGGCTTGATCCCTAATGCAACCCCATCTCCACAGGAAAATGTTCCGAGTCTCTTCCCGCAGTCCTTACCCGAGTTTTACACCATCGTACATGTCCTTAATCACCCTAATGTACGCTACCAGGACTCCTCTAACCTCCAAACATCTCCATAGTACCTCCCTCGGGACTTTGTCATAAGCCCTCTCAAGGTTAATGAACACCATGTGCAAGTCCTTTTTCCTCTCTCTATACTGCTCCACCAATCGTCTCACAAGCTGAATGGTTTCTGTAGTTGACCATCCCGATATAAATTTGAACTGGTTCTCAGAGATAGATACACCCGTCTTCACTCTCTGCTCCACCACCCTCTCACAAACCTTCATAGTGTGACTCAACAGCTTGATACCCGTCTTCTTCGTCTTGAAAATTACGTTAAACAGGCTAGAAATACAGCAATACAACCAATAAAATATACTGAATACAACAGTAATAACATGTAATATGAATAACTAAAATACTATTTATACAAATATATTTGAATACACTGAATATAAAATAGCGAATACAGTAAATACAAACATTGAATCTAATGAATGCAACAGTAAAAAAATATATTTAAACACACTAAATACAAAAGTTATACTCCCTCCGTTTCAATTTATGTGAACCTGTTTGACTGGGCACGCAGTTTAAGAAAAAATGAAGACTTTTGAAATTTATGGTCCTAAACAAATCAAAAAAGGGCCTAGAGTATTTGCGTGGTTATAAAAGCTTCTCATTAAGGGTAGAATTATAAATTTAAGCTAAATTATTTCGAAATTTAGAAAGGGGTCATTCTTTTTGGAACGAACCGAAAAGGAAATAGGTTCACATAAACTGGAACGGAGGGAGTATACAACTGAAAAATTATTCTAATTAATTGGGTTGATAATGAGGCATATTAGAATTGATTTTGTTGAGTTATATTAGGAGTGTATCACGCTAATTGATATTATTTTCGTTATTAGACAGCAGAACATACCTATTTTTAAGGTGATTGCCGTTAATGTATTCATGAATTCATGACGCGAATACATGTGAATACATGCGCGTACAACTGGACTGCCCTGATTTTAGGTGCTTCTTGGTGTTGTATTCATGAATACAACATCGCGAATACATGTGAATACATGCGCGTACAGCTGGACTACCCTGATTTTAGGCGCTTTTTGCTGCTGTATTCATGAATACATGACGCGAATACATATGAATACATGCGCGTACAGCTGAACTGCCCTGATTTTAGGCATTTTTTGCTACTGTATTCATGAATACATCAGCGCAAATACATCAAATACACTACCGTAACAATTGAATAGCAGCTATAGGAAGTAATTATGTATATGGTAGCTATAGGAAGTTAATAGCCACTAAACAGTAGTGATTTATAAAAATTCCTCATTTGACATCCCTAAGGCTAGCTTAGATTTTGGTTTAGAGCATGTTTGGAAAGCCACCTAGGAATTGAATTTGGGTGTAATTACACAGTTTGGGATGTTTGTTTGGTCAAGTAATTACTTGGTTAGCATAAAATTGAGTGTAGTTGAAGGGGGTGTAATTACACTCTCGAATTCTCAAGGGGGAGGTGAGAATTGGTGGTAATTACAATGTGCAATTACAAGGTTGCCTTTTAGTGTCTTTCTTTTTTATTTTTATTTTAATTTATTTTCATTATAACTTTTTATTTCTATTATTTTACTTTTTAAATTTTATTTTTACTTTTTAATTTCTTTGTACATTATTTATCTTTTATTTCTCTACCTTTACTTCTTGTGATTCTATGTAATTGCTTATATTTTATATTTTATTTATTTTATTATTTTATTTTTTGAAACTACACCTCCTAATATTAGAAATAATGAGTCACTAACAAACTTGGCATATAATGAGTGATGCAATAAAGTGGAATTTCGTTGTTGAATGTGGTTATAAACTTATTATGTTTCCTAATCTTAAGTTGTAGTGGAACTTACGATTATTATGTTGGAATTTGACATATGTTAAACTTTTTTTTTTGAATTTTGATATTGTGTTATATTCATGATTCCAATTTACTTGATTTAGTAGTATTGGCTCACATTGCATGTTGTTCAATATTTAGTTAGAATTGATAGATTTGTTTTATTAAATATTTGAATAATGTTATGACATTATATTTATAAATATTAATTTATTTTATCAAATATGAATTCCATGATGTTCTTACAAAACGTATGTTTTTAGTTTTTGTAAGTATCTAAACTAAATATTTTTAATTTGGAATATATATAAAAATTATTTTACAATATTAGTTATAAATATATAATTACTATTTAATGTATATTCACGAAAAATATATATCTTAAATACCAAATATAATATCATGTATACTTATAAAAATTTATAGGCATGCATTTATTCTATTAGCTTTTAAGTTTTGATAATTATTTCATTTAAAATTTAATCTAACTGTGTAATTACACTTATGCAACCAAACAGTAAAATTGTAATTACACTATGACAAACAAACATGTCGTTGTAATTACTAAGTTGTGTAATTACTATCATAATAATTATACCAGTTTCAATTACCCGATGACTTTCCAAACATGCCCTTAAAGTTCACAAAGAAAATTTATAATAGTACCAGTGGAAGATGTAGATCATGCTTTATAGTTGTCGCTCAAATTTCTGATTTAACTGGTTGCGTTGTGTAGCCAAAATCTAAACATCGGTCAAAATGGACAAAATTTAAATAATGGCCTCAACAATGGCTATTTGTGAAAATTTCCCATTGACCCCGTGACAAAAGTTAAATACAAATAAAATTATGAGCGACACTAGGGCTTTAGCATATTTATACTGCTTTGTTTTTTCCCCCCTCCTTTTCTCCATCTCTTGTACTCGCCGTCGTTTCCTCCTCAGCACCACTTGAAACCCCAAAGATGGTACATTTTCTCCTCTCTTCTTCTCATTTTGCATATCAAATTTTCTATTATGTTTCTTTGCTTTAGAATATTGACCTGATAGTTATTCCGTATTATATCATCTTTGTTTTACGATTCTGAACTGTAGTGAATCTTGATTTTTGTTTTATGGAAGAAGTGTTAGGTTTTACTCCTTTTCCCTTTATTGGATTTGCTCCAAAATCCTAATTTGCAACATGTTTGTCCATTTTATGGAAGTTTTGCTTTTGGAATACAATAGTTTTTAGTTTATTATTCAGAAAAGAAAAGGAGAGAATTCAGGTTTAAATCACAATAGAGGCAAAATAAACACTAGGTGACTTCTTACCATCTGCCTAAGCTTGGGTGGGCTGCCTTACCCAGTATCTGTGGTGGTGTCGCAAGCTGACCTGGAGCCAAAAGAAAAAGAAAGAAAGGAAAGGAAAGGAAAAAATTGGACACGGTTTAGACCTGCATAACATGGATTGAGGTTTAGGGGTGTGGAGGGGTGGGGGTGGGGATGTAGTTGATTTTGATAAAGATTTAAAGCTTTTGCAGGAAAATGCTAAAATGTTGGGATTTATAGAATGAATGTTAGATTTATCTGCTCTACCCACTTTTGGAACAGGCTTGGCCATGGCATTGCGAGTTCAAGAACTTTTTTAAGTTTGTTATTCAGAATATATATAGAGGACAAGTCCGCGCGTACTGAAATAATTTCATGATATGGATGCACTAATACTGTTAGTAGTAGTTGTTTCTTTCATTTTGTATAGAGGTCAAATCCTGTGAAACTAGTCCTACTTCACCTTTGACGATCGTGCTAGTTTGTTAGGTGGCATAAATTGATCTCAATCAATTGCATCCTAATGGCAAACTATTTGGCCTTGGCTATATAAATCCATACTCAAAATTCCAGCTTCTTGGCTAATTTTCTTTAGTATTATCTTACCCACTATCCTGCTCCTCTGTAATAGTTATATATGCCTAAAGTTCTTTCTTTGTGAAAAAAATTGTTCTCCTGTCTCAATATTCCATCCTTTGGTTGTAAAATATGCTATTGATGCGATTTCTTGTTGCCCTTATTTTTCAAATGTTTCATCAGAAGATTTTATTAGTCGATGTTGTATTTTTAGCCTGCTGAAGACTTCTTTGTGCTCTGTTTGTTCCTTTTTATGCAATTTGACACAGTGAGCATTTAATATACGTTTATTTGTAGCCAAAGCAAATCCACGAGATCAAGGATTTCCTTCTCACAGCCAGAAGGAAAGATGCACGAACTGTTAAGATCAAGAAGAACAAGGATATGGTCAAGTTCAAGGTTCGCTGCTCCAAGTACCTTTACACACTGTGTGTGTCCGACTTTGAGAAGGCTGACAAGTTGAAGCAATCACTTCCTCCAGGTTCGCACTCTTTGACTGCTATATTTTTGCCAATTATCGTGATATTCTCTGTTATATCTTTATCCTTATCAAAATTACAAAGAATCTCTGTGATGTCTTTATGTCTGTGCCTTTCATTATTTTGTAAGATCTTAACACTGTATATTTCCACCTTTTTGTTTTTATTTAACCCACTCAAACCTGCTGAAAAGAATGCAGATAGTCCTGTTATTAGTGGCTCATTTATATTGCTTGAGCTCATGAATTTAACAGTTGGAGTACATTTCTGAGTTTGCAGGTTTGAGCGTGCAAGACCTGTGAAGAAGGATTTATGCTTTTCTTAGAGTTATTAGGGAGTGAAGAATTTGAAAGAACTCCAATCTTTCCTTTGAATATCTTGTCCTCAGGCATGTCTGAAGTTTTATTTAAGCTTTTAGATATTGATTGTTGCATTACTTTTTACTCATATTGACAGTAATATAAGTGAGCCTCAATGCTGCCGAATGAGTTTTGTTGTTAGATGCCAAAGTTAATATTTGATTTTGCCTCATTTTCTTTCGGGTATTTTCATAATCTGTGAATTACCTAAGAATTAGGCAATCTCAGGTAAGGGTGGCATGTGGGTCTGTTAGGACCGGGCCCGGCCCAGGATCGCAAGCCTATATGGGCGGTGGGCCTAAACGGTCCTAACCGGATAGGACCGGGATCGTGGTGAGGTGGGCTGGGTAGTGGGCCGGTCCCATAGGCGAGGCCCGCGAGACCAGGACCGGCTGGGAAGTGGGTCGGTTCAAGCGGTCCTAAACGAGCCTATCCGGGCCCAACAGCTAATTTTTTTTTTAAAAAAATCTGCTACATTATAGCCGTTATGGCATTTAAAATCTAGCCGTTTCCTTTGCCAAAATAGCCGTTCGCTATTTACAAAATAGCCATTTAACCCTCCAACTTTGTTTTAACCCCAAACTTTTTATAATTATAACATCCTAAATTTTAATATTCAATATTTAATATCGAATATAACTTATATATATATATATATACACTATACTGTATATACATTTTATATTGAATATAGCTTTTATATATATATATATATATATATATATATATATATATATATATATATATATATCTTATATCGATATACTATATATACATCTTATATACTATATATATTCGATTAGTAGAGTCTGTGGAGGGTAGTATGTACGCAGACCTTACCCCTACCCCTACCCCTACCCCTGGGGTAGAGAGATTTTTGATAGACCCCCGGTTTCCTCCCTCCGAGAACTCTCCACTTTGCTCTTGGGGTGACTCGAACTCACAACCTCTTGGCTATACTATACTATATATACATTTTATATATATATATATATATATTATAACGCATTGCTTTGAATATTTTTTTACAATATTTTTGCCTTTAAATTTGAATTAAAAATTTTAGGTCACAATTCTATAATATAATTTACAAGGAATTGACTTAGATATTTTTATTACCATTTTTTTCTCTAACTTATATAAAATTTTTAAAAAAATAAAAAGTATCCGTTGGGCCCACTTAACCCGGGACTGGCCCACTTAACCCGGGACCGTTAGTTCGTGGTCCTGGTCCCGGGCCGGTTCAACAAGAAGCCCGCGAAGCTCGGGATCACTTAGGACCGGGACCACGAAGCCCACTTAGGTCCGGGCCCGGCCCACATGCCACCCTTAATCTCAGGCATTATATGCTTGATGGGGGGCATTTCCCTCCCCCATCTTTCTTGGCTCATAAATAGGTGGTGAGTAGGAAAAGGAAAGAACTTTGTATAGTCGGCATTATATGCTTGATGGGGGGCATTTCCCTCCCCCATCTTTCTTGGCTCATAAATAGGTGGTGAGTAGGAAAAGGAAAGAACTTTGTATAGTCGGCTATGCTGGTCGGAGGTAACAATATCCAGTGGAATGGTTGAGGTGTGTCCAAATTGAACTAGAAACCACCGTTTAAAAAGTTTTTGTCTTTGAATGGTCATCCATACGCTAAGAAGCAAGAACGCATACTATATACTGACAAGAACTTAAATCAAATATTTTCTTGGTTCCAGAGTCAGCAGTAGGACAATGCTACTCCATTGAAATTAAATTAGGATTGACCTTGCCCTTCTGGCATTGTGAAAGCCAAAGCTTATTGAAGAATATGGATTAGTTTTGGGTCACCAAGTATAAGTATGTATCATGCCCAATTATGCTGGTGTACGTTGAGGAGTGTGTATAACTTAGATAAGAGACTCGAAACCTTTCTAATAACTTGCTGCAATCGATTAAACAACAGTCTAACGGTAAAAAGTTAAAAACAAAAATCAACTCATGTTCTTAAACTGTCAGAGACAGAACATTTATTTATTCATCTATTTATTTTATGTCTGCAACAAATGCATCATACATTATAGTTAAACATTCTTTGGCATTTCAATATACACAGTAGGCAAAGAGTGATGTTCCACCAGTGTTGTTAGGATTAAAGACTCCTATTCCAGACCTGTAACCATTGCCTACATAAAAGCAGCCATTGCTCACTGACATACCCCCAAACACAGTTGCACCAGTCTCATTCGACCACAATATCTTCCCAGTTTTTGTGTCAATGGCGTAAATGGGACCTGTTGGATTTTGTGAACCTGCTAATAACACCCCATTGGCAACAGTTACAGGGTTTGATTTACCTTTGTTTGGAACTGCAGTCGTCCATAGGATTTTGCCAGTTTTAGCATCCATTGCTACCCAGGCTCCACCTGTGGTCACATTCTTGGATGGGACTAATGTGAAGTTCAGGTTATCACTGTTGACAATGCTGGTGTATACCCTCTTTGTGTCTGTGGCTGCTCCCCATATACCTCCTCCTGCCGTACCTCCAGGACCAGCTTCCTGCATACATCAATCTCATTTTCATCAGTGTTACATTAGCTTCTATTTTTGAAGGAAAAGTCCAAATAGAATCACAAAAATCATCGGTTACTCTAAGGCATTAGTTTATGATGGCACCATGAACAGTTTTCATAACAAATTAAATAGTTTTGGAGCACGTACAGTTGTCCAGAAGATATCACCAGTATCGCGATCCAATGCCCATGCTATTCCACTTTTCTGCACAGCTGCTACTACGTCTCGTTTCTTCGTTCCATTAGCAAGCACGCTTAGCATCATCGGAGCTTCCCCAAAATCAGCATCAGGGCTCGGGCCAATCGGGCAATTAGGGTTCGTCGAATTAAATCCGCATGCGACGAACCACACATCATATCCTCCAAGCTGTTTGTACCATTTGATCTCTCCGGAATCCAAATCCAAGGCCAACATCGAGTCGGAGTGGTTCTCGGGTTCAATGCACTTGTCGGGTCGGGTCGGATCCGGATTGGTCTGATTTTGTTGATTCTGCTCCTTTTGGCATTCCTCGATGTGTTTAGGTACGGAGTAGAGGTTTCCGGTGGCAATGTAGACGTGGTTCCGCCGGATATCGATGGAAGGGCTGCTTCCCCATACGGCAGCTCCGGCGTATTTGCCGAGTTTTCCGCCGTTGTCCGGCAGCAAGAAGGTCTTCCATAGAATTTTGCCTGTTTTGACATCTAACTTGAGAAAGTTACCGCGAAAGGTGCAACATTCGTTAATTGTAGCACCTTCTTCTAGCGATGAAGTTCCGATGTAAAATGCCCTGCAAACATATTTGTATTAATCTTGTACACTTTGAAAATTTGTGATTTTAAGTATGCATATAATTAATATCTTCCCTAAATTTATGATCTTAAATATATCATAATACATATGTAACTTTTAAGAATTAATCATTAAGAATAAAAAAAATTAAGTTACATTAACGATGCCAATTTTTTTTTTTTTTTTTTTGAAATAAACTATGTTATTCTTTTTGAAATATATGGATTATTTACGTGGACAACTAAAATGAGGAAGGTCTATCCAGACAGACCAAACAATAAGTAATTAGAAATCGTGTCATTTGGCCGTTATTTGACTTATGACTTACATAGAATCATACGTAATAAGCAAATATTATAGTTGCGTGAGAAATTTAATTTGAAGAAATATACCATGTCTACAGATTTCGTATTAATCTTAATGTTGAAGGGTTCTAAGTTTGACATTTGAGAATTTGACTAAAATAACAGTTTCTTCCGAAAGATGTTTTTTTATTACTACTTGTATTTTTTAACGGGAGAATTTGTAATCTTAAAAATAAGGCATGTTACCTTGGTCCGAAAGTGTAAAAATTCATATACTCACACTTAAACTTGATATAAAATCCACCTTACCCCTTGAAGTATGTTCCAGACATGGTAACAACACTAGCAGGATGATCATCCAATTGTGTACTCCAAATAAGATCTCCACTACTTCTTTTCAAAGCAAGAACCAAACTTGGTCCATAAACCCCAACAATCACCATATCCTTATCACTCACAACAGTTGGTGTTGCTCTTGCAACTATAGTTGTCACATTAGGCAAAGATGAAGCATTAAATTTTCCATTAATTCCAGTCAATTCTGGCAAACCTTTTTTCCATATAAGAACTCCATCTTTAGCTCTCACTGCATATATATTGCCATTCCAGCTCGGAAAATAAAGAACTCCGTCGAATATTGCCGGCGTCGCAGTTATATCTTTTCCAGCTTTGAATTCCCACTTCTGTTTCAGCCTTGAAGCAGTCCAACGGCTAATTTTCTTTTCACCATAGGCGTATCTTCGATTGTACAAATCACCACCATGATTTATCCAATTTCCTTGCTTGTGATAATGCGTCCTGTAACTATGCCACTGTAAATAAAATTAAACAAGACGTTTAGAAAAAGGAAAAAAAGAGAGAGTTTAACTTCTATATACATTGGCAGTTTAAATATTTATATTATCATTTCACCTAAGTAAAAGATAACTTCAGCTAATGTCTATAAAAAAGTGGATTTAGTAACTTAAAAAATAAGGCACATTAGTAGCTACAATAGTTTTAAGTACTCTCACAGTATAATTTTTTTTTACCGAATCTTTTAAAAGGCAACTATAGGTAACATTTTCATTATAAGCTAAATCCTGGAAGAAAAAGTTTAAAACTTGTAAACTGAAAATTCAAAAGATTTTTTATACTATTAAATCACATAATTATACTCTTTCTGTTTCAATTTGTTTGAACCTTTTAGAGTATGCGGGTCAGATTGACTAATTTTTTGTGTTAATTTGGACATAGATTGTTTAAGTTTTTTTTTTTGAAATAAAATTTACATATTTAGAAATTACATAAAAAGTATTATAAGTTATGTGAGTTAACAATTCAAAATATTTAAAAACTATTTACAAAAAATATGGTTAAAAAAAAAAGCTGACTCCCCAAATAGTAATAGGTTCAATGTTTTCGAAATGAATTGGAGGAAGTAGAAGATAATTATAACTAATTGCTCGTAAAGAAAATGGGACTAGCTAGTAACATGAAAATAAGACAATTTCATGCTATAACAGTTAAAATACACGGATAGCAAAATAAATAAATTGAAAACTTCATATGCATGAAATTGCGTACAAGGTTGTGAAAATTCTGTATGAAGGGGAAAAGTCAAAGAGAGAGAGAGATGTATAGATGAATATATATATATATATATATATATATATATATATATATATATATACTTACGTCTGGATTAGAGGTGCAACAAATTGAAATCGTACATAATACCAATCCTAAAAGGAGAAACAGATTGTTGGAACGTAGATGGAAAGCCATGGGAAAGAAACCAGTTTTGGTTCCCTCTTATTCTCCTGAGCAGGACTCGACAATGGTTTGAGATGGTGATTGTAAAACTTCTTTTTATCGATCTTGATTCGTGCATAAATTTCGAAACTATGAACCTAACTGAATCGGAGAACCCGACGTCCTTGAGAGTCTTGGAAGAAGGACCAACAGAGGTGGCCATATTATACCTGTAAAATCCAGAGTTGACTTTGTTTTTATTTACTACTTATTTATGATTAAGTTCTAAGTAGTGTACAATTCAAGATAATCATATTAATGCATGTTAGAAAATTAACAAGAAGGTTGCGTATGTCGATTATATTGTTACCAAAATATTTATGGTTTACGATTTTATCCAATTCTTTATTACTAACTATTTGTTCTACTGTTTGTGATCATAATTAATACTTTGATTAATTCTTATTCTATTGGTAGTTAAATAATTTTTTCTTCATCAAGAAAATTGCCTCGAAGTAGCGCACGAGATTTGACATTGACATTATCTTTGTATATAATTTTAATTATATGTAACAACCCGACATGTCGTTTTGAGCTCTAGCGCGTTGTTCGACAGTTTGAGGCCTTGAGTAGTTTTTTCTCAGGTATTATGACTCGTATGTGTGGTCGGAATCGAATTTCGGGATGTTCGGGATTGATTTGGAAAGAAAATTCTAATTTCGAAAGTTTTAAGTTGGAAGAATTGGCTAAAATTTGACTTTTGAGTAAATGACCTCGGAATAGGGATTTGAAGGTTCTAATAGGTTCGTATGATGATTTCGGACTTGGGCATATATTCGGGTTGAGTATCGGATCACCCGAAAATATTTCATCGCTTATTGTGGAAGGTTGGTATTTTAAAAGTTTACGAAATTCTTAAGTTTGACTTGAAGTGGATTTTAATGTTATCGATGTCCGTTTGGGATTCTGAGCCTTGGAATGACTTCGTTATATTATTTATGACTTGTGTGTGAAATTTGAAGTCATTTCGGATTGATTTGATACTTTTCGGCACAAGATGTAAAATTTGAAAATTTATAAGTTTGATTCGAGGCGCGATTCATGATTTTGATGCTGTTTGACGTGGTTTAAGGCTTCAACTAAGTTCGTATTGTACTTTGGGATGTGTTGGTAAGTTTGGATGGGTCCCAAGGGCCTTGGGTGCGAATCGGATTGAAAACAGGTAGAGTTTGGACTTGGGAGAAATGCTGAAGCAGCTGGCATCTGGTGTAACAACACCTGCGAGGTTTTGGCCGCAAGTGCGGAGCCACAGAAGTGGCCAGGAGGGTCGCAGAAGCGGTTCTGGACGAGCTGGGCAGGAGCGCAAGTGCGAGGAAATATTCGCACCGGCGAAGCCGCATATGCGGAGGGGAGATCGTAGAAGCGGATTTGGCCAAGAAGGCATGGGGCCGCAAGAGCGAACTTTGGCACGCAGGTGCGTGATTATAGAAGCGCTTGTTGTCCGCAGAAGCAGAAGCGCAGAAGCGCTGTTTGGGCCGCAAAAGCGGAGGCTGCTGGGTTAAGTTATAGCTGCACCTGCGATGGATTTTTCGCAGGTGCGGAGCCGCAGGAGCGACTATTAGACCGAAGGGCAAAGGTCGGGCTGGCCAGTGTGATTTTTTAAAAATGAGCGTTTGGCTCAATTTCACTTCATTTCGTCCATTGAAGCCGATTTTGGAGCACTTTTGGAGTGCCATCTTCATCAATTGTTATGGGGTAAGTGATTTCTTCACATTGTGAGTTAAATACATGGTTTATATACGGATTTAAGCATGGAAATTTATACAAATTGGGATTTTTGATAGAAAATCTAAAAATTAATATTTTTAGATTTTGACTACGAAATTGGATATGAAATTAGGAACAAATCATATATTTGAGTTCGTGGTGTTATGGGTAAAGATTATCTTCGAAAAGTTTTGGAATCCTGGCATGTGGGCCCGAGGGTTGACCTTATCGACTTTTTGAACGGAGTTGGGAATTATTTGAATTGATTAATTATGGGTATTAGAGTATATTTTGATTGGTTTACACATTGTTTGACTAGTTTTAGATCGACGGGCATTGGTTTGAGGTGTTAGAGGGGGTTTGGAGCCGGTTATAAAACTTCGGAGCGAGGTAAGTCTCCTGTCTAACCTTGTGAGGGGAAAACTACCACTAGGTGATATTTATAGTTATGTACAACTAGTTGTGGGTGCTACGTATGCACGAGGTGACGAGAATCCGTACGTAACTCATGCGTGTTTATGTCCGGGTAGACTTAGGATCTTATCATGAAATATTTAAATTACTTGAACTCATTCTGCTTGCTTCATTAATTGAAGTTATAATTGAAATTGATTTAGAAGTAAATATATGTACACTAGGCTAAGCCTTAACTGTTTGAGTTGTGTGCGAGTTATTTGATAAATGATAAAGATTAAATTCATTTTGTGCTCATGTGCTATATTGTAAACACGTGCCGCGTAATTCGGTAACTTCCTTCCTTTTCTTGTGGAGCGAGCAGAACGCCTCGGCAGTATATAGATGCATCTATGGATCGTGCCGCACGTCCCTCGGAAGTGTACACGTTATTCTGGATCGGGTCGAACGACCTAGGCAGTATCGTGCGTTATATCGCTTGTAGTCCGAATATTCACGAGCTAGTCTTTCCACCGATGCCCGATATTTTTTGGTATTTATTATTGGTTTTTATTATTTATTTGGTATTGACACTTGGCATGTTCTGAGATATTAAGGAAGAATACAAGATTGAGAAAATTTATGCTTTAAGGGGAATAAATTAGAAAATTATGAGATTACAGATTTACTTCGCCATAGCTGTATACTTCATATCTGTTATGAATTATCATTTTATTTATTTGGACCTCTAGTAAGTGTCGATGTCGGCCCCTCGTCACTACTTCTTCGGAGTTAGACTAGATACTTATTGGGTACACGTTGATTTACGTACTCATGCTGCACTTATGCACTAAATGTGCAGGATCTGACAGGTTCATTGATGATCACCTTGGCGCGTAGGTGCACCTGTTGAGGAGACTTTATGTGAGCTGCATTCTAGGCTACGCATCGCAGTCTACCGAATCTCCACTGTACTAATTATTTTATTCTGTCTTATTACATTCGGGATAGCTGTTGTATTATTATTGTACTCCTTAGAAAAAAATGCTCATGTACTTGTGACACCGGATTTTGGGGGATTTCCTACGGGTTGTTCGTTGATGTAGTTGTGTAAATATTTTCACTTACTTTGAAGAATCTATTACATACAATTTAATTGAGAAATTTTTTGATTTCAATTACAAAAATAAGCAAGTGAGTTGCTCGATCACCGTTGGCTTGCCTGACGGCGGTGTTAGGCGCTATCACGATCTTTAACGAATTTTGGATCGTGACATTACAAATTCAAAATACGAAGGAAAGGGACCTAATTTACATTATCTATAAAATATATATCCTACATAAAGAGAAAATCTCCTCCCACCACGTTTATATTTCTCTCTCTCTCTCTCTCTCTCTCTCTCTCTCTCTCTCTCTATATATATATATATATATATATATATATATATATATATATATATATTAAAAGAACGAATATTTTATGCTAAATGTCGAACGACTAAAATATCACCGAAATGTTGATCGGCTTTTATGCCCTTGAATATTTGTATAATTTAAGAATGTAACTGTAAATTATCTAAGGGTGAAATTCTTTTTCGATTAGGACAAAATAATCCTATTAGTCTTTGGACATCTTCTTCGACCATATGCAAACATACTTCTTTTCGGATCATATGTATTCATATAAATTTAAATAACTTGATCTGCTTTTTCTTTTTCAATTTGAAATGTATCTATAATTTAGTTTGAGAACTTGAGGAGCCAAACACTTCTATAAAGTAAACCAACACATTAGGATATACAATTGTAATAGGGTTTAATCGGGGAAAAATAAGAGTAGATGGTTGGCTAGACCATATTCTCAATTTTAATAGGAAAGCAATACGTTCTCTATATAAGTTTTGTGTTTTGTGTTAGCCTATTGTTAGGGAGCAAACAGATCTTTGTAATGCAAATTAATATTGTACTAGTTAATAATTTTAGCTAAATGATAAATATTTAGTGCATATATGAATTTCTCTAACGGATCGTCGTTTATTGGAGCCTGGATTTTATTTTCAATTTCGATTCATTATCCTTTTCATTGCAAATTAAAATATTTTTCTTCTTTTTAACATAAAATTATCCTTTCTATTGGATATACTTTAATATTCAGAACTTCACCTAATACAAGAAAAAAGATACCGTGAAGTTACTTCTCCGATATTTCTTAAGTAATTTTTTATAAATCTGAAGAGTCCAATATTTAGGGTTTAGAATAAATATTAAAGATATCTAAAATATTTATAGCTCCTTAAATTTTGTTTAATTGATAGTGAATGTTGAGAAAATAGAATGAGAGAAAGGATTTTGTTGTTTGGTGGTGGTGTTGGTGCTTACATCATTACAGAACAGAATGTATTTGGAGAAAATATTCAATATTGAGGTATGATCATAATAAAATATGACGATAGGCTTAAGGGGAAACAATGGTGTTTGTGACGTATAATATTTGTGGTGTGTGAAATTGGGGTGATGAGAGTGGCGTAAGGTCTGTCAAATTGTGATAATGGAAGAAGGTGGCGAAAATAAAAAAATTGGTAAGGAAGAAAAATTGATTAAAAATTATTAGATTATTTTCTTTTAATTAAGTGAATTTATCGTATTAGATAATAAAATTAATTTTATAATTATGAGTAGATATTGTTTGTCTTGAATATATAACCGAATTGTTAAATAAATTTGGTTGTTCTTCCAAAATAATTGGTTATCAAGCCCAATGATAATATTAGGAGTGAAGATATTTTTATCATTAATACATTATAAAGTTCATTTTTTGCTTACGTATATTAGTGTCATGCATGTATATACTAGGCAAAGTTAAAAATTTGTCCATCGTGTCATTGAGATATATCCATCAAATGGCTTATGTAATGGTGTCACGACTCAAAATTCAACTAGCCGTGATGACACCTAACCTCACTCCTAGGTAAGCCAAATAACAACAATCCGATTCAATTAATATTTAACTGACTCTGATAAACTCCCCAAGGACCGGTAGTACAAATCATGAGCTTCTAAGATTCAGAATTTACAAAGCTGGTGTGAAATAAAATACATCATCTGTTTGAAAATACATGAACAAATTTTTAAATCTAAAGCTATCAAGATCAAAAGGCAGCTGTGACCGAAACGCTGGTACATCTCCAATGCTAGCTCCCGCCATACACAACAACATCAACATCCAAAATCTGCACACAAGGTGCAGAAGTATAGTATAAGTACAACCGACCCCATATACTCAATAAGTAATAAACCTAACCTTAGGTTGAAAGTAGTGACGAGTTTGTACAAAGGTGAGAGTCCATACCAATAGCCAGTAACAATCCATAACAATATAATTAAAGCAACACAGGTAATAACTCAATGATAAAATGCTCAGCTAGTTTACAATCACGGAAAATAAATATTTTCTTTTCGATTATAACAGTAAAACTCAAATCTTTTGCCGAAATTACCGAAAATGTGAGTAAGTCTGAAATCTGTGATTTTTCTCAAAAACTTTAACAATAGATAAGAAATTTCATTATCATATGACATGAGGAAAAATGCTTCTCTATGCCTACATATCAAGCATGAACTCATGTACTCACACTCTCATAGTACTCAACCTCACTGTCTCGTATTTTCACCCATCACGCTCACTATTCAGCACACTTACTCACTCGGCACTGTACCGGGCAGATCCGGCCCAAATATAAATAAAATATAAATAAATAAGGCAACTCCATTCCCTGGGAAGATTCATCCCGTATATAAATATCAAATGCGCTCATTGTGTGGAGTGCAGACTCCGGAGGGGCTCCTTCAGCCCAAGCGCTATAATCCGCACGGACAACTCACGTGCTGCATGGACAACTCACGTGCTATAGTATCAATATCTAGATATGCAAGGGCAACTCACGTGCTACAAGGACAACTCACGTGCTGCACGGACAACTCACGTGCTGCATGGATAACTCACGTGCTATAGTATCAATATCTGGATTCGCACGGATAACTCACGTGCTGCACGGACAACTCACGTGCTGTACGGACAACTTACGTGCTATAGTATCAATATCTGGATCTGCACGGACAACTCTCATGCTGCACGGAATGGCCTGTTGCGGCGTGCAACCCGATCCTATAAATATCCTCACAATCAGGCCCTCGGCCTCACTCAATCATCAATCTCTCCAGTTTCTTGGGCTCAAAATGTCATGAAAATTAACCCAAAAATAATAATATGATGTATCAATAATTAGCAACAGAGACTCAGATATGATATGAAATGAATGAATATGATTGAGTATGAAATTATAATTTAAACGAATAATTCAACAATAATATGACCTCTGTTGTTCTCAATAATAACGGCATATAGCCTCAGCATGATTTTTAACATGATTCTCAGCTCAATTTCCTTAACACATGAAAGTATATGGATAATGCCAAGATTATTTTATTACAAAATTCTACGGAATCAATTCCGTCACAAATTTCCACGGTGCATGCCCACACGCCCTCACCTAGGATGTGCGTCACCTCCAAACAATTTATATAATATGTAATTCAGGGATTCATACCCTCATCTCCAAGTTTAGAAATGTTACTTACCTCAAATCGTGCAATTCTTTATTCCAATAAGCCTTTTCCTCGCGATTCGGCATCCGAACGCCTCGAATTTAGTCGCAAATAATTCGATACAATCAACACAAGGTGTAGGAATCAATTTCATATGAAAATGCTAAATTTCACAATAAATCTGAAAAAGTCAACAATGGGGACCACGTCTCGGAACCCGACAATAGTTACAAAATATGAACGCTCATTCAACCACGAGTCCAACCATACCAAATTTACCAAATTCCGATATCAACTCGACCTTCAAATCCTCAAATCTTATTTTCAAATCCCTAGGCCCAAATTCTCGAATTACACCTCAAAAACACGTAATCTAGTCGGAATATTCGATGATAATTCAATATTATTGACTAACAACGATTACAAGTGATTTACCTCAAGATTTTCCGTGAAATTTCTCTGAAAAATTGCCCTAAGCCGTGTTCTTTCGTCCAAATACGTTTAAATGAGCTAAAAAATAAAACTGCTCAATAAAGACACTAATCTGGTCGCTAAAAGTCCATTTCCCGTCACTAAAGGTCCGCATCAGAATCTGCTTGCACCAATAATTTATTTTTTCACTAAAAAGGCTCTAACTCCATCATACGAACTTGGAATTTGACGATTCTTGTTCCTATGAGTCACAAATAATAATACAAATCTACTTGTTCAATTGAAACTTAATTCGGAGCTTATTTGCTCAATGCGATACCAATTTCGCTTGTTAAATAATTAACTCATGTTTTGCGCTAAAATCTCAATCGTGACTTGATGAAATTAGACCAAACATTCCAGATCATTCTTATAATTCATTATCAAACTTTCGAAAGTCTCAAAATCAAATTTTGATCTCTAGAACTAATAATGGACCTTTGGATCATTACATGCTTATGCTCAAAATACGAAACTCTATTAAAAACTCTTCCAAAATTCATCCGAGTCCCATGGTGTGATGACCCGAAAGGTTATCTTTAAATTTAATATTCATTTATATGTTCCAAGACCTTAAATTGCACCATTCAGCTTTCCTCGACTAGCGCGGCAGTCCATATAATTTTTCGGGAAGCTTTTATGTGAAATATTGATTAAAATGTGAAATAGTGCTATAAAACTCATTTGAATTGACTTCGGTCAATGTTTTGAGTAAACGGATCCGGATCAGTATTTTGACAGTTCCGATAGGTCCGTATCGTGATTTGGGACTTGGGCGTATGCCCGAAATTTAATTTGGAGGTTCATAGCTTGAGTTATCACGATTTGTTGAAAATTGGAAGTTTGAAAGCTTATAGACTTTTAAAGTTTGACCACAAATTGATTTTTATTGATATTGGGCTCGAATTTCAATTACAAAAGTTGGAATATTTTCGTTATGTCATTTATGACTTGTGTACCAAATTCGAAGTCATTCCGGATTCATTTAATACGTTTCGGCACGAGTTTTGTAAATTGAAAAGTTTAAAACTCATAAGTCCGAATCGAGGTGTGAATTATAATTTTGACGTTATTTGACGTAATTTGAGACCCCGAGTAAGTCTGTATTACGTTACGGGACTTTTTGGAATATTTGAACGAGGTCCCGAGAGGCTAGGGTGAGTTTCGGACGAAATTCGGATCGTTTAGAGCATGTTGAAGCAGCTGGTTCTTGGCAGAACCTCGTGTAATCGCACATGCGAAATGGTGACCGCAGGTGCGCAACTGCTTCTGCGAGAAGCTGGTCAATTCTGCGAACTGGGCACGGGCCAGTTGCATCGCTTCTGCGGAGGAATGAGGCGCAAATGCACGACCGCTTCTGCGAAGGCTAAAGCGCTTCTACGGTTGTTTGGTCGCTTCTGCGATGTTGCAGGGGCGACATTGATGTCCGCAGATGCAAAATTTTGCCTGGCAGCCTCACTTCGCAAATGCGAGCTCGTAGATGTGAAAATATGTCCGCATATGCAAAAATGCTGGACAGAATACTTAAAAATCGGGAGTTAGCCATTTTTACTTATGTTTTAGTTTTGAGTCTCGGATTTGGGCGATTCCAAAGGTGTTTTTCACGACTCTGACTTGGGTAAGTGTTCGATACCCTAAAGTGATTATATTTCATAAATCTATGTTTATATTCATCGTTTATTTCGGATTTAGATGGAAGAAATTGGAATTTTTGTAAAACTTTCCAAAAACGAAAATTTAGGATTTGAAGGTCCATTTGACATCGGAATTTGATAATTTTTGTATGGTTGGATTCGTCTCGGAACGGGTGTTCGAATTTTGTAAGTTTTTTTGAGATTCGATACGTGGGTCCCACTGTTGATTTTTGAGATGAATTTCGAAATTTAATTCAGAAAATTAGAAATTCCATGTGGAATTAATTCCTACGAATCGTGTTGAGTATATTGAATTGTTTGTGACTATATTTGAAGTTTTCGGACTCTAATTCGCGAGACAAAGGTGTATTGGAATCTTGAGTTGGTTGTAAATCGAGATAAGTGTCGTGGTTAACCTTGACTTAAGGGAGTGGGACTTATTTGTATATTTGCTACATGATTTAATGTGCGGGTACAACATATTTATAAGGTGACGAGTACTTATCCGTTGTGGTTGAGTCAAAGCATGTGGGTGGAATTTTGTTATTGTGAATAATTGCCTACTTAATTAAGATATTTCTGCTTAAGTTATTATTGTTTATTTGATCTTTTTAAATGAGATTATTGCTAGTTTAATTATTGTTGAATATTTTGGAAGGTGAGGTTGGTTATCTGGTATTGAATTGATTGATAAGTATATATCCCCGCATTTAAATACTCTTTCGAATTTATATTATTATTTTCATGGTAAGGAAGAGTGTAAAAGCACGAAGGGTGATGCCGTACCATTTTCAAAGAGAGTTGAAGCACGAAGGGTGATGCCGTGCTAGAAGAGAGTTAAAGCACGAAGGGTGATGCTGTGCCAGAAGAGAGTTAAAGCATGAAAGGTGATGCAGTGCTAATGATTTTTTTTATTATTATTATTTATCAATTTATGGGAAGAATAGGAGTAAAAGCACGAAGGGTGGTACCGTGCCATTTTCATATTATTAGCTGCTCATTTTATTGTTGATGAATTAACTGGCTGCTACGTGACACTTCTCCCGCTGAAATTATTATATCATCCCCCTTCGCATGTTCCCTCCCAAATTTATAAATTTTTTTTTATTGTGTTATTGTTGCTTCGTATTTGTATATACTTGTACATGTTATTTACGTACGTGTCTTGTCATAGCCTCGTCACTACTTTGTCGAGGTTAGGCTCGACACTTACGAAGTATATGGGGTCGGTTGTACTCATACTACACTCTGCACTTCTTGTGCAGATATTTGGAGTTGGTCCCAGCGGCGTACCATAGACTTACTCGGATTTAGCTACCCAGAGGAGACTTGAGGTATAACTGCAAAGCGTCCACAGTTCTGAAGTCCCCTTCTATCTTATCTTAGCTATGTATTATCTTTCAAATAGGTTGAATTTTATTCACACTTTTATTTGTATTATTCTAGTAGCTCGTGCACTTGTGACACCAGATTCGGGGATGTATTTGGATGATTCGGTAGTTACGGTCTTCCGCACTTTATTTCGGTAATTGACTTCCGTTTAATTTAATTTGATTAAAAATGGTTAAGATTATTCTAACATTGGCTTGCCTAGCAAGTGAAATGTTTGGCTCCATCACAGTCCCGGAGGTGGGAATTTCGGGTCGTGACAAGTTGGTATTAGAGCACTAGGTTACTTAGGTCTCACGAGTCACGAGCAAGCTTAGTGGAGTATGAAGGATCGGTACGGAGACGTCTGTATTTATCTTTCAGAGACTGAAGTTTAGGAACAATATCACTTATTTCTTATTCTGTCATGCGATTCTATTCTATCACCAATGATTGAACCATTCTATTCTTATTCTCTCGCAGATGGTGAGAACACGTAATACATCTACCAACGGACAGGGACCAGAGCCCCTAGTGGCAACTATGACCAGGGGTAGATGCCGAGGTCGTGCCAAAGGCCGAGGCAGAGGCAGAGGCAAAGGCAGAGCTCAAACTAGAGCTCGAGCAGCAGCACCCGTAGTGGAGCCTCAAGTGGATCTTCAGGAGGAGGTTCCAGTTTAGAATGCTCCTGTTAGACCAGTTCAGGTCCCGGAAGGATTCATAGCTACTCTAGTGCTTCAGGATGCTCTAGTCCGTTTGGTGAGTCTTATGGAGGGCGTGGCCCAGAATGGTACATTTCCAGTGGCACCAGTCATCTCGCAGGCTGGAGGAGGAGCACAGACTCCCACTACTCCCGCTCCGGAGTAGATGGCTCCCCAGTATCAGACTCCAGCAGCCCCACCAGTTGGGGTAGTTCAGCCAGTTGTTGCGGCACATGTCGGTGATAGGCCCGCCATGTCTTCTGAGGCTTTATTGAGGTTGGACAAGTTTACTAAGCTCTTTCTAGTTCACTTCAGTGGTATACCTTCTGAGGACCCACATGATTATCTTGACCGCTGCCATGAGGTGTTGCGGAACATGGGTATAGTTGAGACCAATGGGGTCGATTTTGCTGTATTTCAGATGACGGGTTCCGCTAAGAGATGGTGGAGAGATTTTATGTTGACCAAACCAGCTGGGTCGCCCGCAGTGACTTGGAGCAGTTCCCTTAGCTATTTCTAGAGAAGTTCCTCCCTATCATATTGAGAGAGGATTACCTCAGGCAATTTGAGCGTCTCCAACAGGGCAATATGACTGTTACTCAGTATGAGACCCGTTTTGTGGATCTAGCCCATCATGCTCTCCTTTTACTTCCTACTGAGGGAGAGAGAGTGAGGAGGTTTATTGATGGACTCACTCATCCTATCAGGCTTCAGATGGCCAGGGAAACCGGAAATGAGATTCCCTTTCAGACGACTGCTAATATTGCTAGGAGGATCGAGTTGGTTCTTGCACAGGAGACAGGGCAGGGGTTTGATAAGAGGCCTCGTCAGTTCGGTAGGTTCAGTGGTGCCTCGTCTGGAGGAATGGGTAATTTTGGTAGAGGCCATCCTCCTAGGCCGTTTCATTCAGCGCTCCAGGCATCCCACAGTGCTTCAGGTGGTCATGGCCGTCATGTGTCTCATACTGACCAACTAACTTATATTGCACCACCAGCTCCTATTAGTGCACCTCCGATCCGGATTCATCAAAGTGGTTATCCCGGATGACATGTCCAGTTCCAAGGTCAGCAGTAACAACAGTCAAGATCCTGTTATACTTGTGGTGATCCGAGGCATATTGCTTGATTTTGCCCCAGGTCTCAGGGTAGCATGTAGATTCAGGGTTCTTGTGCTATGATTCCAGCACCAGCTGTTCCGCCACCCTCCTAGCCAGCTAGGGGCAGGGGTCAAACAGCTAGAGGTGGAGGTCATGCCGTTAGAGGTAGAGGCTAGCCAGTTAGAGGCCGTCCCAGGGATGCAGTTCAGAGTGGTGGAGCCCAGCCCCAATTTTATGCTTTTCCAGCTTGGCCTGAGGCCAAGTCGTCCGATGCCGTTATCACAGGTATTGTTCCAGTTTGCCATAGAGATGCTTCAGTTCTATTTGATCCAGGATATACTTATTCCTATGTGTCCTCCTATTTTGCTTCATATCTGGTTGTGCCTCGTGATTCTCTGAGTGCTTCCGTGTATGTGTCCATGCCGGTGGGAGATTCTGTTGTGGTAGATAATCACTCCTCTGTGCTTCACATTGCTTTATAATGGAAGCCTCATGTAGAGGATCATGGTGTAGCTGCCGGCAAAGTCTCATGAGGGCATATAATCTCATAGCCATTTGGATATTTTTCCAAAGTCATAGGGATAAGGCAACAAAAACTGGGCTAAACCTTACCTTACTAATCCTATTGGAGGCTCTTGGGATCAGTTTTTGCACTTGCAGAGTTTTCCTATAATAACAGCTACAGTCGAGCATTCAGATGGATCCATATGAAGCATTATACGGGAGGCGATGTCGTTCGCCCGTTGACTGGTTTGAACTGGGATAGGCTCGGTTGTTGGGTACCAATTTGGTATAGGAAGCCTTAGATAAGGTCAAGGTCATTCAGGTAGTTTACCCGGTGTTCCATGTGTCTATGCTCCGGATATATCATGGTGATCTGTCCCATGTGTTAGATTTCAGCTCAGTCTAATTGGACAAGGATTTGACTTATGAGGAGGAGACGATAGCTATTCTATCTCGGCAGGTCCGACAATTGAGGTCTAAGAGTTATCCATCAGTTCGAGTACAATGGAGAGGTCAGCCAGTTGAAGCATCTACCTGGGAGTCCGAGTCGGACATGGGGGGGTAGATATCCATACCTTTTCACCAGCCTAGGTACTAATTTTAATTCCGTTCGAGGACGAACGTTTGTTTTAGAGGTGGAGAATGTGATGACCCGAAAGGTCATCTTTAAATTTAATATTCATTTCTATGTTCTAAGACCTCAAATAGAACCATTCAACTTTTTTCGACTTACGTGCGCAGTCCGTATAATTTTTCGGGAAGCTTTTATGTTAAAAATTAATTAAAATATGAAATAGTGCTTTAAAACTCATTTGAGTTGACTTCGGTCAACGTTTTGAGAAAATAGGCCTGGATCCGTATTTTGATAGTTTCGGTAGGTCCGTATCGTGATTTGGGATTTGGGCGTACGCCCAGAATTTAATTTCGAGGTCCCTAGCTTGAGTTATCACCATTTGTTGAAAATTGGAAGTTTGAAAGCTTATAGACTTTCAAAGTTTGACCATAAATTGATTTGTATTGATATCAGGCTCGGATTTCGATTCCGAAAGTTGAAATAGTCCCGCTATGTTATTTATGACTTGTGCGCCAAATTTGAAGTCATTCCGTATTTGTTTAATACGTTTCGGCACGAGTTATTTAAATTGAAAAGTTTAAAACGCATAAGTCCGAATAGAGGTGAGAATTATAATTTCGACGTTATTTGACGTGATTTGAGACCCCGAGTAAGTCTGTATTATGTTACGGGACTTGTTGGAATATTTGAACGAGGTCCCGAGAGGCTCGGGTGAGTTTTGGACAAAATTCGGATCGTTTAGAGCATGTTGAAAGTAGCTGGTTCTTGGCAGAACCTGGTGTAATCGCACCTGCGAAATGGTGACCGCAGGTGAATAGCCTCTTCTGCAATCTGGGCACGGGCCATTTGCGTCGCTTCTGCGGAGGAATGAGGCGCAAATGCGCGACCGCTTCTGCGGTCATTTGGTCGCTTATGCGACATCGCAGGTGCGACATTGATGTCCGCAGATGCGGAATTTCTCCTGGCAGCCTCACTTCGCAAATGCAAGATTTTTCTCGCAAATGCGAGCTCGCAGATGCGAAAATATGTCCGCAGATGTGAAAATGCTGGACTGAATGCTTAAAAATCGGGAGTTAGCCATTTTTACTCATTTTTGAGTTTTGAGTCTCGAATTTGGGCGATTCCAAAGGGGTTTTTCACGACTTCGATTTGGGTAAGTGTTCTATACCCGAAAATGATTATATTATAAATTCATGTTTATATTCATCATTTATTTTGGATTTAGATGGAAGAAATTGGAATTTTTGTAAAACTTTCCAAAAACAAAAATTTAGGATTTGAAGGTCCATTTGACATCGGAATTTGATAAGTTTTGTATGGTTGGACTCGTCTCGGAACGTGTGTTCAAATTTCGTAAGTTTTTTTTGAGATTCGATATGTGGGTCCCATTGTTGAATTTTGAGATGAATTTCGAAATTTAATTCAGAAAATTATAAATTCCATGTGGAATTAATTTCTACAAATCGTGTTGAGTATATTGAATTATTTGTGACTATATTTGAAGTTTTCGGACACTAATTCGCGAGACAAAGGTGTATTGGAATCTTGAGTTGGTTTCAAATCGAGGTAAGTGTCGTGGTTAACCTTGACTTAAGGGAGTAGGACTTATTTATCTATTTGCTACGTGATTTAATGTGCGGGTACAACGTATATGTGAGGTAACGAGTACTTATCTGTTGTGGTTGAGTGAAAGCATGCGGGTGGAATTTAGTTATTGTGAATAATTGCCTATTTAATTAAGATATTCCTGCTTAAGTTATTATTATTTATTTGATCTTTTTCCATGAGATTATTGCTAGTTTAATTGTTGTTGAATATTTTGGAAGGTGAGGTCGGTATTCTGGTATTGAATTGATTGATAAGTATATATCCCCGCATTTAAATACTCTTTCGAATTTATATTGCTATTTTCATGGTAAGGAAGAGTATAAAAGCACGAAGGGTGATGCCGTGCCATTTTCAAAGAGAGTTGAAGCACGAAGGGTGATGCCGTGCTAGAAGAGAGTTAAAGCACGAAGGGTGATGCCGTGCCAGAAGAGAGTTAAATCACGAAAAGTGATGCGGTTCCAATTATTATTATTATTATTATTATTATTATTATTATTATTATTATTATTATTATTATTATTATTATTATTATTATTATTATTATTATTATTATTATTATTAATTATTTATCAATTTATGGGAAGAATGAGAGTAAAATCACGAAGAGTAGTGCCGTGCCATTTTCATATTATCAGCTGCTCATTTTATTGTTGATGAATTAACTGGCTGCTACGTGACACTTCTCCTGCTGAAATTATTATATCACCCCCTTCGCATGTTCCCTTCCAAATTTATAAATTATTTTTTTATTGTGTTATTGTTGCTTTATATTTGTATATACGTGTACAGGTTATTTACGTACGTGTCTTGTCATAGCCTCGTCACTACTTCATCGAGGTTAGGCTCGACACTTACGAAGTATATGGGGTCGGTTGTACTCATACTATACTCTGCACTTCTTGTGCAGATTTTGGAGTTGGTCCCAGCGGCGTACCATAGACTTACTCGGATTCAGCTACCCAGAGGAGACTTGAGGTATAACTGCACAGCGTCCGCAGTTCTGAAGTCCCCTTCTATCTTATCTTAGCTGTGTATTATCTTTCAAATAGGTTGAATATTATTCAGACCTTTATTTATATTATTCTTGTAGCTCGTGCACTTGTGACACCAGATCCGGGGATGTATTTTGATGATTCGGTAGTTACGGTCTTCTGCACTTTATTTCAGTAATTGACTTTCGTTTAATTTAATTTGTTTAAAAATGGTAAAGATTATTCTAACGTTGGCTTGCCTAGCAAGTGAAATATTAGGCGCCATCACAGTCCCGGAGGTGGGAATTTCGGGTCGTGACAAGTTGGTATCAGAGCACTAGGTTACTTAGGTCTCACGAGTCATGAGCAAGCTTAGTAGAGTCTGAAGAATCGGTACAGAGACGTCTGTACTAATCTTTCAGAGACTGAAGTTTAGGAACAATATCACTTCTTTCTTATTCTGTCGTGCGATTCTATTCTATCACCGATGATTGAACCATTCTATTCATATTCTCTCGCAGATGGCGAGAACACGTAATACATCTACCAACGGATAGGGACCAGAGACCCTCGTGGAAAATATGACCAGGGATAGAGGCCGAGGTCGTGCCAGAGGCAGAGGTAGAGGCAGAGGCAGAGGTAGAGCTCAAGCTAGAGCTCGAGCAGCAGCACCCGTAGTGGAGCCTCAAGTGGATCTTCAGGAGGAGGTTCCAGTTTAGATTGTTCTTGTTAGACCAGTTCAGGTCCTGGAAGGATTCATAGCTACTCAGTGCTTCAAGATGCTCTAGTCCGTTTGGTGAGTCTTATGGAGGGCGTGGCCCAGAATGGTACATTTCCAGTGGCACCGGTCGTATCGAAGGCTAGGGGAGGAGCACAGACTCCCACTACTCCCGCTCCGGAGCAGATGGCTCCCCAGTATCAGACTCCAGCAGCCCCACCAATGGGGTAGTTTAGCAGTTGTTGCGGCACAGGCCGGTGATAGGCCCGCCATGTCTTCTGAGGCTTTATTGAGGTTGGACAAGTTTACTAAGCTCTTTCTAGTTTATTTCAGTGGTACACCTTCTGAGGACCCACATGATTATCTTGACCGCTGCCATGAGGTGTTGCGGAACATGGGTATAGTTGAGACCAATGGGGTCGATTTTGCTGTATTTCAGATGACGGGTTCCGCCAAGAGGTGGTGGAGAGATTTTATGTTGACCAAATCAGCTGAGTCTCCTGCATTGACTTGGAGCAGTTCCCACAGCTCTTTCTAGAGAAGTTCCTCCCTATCACATTGAGAGAGGATTACCTCAGGCAATTTGAGTGTCTCCAACAGGGCAGTATGACTGTTACTCAGCACGAGACCCGTTTTGTGGATCTAGCCCATCATGCTCTCCTTTTACTTCCTACCAAGGGAGAGAGAGTAAGGAGGTTTATTGATGGCCTCACTCACCCTATCAGGCTTCAGATGACCAAGGAAACCGTAAGTGAGATTCCCTTTCAGACGGCTGCTAATATTGCTGGGAGGATCGAGATGGTTCTTGCACAGGAGACAGAGCAGGGGTTTGATAAGAGGCCTCGTCAATTCAGTGGGTTCAGCGGTGCCTCGTCTGGAGGCAGGGGTAATTTTGGTAGAGGCCATCCTCCTAGGTCGTTTTATTTAGCGCTCCAGGCATCCCACAGTGCTTCAGGTGGTCACAACCCTCATGTGTATCATACCGACCAGCTAGCTTATAGTGCACCACCAGCTTCTATTAGTGCACCTTCGATCCGGAGTCATCAAAGTGGTTATCCAAGATGACATGGCCAGTATTAGGGTCAGCAGTCACAACAGTCAAGATCCTGTTATACTTGTGGTGATCCGAAGCACATTGCTAGATATTTTCCTAGGTCTCAGGGAAGCATGCAACAACAAGGTTCTCGTGCTATGATTCCAGCACCAGCTGTTCCGCCACCCTCCCAGCCAGCTAGGGGCAGGGGTCAGACAACTAGAGGTGGATGTCATGTCGTTAGAGGTAGAGGCTAGCCAGTTAGAGGCCGTCCCAAGGATGCGGTTCAGAGTGGTGGAGCCCAGCCCTAATTTTATGCTTTTCCAGCTAGGCCTGAGTCCGAGTCATCCGATGCCGTGATCGCAGGTATTGTTCCAGTTTTCCATAGATATGCTTCAGTTCTATTTGATCCAGGATCTACTTATTCCTATGTGTCCTCCTATTTTGCTTCATATCTGGTTGTGCCTCATGATTCTCTGAGTGCTTCCGTGTATGTGTCCACGCCGGTGGGAGATTCTGTTGTGGTAGATCATGTCTATCATTTGTGTGTGGTTACTATTGGGAGTCTTAAGACTAACACAAATCTTTTACGTCTTGATATGGTAGATTTTGATGTCATCTTGGGTATGGATTGGCTATCACATTATCATGCTATATTGGATTGTCACGCCAAAACAGTGACCTTAGCCATGCTGGGACTACCTTAATTAGAGTGGAAAGGGATTCCTGGCCCTTCTACCAGCAGAGTTACCTCTTATGTGAAGGCTCGACATATGATCGAGAAGGGTTATCTCGATTATTTGGCTCATATTCGCGATTCTAGTATGGATGTTCCTTCTATGGATTCAGTTCCAGTTGTCCGTGAGTTTCTAGATGTATTTCCTGCAGATTTGTCGGGGATGCCACCCGACAGAGATATTGACTTCTTTATTGATTTGGCTCCGGGCACCCAGCCTATTTCTATTCCACCATACCGTATGGCCCCACCGAAGCTAAAGGAATTGAAGGAGCAGTTACAAGACTTACTTGATCTGGGATTCATTAGACCTAGCGTCTCGCCCTGGGGTGCACCAATATTATTTGTAAAGAAGAAAGATGGTTCAATGCAGATGTGTATAGATTATCGTCAGTTAAACAAGGCTACTATCAAGAACAAGTATCCGTTGCCAAGAATTGATGACTTATTTGATCAGCTTCAGAGTGCCAAGGTATTTTCAAAGATTGATTTGAGGTCTGGTTACCCTCAGTTGAAGATTCTGGCATCCGATGTCCCTAAGAAAACTTTTCAGACTCGGTATGGGCATTACGAATTCCTAGTGATGTCATTTGGGCTGACAAATGCCTAGCATCATTTATGGATTTGATGAACCGCGTATTCAAGCCCTATTTGGATTCTTTTGTGGTTGTATTCATTGATGATATCTTGATGTACTCCAGCAGTCGAGAGGAGCATGAGCAATATCCTATGAAAATGTGAATTATGGTTAGACTCAGTTGCCTTCTTGGGGCACGTTGTATCGATAAAAGGCATAAAAGTGGATCCTAAGAAGATTGAGGTAGTTCAGAATTGGCCTAGACCTACTTCATCTACAGAGATCCGGAGTTTCCTGGGTTTGGCAGGTTATTATCGCCACTTTGTGGAGGGGTTTTCATCTATAGCATCTCCATTGACCAAATTGACCCAGAAGGGTGCCTCATTCAGATGGTTAGACGAGTGTGAGTTGAGCTTTCGGAAGCTCAAGACTGCTTTGACTACGGCGCCAGTGTTGGTATTGCCCACATGTTCAGGATCTTATATGGTGTATTGTGATGCATCTCACATTGGGCTTGGTACAATATTAATGCAAGATGGAAGAGTTATTTCATATGATTCACGACAGTTGAAGGTTCATGAAAAGAATTACCCTGTTCATGACTTAGAATTGGCAGCTTCATGTGCTGAAGATTTGGAAGCACTACCTTTACGGTGTCTCGTGTGAGGTATTCATTAATCATCATAGTCTACAGTATTTGTTCAAACAAAAAGATCTCAATTTGAGGCAGAGAAGATGGTTGGAGCTGTTGAAAGACTATGATATCACCATTTTGTATCACCCCAGAAAGGCCAATATGGTATCCGATGCCTTGAGTAGAAAGGCTATGAGTATGGGCAGCCTTGCGTATATTCCGGTTGGTGAGAGGCCGTTAGCTGTAGATTTTCAGACTTTGGCTAATCAGTTCGTGAGGTTAGATATTTTAGAGCCCAGTTGGGTTCTAGCTTGCACAGTCGCTCGGTCTTCCTTGTATGAACGTATCAAAGAGAGACAATATGATGATCCTTATTTGCTTGTCCTTAAGGACACGGTGCAGCACGGTGGTGCCAAGCAGGTTGCTGTTGGGTAAGTTGGAGTTATGCGGATGCATGGTCGTATATGTATTCCTAATGTGGATGGGCTTCGTGAATTAATTTTTGAGGAAGCCCACAGTTCCCGATATTTTATTCATCCGGGTGCCGCCAAAATGTATCAAGATTTGCGGCAATATTGTTAGTGGAGGAGAATGAAGAAGGATATAGTTGCATATGTATCTCAGTGTTTAAATTGTCAGCAAGTCAAGTACGAGCATCAAAGACCTAGTGGTTTGCTTCAGAAGTTAGAAATTCCTGAGTGGAAGTGGGAGCGTATCACTATGGATTTTGTTGTTGGGCTCCCACAGACTCAAAGAAAGTTCGACGCAGTATGGGTCATTATGGACAGGTTGACCAAGTCAGCACATTTCATTCCAGTAGCAGTTACCTATTCTTCAGAGCGGTTAGTGGAGATTTACATCCGCGAGATTGTCCGCCTTCACAGTGTGCCCGTGTCTATCATTTTTGATCGAGGTACGCAGTTCACCTCGCAATTCTGGAGGGCTGTACAGCGTGAGTTACGCATGCGGGTTGAGTTGAATACATCATTTCATCCCCAGACAGAGGGACAGTCAGAGCTCACAATTCAGATGTTGGAAGATATGCTTCGTGCTTGTGTTATAGACTTTGGAGGCTCTTTTTTATTTTGGAAAATTATACTACTAGGCGTGCCTTATTGTAATTTATTTATTTCAGATATTTATGATTATTCCGCATTGATAGGCTTACCTAGTCTTAGAGACTAGGTGCTATCACGACCTCCTACAGAGGGAATTTGGGGTCATGACACAAACGAAAAACCAAGGGTCCACAAGTGCAACAACGAGTGAAAAATTTTGTGCAAGAAGATAGTGGGTTTGATAAAGACGATTCTTACAATGAACAAGAGGAGGAGGTGCCATATGTGAACAACTTTCAAGAGCAACGAAATAATTTCCAAAGCCCAAATCAACAACAATGGCGACCTAAAAACAATCAAGGCAATTGGAATTCTAACAACCAAGGTAATTGGAGTGGTGGAAAAAATCAAAGGAATTGGCATAACAACAATCGAGGAAATTGGAGTGGAAACAATCAAGGAAATTGGGGAGGTAACAATCAAGGTGGATGGAATATAACCAAGGCAATCGGGGGTCGGGTTTTCAAAGGCCCTCGATGTATCAACATTTGAGCAACCCGCCTCCTTATCCTTCCCATGGTCCTAGTTCTTCCAACAATGAAATAGGGCATATTGAGAACATGTTCAAGCGAATGATGGAAAAGAATGTCGATTCGATGCCCAACTTGCCTCACACAACACATCGATCCACAATTTAGAAGTGCAAATGGGGCAAATCTCTCAAGCTCTCAATTCTCGTCCTAAGGGGGCACTACCAAGTGACACGGTGGTGAACCCAAAGGGTGGGAACAACATGGGGCATGCCATGGCCATGACTACAAGAAGCGAAAGAGGTGGGAATGCACCCACATCAAGTCAAAGGCAACTTGTAGATGATGAGCAAGTGGTACAAGAAGAAGAGGTCCCGAACGATGTGGTGCAAACAAATGATGAGGTTCGAATTGATATTGATGATAATGTGGAAGTGACTCAAGAGAATTTGAACCCGTCTAGGGATCACATTATTGACATACCGGAACCGGTAGTGCAAAAAGCTAAGGCACCATTGCCTAAGCCTCTACCTCCATATCCTCAAAGGCTCGCCAAGCAAAATGGAGAGAATCAATTCAAAAAGTTCATTGAAATGATGAAGAGTCTCTCAATCAATGTGCCATAAGTTGAAGCTTTGGAACAAATGCCCAGTTATGCAAAATTTATGAAGGATATTGTGACAAATAAGCGGTCAATGAATTTTGAAACTATACATGTCACTCATCAACTCATAAATTGGAAGATCCCGGTGCTTTCACAATTCCTTGTACAATTGGAAGTGCTGAGTTTGCTAAAGCTCTTTGTGATCTCGGGGCAAGTATTAATTTGATGCCCTATTCGGTTTTAAAAACCTTGGGAATTGGGCAACAAAGACCCACATCTATGAGATTGCAAATGGCCGATCGTACAATGAAGAGACCTTTAGGAGTGATTGAAGATGTTTTGGTTCGGGTTGATAAATTCATTCTTCCGGCGGATTTTATCATTTTTGATTGTGAAGTGGATTATGAGGTGTCGATTATTATTGGAAGACTTTTCCTTTCTACGGGGAAGGCTCTTTGTGATGTGAAAGCCGGAGAACTCATTTTTCGGGTGGGTGATGAAAAAGTGGTATTCCATGTGTGCAAGTCTATGCGACAACCAAATAGCAACGAGGTGTGTTCTTTTGTGGACTTGGTGACTGACGTTATTGTTGATGATACAAGTGCCACAATTAATATTGGTGATATGTTGGAGGCCGTCTTGCTCAACTTTGATGATGACGAGATGGATGGCTTCATGGAATGTGTGAACTCTTTCCAAGGAATGGGGTCGTATAATTCTGCACCCCGGAAACTATCCTTGGATTTTGAAAATAGGAAAACTCCTCCTACAAAGCCTTCCATTGAAGAGCCTCCTACTTTGGAGTTGAAGCCATTGCCTCCACATCTTCGGTATGAATTTCTTGGCCATTATTTTACTTTACCGGTTATTCTTTCCTCTTGCTTGACTAACGTGCAGGTAGATTCTATATTGGCGGTGCTACATAAGAGGAAGAAGGCTATTGGGTGGACATTGGTGGATATTCGGGGGATAAGCCCCGCATTTTGCATGCATAAGATCAACTTGGAGGAAAATGCCAAACCATCTATTGAACATCAAGACTAAATGAGGCTATGCAAGAAGTTGTCAAAAAGGAGATTATCAAGTGGTTGGATGCCGGGGCTTTCTACCTCATTTCCGATAGTTCGTGGACTTCTCCAGTTCAATATGTTCCAAAGAAGGGGGGCATATTGGTGGTCACAAATGACAAGAATGAGTTGATTTCTATGAGAACAGTGATCAATTGGAGAGTGTGTATGGACTATCGCAAGCTCAACAAAGTCACAAGGAAGCGTTATTTTCCACTTCCCTTCCTGGACCAAATGCTTGATAGGTTGGCCGGCCGTGCTTTCTATTACTTTCTTAATGGATATTTGGGCTACAACAAAATCCTTATTGCTCCGTAGGTCAAGAGAAAACAACCTTTACATGTCCCTATGGTACTTTCGCCTTCAAACGGATGCCATTTGGGTTGTGTAATGCACCGATGACTTTTCAAAGGTGTATGATGGCTATCTTCACGGACATGGTGGAAGACTGCCTTGAAGTTTTCATGGATGACTTCTCAGTGGTTGGGGATTTCTTTGATTATTTATTTGTAAATTTAGATAAAGTACTTGCAAGATGTGAAGAAACAAATTTGATGCTCAATTGGGAGAAATGTCATTTCATGGTCGAGGAAGGCATTGTCCTTGGCCATAAGATCTCAAATAATGGAATTGAAGTTGACAAGGCAAAGATTGAAGTGATCTCTAAACATCCACCTCCAACTTCGGGGTCCGCAGTTTCTTAGGCCACGCAAGGTTTACCGGCGTTTCATCAAAGATTTCTCTAAAGTGGTGAACCCTTTGTGAAAACTTCTTGAGAAAGATGTTAAGTTTAACTTCAACGATGATTGCATGAGAGCCTTTGAATTGTTAAAGTTCAAGTTGAGAACTACTCCCATCATCACCGTTCCAAATTGGAGTGTCCCTTTTGAGCTCATGTGTGATGCTAGTGACGTAGCGGTTGGGCTGTTTTGGGGCAACACATTAATAAGATTTTTCATCCGGTCTACTATTCTAGTAAGACCATGAATGGTGCCCAATTCAACTATACTATTACGGAGAAAGAGCTCCTTGTCATTATGTTTGCAATTGAGAAGTTCCGTCCGTACTTTATAGGTGCGAAAGTTATTGCCCACACGGATCATGTGGCACTTCGTTATATTATAAGCAAGAAAGATTTCAAAGCTCAGTTGATGATATGGGTGCTTTTGTTGCAAGAGTTTGATATTGACATCCAAGATAGAAAAGGGAGTGAAAATTAAGTGGTGGACCACTTGTCTCGTTTGGAGGAGGAGGGGAGGCCGCATGATGGCCTTGAAATCAATGACTCCATCCCCGATGAGCAACTCTTGGCTATTTCAATGAAGGAAGTACCATGGTTTGCGGATCTAGCAAATTTCCTTGTGTGTGGAATCATCCCGGATAAGTTCTCTTCAAACCAAATTAAGAAGCTCAAACAGAATTGTCAAGATTATTATTGGGATGAACCATACCTTTTTGTGGATTTGCACGGATGGGGTGATTAGAAGATGTGTACCGGAAGAACGACGGCCAAAGTGCTAAGTTGCGGTTTTTATTGGCCCACTCTTTACAAGGGTGCATGTGATGTAGTTAAAAGATATGATGAATGTCAACGGGCCAGTGGAATCTCGGAGAATAATGAAATGCCTCTCACTAATATTTTGGAGATTGATATCTTTGATGTGTGGGGTATTGACTTCATGGGTCCTTTTGTAAGTTCTTGTGGAAACACCTACATCTTGGTCACGATTGATTATGTGTCTAAATGGGTTGAGGCGATTGCTCTACCCAACAATGAGGTGAGAAGTGTGGTGGCGTTCTTGAAGAAGAATATTTTCACAAGGTTTGGTACTCTGAGGGCTATCATAAGCGATAGGGGTCGCATTTTTTGCAACAAGGCTTTCGACACTTTACTTAACAAGTATGGTATTACTCATAAAGTCACGACTCTTTATCATCCACAAGCAAGCAGTCAAGTGGAAGCTTCCAACTAGGAGATAAAGAGTATTTTGTCCAAAACAGTGAATGCTAATCGGAAGGATTGGTCCAAGAAGCTTGATGAGGTATCATGGGCTTATCGGACGGCTTACAAAACACCTATCGGAATGTCACCATACCGGTTGGTGTTCGGCAAAGCTTGTCATCTTCCGGTGGAACTTGAGCACAAAGCCATGTGGGCTCTAAAGAAGTTGAATCTTGATTGGAATGTAGCCGCTAACTTGAGGGTTGCACATTTGAATGAATTGGATGAGTTCCGGTATCATACTTATGCAAGTTCATCTTTGTACAAAGAAAAGATGAAATATCTTTATGACAAATACATTTGGAACAAAGAGTTCAAGGTGGGCGATCTTGTGTTTTTGGTCAACTCATGGTTGAGGATATTTCCCGAAAAGCTAAAGTCTAAATGGAGTGGTCCCTTTGAAATTATGGGTGTGACGCCCTTTGTTGCATTGGACTTGAAGAACAAAAACGATGAGGTATTCCAAGTCAATAGTCACCGGGCGAATCACTATTTGGGAAAAGTTGGTGATGGACACGTCGTGGTGGTGATTCATTTCAACTGATGGTATTTTGCGTCGTGCCGCGACATTAAATCAGGCACTTTTTGGGAGGCAACCCATGTTTCTTTTTCTTTTCTTTGTTTCTTTTGTAATTAGGAGTCATGTTTGTGCTAACTTGATTTGAAATGTGTTGCAGGGATGAGTGTGTTTCATAGGAATTGTACCCAGAAATCAGGTTAAGTGTGAAAAGAATTGCGGACCGCAATTGCATTGTGCAGACCGCACAATTATGGTTGTTGTAGCAGAAGGTGCTCTGCGGCCACACAATTATATTGCGGACCGCACAAATTGAAGGTGGAAAATGATAGCTCTCTGAAGTTGTCTTGTTAGAAAAATGGTCGATCTGCGACCGCAACACAAAATCTGCGGTCCGCAACAGAGATCTGCAACTGCACACACAATTCTATGGACCGCAAAACAAAAGGGCAACCAAGCCCCTGTGTAACAGAGTGCGGACTGCAATTGAAATTCTGCGGCCACACTCAATTCTCTTTCCCTTGGCAAAAATCGATAAGTATAAATAGAGCGGCTAGGGCTACTGCTACCCTTTTCCCTCTCTAAGCACAAAACTAGCACTAATTTGAAATCTCGTGTTAAATCATCTGCCCACACGTCTAGCAACTGTTGATCACTCATTTCTTCACACTCATTCACTTGGTATATTTCACAATCTTGTTAATCTTTTTCTTTTTAGATTTTAATCATATTTTAGGCCATTTGTGTGTTAAATTTGATTGTACATACTTGTAGGGATAAATATGTAGTGGGTCAACTAGTACTTGCTAATTGGGAACTCGGTAAATGTATTTTTATGCTTTGATGTTGTTACCATGTCAAAATTTGTGAAAAAATAATTGCAAGCCTAGTTAAAAATACCGCATGTTCGTAATTGTTTGAAATCTGCGGCCGCACAAGAAATTGTGCGGACCACAAAAGTTGGGTCTAGGGAATCTTTAGCCAAGCATGAGTCTGCGACCGCAAGGAAAATTGTGCGGACCACAGAATTTCCATTGCAACCGCAAAACAAACATTCTACTGTTTTAAGAGAATGGTGAAATTTGTGATTTAATTTGCGACCTCAAGATAAAATGTGCTATTCGCAAAAAACAGGTTATGGCCGCAAAATAGCCAATTCTCTCTTATCAGAGAGTTGGCATATATGTGGTATCTGAGTTGCGACCGCAAGACAAAATGTGCAGAACGCAATCCAAATCTGAGGCCGCAAAAGAAAATTATGCGGTCCGCAAGGTCCTTTCTGCGGCCGCAATGAAAAATGTGCAGACCGCAAATCCCTACCCTACAAGCATGTTTCAACTGTGTTCCTCATTGTATTTTCTAGTGTGTCCTTACATTCATTGTATGTGTAAACTTGAATTGCAACTAATAATGGCCTTTGCTTGGTACAGAAAATGGTTTGATCTAGAGGTAGAGGCGACACTTCAAAAGGAAGGGGTGAACCTTCTCGGGGACGAGGGAAAGAAAACAGCAGCCGAGAGAGGGAGAGGTGCATACATTTCCAAGACTAGTTCTTATATCCCATCTAGGGAAGCATCAGAGGGCAACTCAACCTCTGTACATGAGCAGTCGACTGTCCAGTCAAGGCCGCCAGGGAGGTATCAACTCAGGGATGAGACGTCATCATCACACAACACTTCTGAGGGTTCGAAAAGTGCTAGTCAGGCGTACACCTGTCCCTAAGGCACTAGAGACATCAGTTCAGGACATCCCCGATGATGGTAGAGGGGGGAGATACTATAGTTGCCGACGTTGAAAGGTCGAAGAAGAAAGAGGTATGAGAGGATAGGTTTGTCAGCTTGGCCGCCTTCTCCAGCTTTCGTAATTGGTGGCCAGCGAGGTCGCTCACTCTTGAGCGATAATTTCAGTTGAAAGATCTAGAGAAGTATAACCCTACAATATTGAGACAGTTTAAAGAACGTAAATGGTGGATGTGGTTTACCTAGAGCATGGTGGATGCGAAGGAGTACCTTGTCCGGGAATTCTATGCCAATGTGGTGCATATCAAGAAAGGGACAAAGGTAACGAAAGTGAGAAACCTCAAAGAGCGATTCGATCAGCACACATTGAACATATACTTAAGATTTGATGATGTCAAGCGCACAAAGTACTTAGATAAATGTGCACTTGGGGATGCAGCTCATCTTTGGCTTGTAGAGATTCTAGCAGCTTCTGGGCCAACACCACCATGGATCATAACAGGGGTTTCTATTCACATGAGTACTCTGAGCTTTGAAGCAAAGGGGTGGCAGACCTTTGTATACAGCAGACTGGACCCATGCCAGAATGAGACCTATCTCCCAATCCCTCGGGCGGTTCTAGTTGCATCCATCATAGTCGGGTACCCTATCAATGTGGGTGTTGTGATGTCGGCCAACATCTCTGTGATCACTCGGCAAGCTGACACATCCTACCCGTATCCCAACACTATTATAGAGTATCTCACGGATGCGAGGGTAGAGCCGAGGGACTTTTATACAAAGGTAAGGCCAAAGAAACCTTTCTCATGGTACTCACTGATGGATGCATACAACCCTAAGAAAAAGGGTCAGCTATCTATCACCACATGTCAGTCTGATGAGCCATCGGTGGTAGTTGCAGAGGCAGTTGATATTCCATCCACTTCGGCCGAGCCTTCATCTAGTGCCGCAAATATGCCTCCACCACCATCTTTAGTTCCCACTACAGTTCATGCCACAGGTTCCACCTCAGCTTAGAAGCTAGTGCCCATGCCTACTACTCCACTTTCTGCGCTACGAGTCTCCTAGACATTGGCGAGCCTCAGCAATTGGATGCACACAGCCACTGCAAAGCTGTCTGAATTATCCAGTACTGTTGCAGCGCAGTCTTCTATTCCGACACCTCAGATGCTCCCATCAGTGGAAGAAACATTGAAGAAGATCTTGGAAAGCCATAACACTATCATGGCTAAATTGGTGCAGCATGGGTCAGTGATCGAAGAACTGGGAAAAGAAGTAAAGAAGATGAGAACGTACTAGGCCTCCAAGAAGTTAGTGAACAAGCTCCAGAGATAGGTTACCAAGCTTGTTGCAGCCAGAGATATTCCATTTGACATGCGAATTGACCCACACCACCTAGGCCCAGCTCCTACAGCACCAATAGCACTGGTGGCACCAGGTGGCCAGTCTGAGAAGCCAGACTCTACTGCCAACACTACCAAAGCAGTACGTCAGATGTTCACCAACCCAGTCATTCCCAGAGTTGAGGATGATGAGATCCAGTTGGAAGAGACTGAGGGTGGTGACATTGCTGGGGACACAGAGATGTCCAAGGAGACATAGGGAGTCTACTTCACTCTATCCCTTCCTTTACTCTTATTTTGTTAAGCATTGAGGACAATGCTTATTTTTATTCAGAGGGTGGAGTTTATTTGATCTTATTTGATGATTCTGAGACATTTGGCTTGTAATAACTTGATATTATTTTCTTTTTCTTCTCTCATTATGTATATATCTTCTCTTTCTCCCTTATTATGTATATTCATTATGCTTTCGATAGTTTTTACTTTGTAGATTCTTTATGTTTGTTTTCTTATTAGTTAGTGTTTAATTTAGTAGCTTCTTTTTATGTTGTAGTAGATAATAAACCTTTGGTGTTCTTAATGCCACGGTTCTTTCCAAAGGTAGTTTTTCTGTGAACCGGGTGACTCTTCCCAACGATAGATAACGTGACAACTTTCTTAAGGGACTGAGTCCGTTTTTGTTGTTTAGGTAATAATAGTAGTAGTAATGAATAAAAAGACCTAATTAAGTCATGCTCGAAGAGTCAAACATTCTTCTTAACTACGTGCTTATGGTTAGAAACAAGTTTTTTGGAAGAAATAACTCTAGCTAGTGACTTTGTGGCTCTTGTGTTGACTTAGAAAACCATCGAGTGGTTTAATCGAACCATAGTGATTTTCAATCTTGAATGTGGTCGTTGTGGGCCCTCAACTCTATCCTCTTTAACAATCCAATTGCGTGAGGGGTGAGATGGTTTGTTGCTAGTCCAAGTACCCGTGTGAAAGGTCTAAAACTTGCCTCGAATGTGTTTCAAGGCGAAATCCTAAGTTTTGCTTGGCTTGAGAAGTGATGGTAGGCTTTTCTTGATCCGTTTGAGTTTTCTATTGCCTAACAATGATGTCATCCCTAGTCAACCTCTTTTAGCCTTTAGACTTTCTCATTTGAAAACTATATTACAAGCCTTTACCCGTTCTATTGTGACCCTCTATTGGCACCCGAGCTTTCCTTAACACTCATGTGAAACAAATGGCTAAAAACATTAGTTTGGGGGAGAGACGAAGAAATTGAAAAAGGGTATCAAGGCACAAAAAGAGAAGAATAAATGATGAGAAGAAAAGGCAAAGAAAAGAAAAGAACAAAAAGAAAAATGCAATAAAACGAATAAGTAGAAGAGTTAATGGGATTCAAAGAAAGGCAATGAGCCCAAACATGGAGAAATATGAATGTAATGATCAATAAAGAGTAATGTTAAGTCTCTCTAGTTCCCCAAGGAAAAGAAAATGCCTCAAAGAATTGGCAAGGTGTGATCCGAGAATAAAAAGATGGAGTGCTTAAGGAAAGGTGTAACCACTCAACCATATTGTTTCCAACCCTAATCCAAAAGCCTTCATTACATCCCGAACGATGTCCTACCTGATTTCAAGTCGAGTGAGCTTACATTAGTGGCGATCTACATAAGGGGCAAGCCTATGGTACTTGAAGCCGTACTTGTGACATTATCTTGAGAGATATGAGTGAACCTTTCACAAATCTTTGGATTGAGTGCTAAAAGTCTTAAGTGAGCTAGGCAAACGGAGAGTATAGGAGGAGGAGTTTAGAATCCAGAATGATCTACATGAGAGAGCGAGCTTCCTTGATGAGTAAAGTCAACTCTTGATGCTCAAGTGTCACATTAGAATTATATGTGCATAAATGTTTAACTTGTCACCTTGTTGATAATACATAAGTAGTGTGGGTAATTGTTGGTCCCAACTAATGTGTGAATGGCTCACCTTTGACTTGCTGAAATAACCCTTAACTTGTGGAGGTGGGAACTAAATTGTTTGCTTGAGAAAAAGCAAAAACTTAAGTTTGGGGGAGTTGATAAGTGGGGATTTTGACTATTTATTAGCACCTTTTAACTTTTGTTTTAGTCTAAAAGTATTGAATTATGTTGCCAAAACTAATAAAATGTGCAAATTTACAGGAATACTGGAGGTTGGACTCCCGAGATGAAATCTGTCTCAAAGATGAGAAGTCCAAGCACAAGGCAAGAAAAGGGCACAAAATCATACAAAGTGCGGTCCGCAGAAGAAATTATAAGGCCGCAGAAGAAATTGCAGACCGCAGAATTTCACCTTCGGCCGCAAACAAAGAAGCAAAATTCAGCAGATATTTGTGTAAATTGCGAACCGCACATGAATTGTGCGGCCGCAAGAACTGGGCTAGGACTCAAGTTCAGAGAGTGTGCATATTTTCAAGTCCCGAGTCCCTGGGAATTGCGGATCGCACAAGAATTGTGCATCCGCAGAAGAAGTTTCTTACGGCCGTAGACATAAATGTGTGGACCGTAGAAGCCTAGTTTGTGATCGCAGACATAATCTGCTGACCGTAAAAATGTTGCTCACGGCCGCAATTCAGAATTGCACGGCCGGAGAACCCCAGCTCCTACAAAATGAAGAAGTCTGCGGACCGCACATGGAATTGTGCGGCCGCATAACCTCCCGAGGGGTATTTTTGTCTGAGATTTTCAGACTTATATAAATAGAAGAGTTTTACGAAATTAGATCAGGTTTTGACATCAGCAATTACTGTAGCCGTTTTTCTTTGCCTCTTTTTGAGGTTTACTATATTTTGGTGTATTTTACAATATATTTTATTATTTTAAGCTTACATTATGAGTTTAATTAGTCTTTCTTCTTCTTCTTCTTCTTCTTCTTCTTCTTCTTCTTCTTCTTCTTCTTCTAACCCAAGCATGAGTAGTAAAATTTTTACTAGGGTTGTGACCCAACCCTAGTGTGTTAACCTTATAGGTAATTAAATTAGTGCTTGTTTATGATTGTGTGTTTATTATTTAACCTAGTTCATGCTTCAATTTGTGGAATTAATGGTTGCAAATATTAGTTCATGCCTATTTGACTTAGTCTCTACTTGAGAAAGAGAGACTTAGTCTAGGAAAACTTGACGAACAAGGAATTGGGTCAATCGAGAGATTGATTAACCCAATTAAAGGGTTCAACCTAGAGATAGTAATAACCCGACTTGAGCTTTTATTAACTGTTTTGTATGATACCCATTTGGTCTTGAGAAATCCAAATTGGGCAAAACCACTCTCTGACCGAGAGATATTGAGTAGGTAATTAAGAGTTGATAGCTATAACATACCCCGACCAAAAAAAACAAGCATTACAATCTTTATTCCATTAGGCAAACACCTAGGTAATGCTCATAGCTCTAGGCTTTTTATCAATTTGGAAAACCCCAAAAAATAATTATCTCTAGTTTTCTTTCTTTAATTTGCAATCAATAGAGTAAAAATTAGAAATAGAAAATCAAACTTTTGTGGAAGTGAAATCTTGATAATTCAATCACGCGCATTAAGATATATACCCCTAACTCCCATTCTTAGCTCCCTGTGGATTGGACTCTAACTCTTAGTTGGGTTTTATTATTGCAAACGATTATTACATACCTCTTTTGAGATGTGCAACTGGATGCGATCAACTACCAAACCTCTTATGGGGCCATTTGCTGATAGTATAGCTAGAACTAGCATATGGTTATCTAAGAGAGACCTAAAGTGGCTCCTAAACTCTTCATTGTGAGAGCCACTACAATTTCAAATTAAGATATTCATAGTTGAATGAGGAAAGATGGTAGACTCAGTTGGGTCTGGGATCGGGAGTTGGGAAGTTAGTGTTAACGTCTGCTCATGTTCCATGACATTTGGAATCGGGGTTTGAATGTCTAGTTCATTTGGAGAGGGATGGGGTATTGGTGGAGGGCTGTCTAGTGGGTTTAGAGGGTCGTAAAAGCTTATATGTTTGGCATAGGGGGAGTGGGGTTTGAATGAGTTGATGGGTTGGAACCAAGGGGCATATATTTGTCCCCAGTTGTGGGGAGGACAGAAGGGAAGACGATTCATGGTGGGGTCCATCTGTTGGATTGGAGGATACATGGGGTACGTCCATTGGGGTGCTTGGGAGCTTGATGGATGATAATCCACCATTAGAGGTATTTAGGTGGTGTACTACTAGGTTTGGGCATAGGATTCCATGCCAAATCGCATCCCCTCCGTTACTATCTCCGCTAGGTGAGTGGGGTTTTGGACTAGAAGGATCACCTCTTGATTGTTGAGTTCTAGTGTGAAGATGAGAGCATAACCTTGTAATCCCATCTCCAACCACAAATGGAGTGGTTGGCCTATTGTCTGTTGTTAAGATGTATATATCAGTGGTGTTATGGGATGGGGGTAGTGAGGACCTTGTATGGTTAAGGGGGGAAGTTGGAAGAATTGGTTGTTCGTGTTGATGGCATCCCTCAAGTATGTGTTGTTGTGGGTTGCTGGAAGGTGGGACACTGCATGCTTGGTTTCAGGAGAATTTTTACGAGAGATGAAGTGCAAGAGAGATTAGTAAAAGGTTCAAATGTAGTATTAATGGAGGGTAAGAGTGGTAGTATGTATTTGGAATTCTGTTCATATATTTCAGAAGGTTGGGTGTTTGGATTTGCATGAGAATTGTCACGTGAAGGGGAATGCTTATGTTGTAATGGTAGGAGAGAATTAAAAGGATTAGTGTGAATGATGCGTACTGTAGCATGCAAATTTACTGCGCTATGGTTCGTGGAGTTTGGCGGAGTAATGGAAGTTACTGTTTGGTGGGTTGATGTGTCAATCTTTGATTCGCTAGAATTGGTGGTTTTGTTCATGAGGTGTATTAGTAAGTTGACGTGGCTTTCCTGTGCTATTTGCGTGTCCAACCTAGGTTCTAAAACTATGGTTTTATGTGCTATAGATAGGTGGTCATGAGTGGTAAGATTCTGTGGGTAATTGGTGGACATGGGGCTACTGGTATTTTGTAGAGTGGTTATGATGTTCCTTATTAGGAAGTGTGTCTATGTTTATATTGGGCTCGTGGGGTTGGATGGGCTTGGTAGATGAGGACTTAAGAATTGGGCAATCAGAAGAAATATCTGCTATGGCTATGTTTGGATCAATATTTCCTAAGGAGGCGAATTAATTAATTAAAGTTGTAGTAGGCCTTTTTTCCAATATTGTTTTAGCCGATGTCAAATGGATTGTGGGTCGCCCATTAGGGTTTAAGGATGTACCTGGTGGTGTTGTGTCCATGTGAGCAGTCACCGCCTTCTCCATCCCTATCGATTGTGTGTTCAATGGTTGTTTGAGGTGGTGCAGTTCTTCGTTGGAGGTGCTGGTTGGCCGGTTGTTGTATCATGTGCTTGATTTATTTTCAAAAGTGACAATTATCCACTCCCCTCTACTGGTATTTGGTCTGTATGTGGTGTAGTTGATGGAGGCGTATTAGTTGTAAGTTGTGGAGGGGTACTACAACAAATTTGATTATCAGTGATGAATTATTTTGTCACCTATGATTCTCTTTTCGTCACTAAAGATTTTTTGTGACAAAAAATGTTTTGTCAATATTTCGTCTCTAAAACACCGTCACTAATAATATACAAAGGCAACTTTGTGTTTCGTCGCCAAATAATAATATATTAAAGACGAAATCTTTTTTCGTCCCCAAATACGTAATATTTATGACGGATTTATTTGTCATAAAAAGTACAAAAAATTGTACTTAATAGTATGATTTCGTCACTAAAAATGCATTAATGTCGACGAAAGTGGCTCGTCGCTAAATATTTAGTTTAATTGGTGACGACGTCAAATGTCTCTAAAGCTATGTGTGTTTCGTAGTTGAAAAATCATAATTTTGTCACTAAAGACTACCTTTTATCCACAAAAAAATATTTTTGTCCCTAAATATATAATTAGTGACAATTATAATTTTGTAGTTAAAACTATCATCTCGTCACTAAAAAAAAAAAAAAATATCGACAAACAAAAATTTGTCACTATAAATTGTCATGATTAGTGACAATTAAAATCGTTGAAAAATACAAAGTTGATTCGTAGTCAATAAAAAGATGATTTTGGGACATATTATTTTTGTCACTAAATATAGTGAATTTATGACGAACTTAATTTGTTTCATGACGAAAATGTGATATTCCTAAAAACTATACATAAATAAACTTTTTTGTCACTAATAACAAATGTTTGATGACGTTTATATTCGTATTTGCTTTAGATTGGCGTTATACGAATTTGAAATAACATAATAAAACAATCAAGGTAATAACAGAAAACTAAAAACAATCAAAGGTAATAACAAAAATATTCACCATTGATCATACAACTAAGATTAAAACTATATTGAGATAAAAGCTCCTTAAATTAAAAGAAACATAATTAAAGTAAATCTGTCCAACATAAAAGTCTAACTGAGAATTGAGATATACTAAATATTACTCCTAAACTAGAACTGAGAAGTGGAGGAATGGAATGACACTTCACTTGCAATTAGTCTTGATCCAATATTTACCTTCATATACCTGTATAAAAGATAGAGAAAAAATTAAGATTTAATTTAATACTTTATGGTATCATGGTATAAATAAAATATAATTGGTATAAACTACGACTTCTTGTTAAACGTAGAGTTTAATTGGTGAAACAAATAACTGAATTGTGATACGAAAAAATAAAAATGAGCAAAAAATAAATAGTGTGAAGTTTAGTGTACCCAAAGTTGATAATCTGGTGGAGCTTAATCTTCGCTGTATCATAAAAAAAGCATTCGAACTTAGATGCTAAAAGAATTATAATTGAATTTATCATTTAAAGATGTAGTACTTCTAACCTTGATGGTGATGAGCCAATAAAATGACGCTGTATTTGGTTTAATATCTCCTCTTGGCGTGCCCGTACAGTACCCAACTCAGAAGTTAATGTTTGTATCTGTATCTGCTGATTTGCTACCTCAGTTTCAGCTGCATTCAAACGTTCTTGTAAACCATGTTGGGCAGTAGCAGCATCCTCTTTTACCCTCCTAAGAGAGTCCTCTAATTCTGCTGTCCTTTTTGTTGATGTAGTTGTATTAGGCTTTGGACCATAGCCAAGGCCTTTAATATATCCCGACCTTGTACCAAGTACATTATCAGCAATTTCATCAATAGTCATTGGATTCTGTTCAGAAACAGACCGAGCTCTCAAGTCTCTCATTTTGTTCTACATAAAAATATTACATCAATTAAATTAATGATAAGATAGAATGAATACATGTGACATGTTACTAAAATATTACTTACATAGTCAGTCTCAGCACTCTGGAGATGACCATCCTTTTTCACTCGAGTAATGGGTGCTTTTGTAGAACTCAATCCTATTTGGCTCTACTCCTCCATGTTCATTCACACCCTACACGATATGAAAATAATATGAAATATTACTAAAATATCATCTTAGTAATGAATGTGGAGGGTGATTGAACCACAACCACATTAACATGATTAGATTACAGGTTCAACAAAAGGTAAGGAATGTATTGTCTAATAGGATCGTGGTTCTTTATATTATGCAACTATCCATTGTATAATGGAAAATTGAAAACTAGTTTTATGAGTTAATAGAAGTCATACGTAAGTTAGTAGAGATATAGACTCTTGTTCCCTTAAACAGAAATATAAAAGTAGTGTTATGCTTAATCAAAAGTTGAAAAAGACTCTTGTTCCCTTAAACAGAGATATAAAAGTATATGTATGTGACTTGTAATTTCATAAGCTTTCACAGGGAAAACTTACAGTTATACCCTCCATGAAGTTTTATTAAGGCTATACAAATTTATATCTCCCTGAGGTACTAAAAGTTAATTAAAAACCAATGACTAACACTCATCTATTCATCTATTAACACGTATATATTTGAAGAACAAATGGCAAAAAATCAGTAGGAAAAATGATAGAAAGGAGACAAATAACAATACTAACTTTTATATTAAACATAAACTAAATAGTGTCCTTTTCTTTCTCTTTTAAGAAGACAAAGAATTGAAGTTATGATTTGAATTATGAATGAAAAATGACATTACTTAAACGTATCTGCAAGTAGAATTAGAAGTATACCAAACTCATTGGCCTTCTTTTCTTTTCTTTTCTTTTCACCATTTTGAATATTAAAAATGTTCCTTGAGAATTCACTCTTCGCCTACCAAGCAAAGGGATTGGAAAAGTTACAAAAAGTAAAAATAGTATAACTTACAATTTCAGCACGAGCAGCTACAAAAGCTCTTGACCCCATGAAATGATTAGATTTCAACTTTGTTCGATTGACCTTGTTTATCTCGCATCGTCTCTACAAAGAAATATTTATATATAAGTAAATAAAATTATAATGACACAAATATGATGCTAAAGCTTATTATCATTTCGCACTATAAGTTCTCGGATGTTAGCAGAAAAGAGTGGACAGAAACTAAAGAACCACATCAAGCTCTTCTCAAAGGTTGCATTTTACAGAGGCATTTAAAGGATCCTTTTTTCTGTTTTTTTACTTCCAGTTTATTTTCTCACTCTTATTTGTATCTTCTGTAAATGCATATTTTTGAAGGGACTACTCATATCAATGTAAGCCATATCATCCATGACTGAATGTTGCAGCTACAAAGAAGAGAAAAACATGTTACTGAGAATATCTTCTGTACATTTTGTTCATTTGTATACTTAATTACTTAAATTATATTTTTCTTTGAGAAATCGTGAATGTTGTTTGCTAGAAAAAATTACGACGAGACAAATATGAATAGAAATTACCTTATGCTCTGGATTCGCCCACATGTCACAGAGCCTATTCCAATTTTCCGGGGTCAACTCTGGCACTTCAATTTTACGAGCCTCTTCCTCAGAGCTTGCACATTCAAATAGCTTTTTTAATTTGTAGCGTCATTGTCGACTTCTATTTTTCAGAATATCCTCACAGCTATCTTTGGTGTAATGCTCGTCCAAGTTAATTTCAAACTTCTCCTGCAAAATGAGAAGTTTTGAAGACACTCACAAAACAATCAAAATTCCCTTTACTTGTAAAAGATTGAAAACTAACATATTTAAAATGTAATAAAATGTACCAAAATATAAAATCCTTACATGACATCTAATTAATGCTGCATCCTTATCCTCTCTTGTGAGTTCCTTCCACCTGTTTGGAAGCGAAAGAAAGTTGCGAGCAATAATTCCTAACTCATTTGATAGCTTTGCTGATGGAATTGCCTCAACTGGCCTTCCTTTACCAACTGGGATGTCTATAACCATCTTTCTTCCTATAGACTTCTTCATTTTCTCAAGACCTTTTCCCAGTGTCCTTCCACGACCTTTCCTGATTCTAGTTGAATCATCTGATTTTAAAAAGTTAAAGTTAGTTCAAAATACTTGCTAAAATTCAGAAATGGTAACCATGTATATATATTAGTAATTAATTGCTATGCTACAAATGAAAACTCTATTGTTACAAGTTTAACATAAATGAATATTTCAAATGTTAATATATTTGGTTCCAACTTGAACACAAAAGAATCCTAGATGCTGGAATATAATTATAGCTATTTCTTTCCAGTCGAGGAAAGTAAGAATTTGTTGCAACTTCTTATTGGGCAACAATCAGAAACTTTGTTTATATCCCCTGTTTTAAAGACAATCCGTTTGTTTTATAAAGTTAAACTCAAGAATAATATTGCAGTAGGTGTGTAGTTCTTGGCTACCCTTAGTATCTACTAAAACCAGTAAGAAAGAATTGGTGCAATATAATTTATCAGATAATGACTTCCACAGAAATGAAAATCCCCAATGTACCTTCGAATTGCAATGGAATTGACCCAACCATAAGAAATTACTTCAATTTTACAGCAAAGGTTTCAGTAAAAATAATACTACCAAAAGTCTGAATTAGAAAATGCAGGATATACTTGATGCATATAGAAAAACAATATGGAATGCACTGAACAAGCAAAAAAAAAAAGGATCCATAAGAGTAAACAACAAAAAATAGGAGTATTCTGACAACAATGAGCAATAAGCATCAGAAAAAAGGAGAACAAACAATAACTAATAGATACACTCCTAGTCAATATAATAAAAGGTACGTATTACCTGTATTAGGAATAGGATTATTACTATTTGATGGATCAGATGATAGGCTTGCTTGAGTGGAAGCACCTGTAATTGTGGTTTGTCTAGAGACACGTCCGCCCGGTGCCATTGATTTGTAGAATTCTACCAAACATACTATATAATTTTAGTATATTCATTAGATGTAAAATATATTAGTTTAACAAACCAAAAGTTAGAAATAACTAAAGAAAAATTCAAAAAGAACATAAATCATCAATCTGGAAAGCCTGATGCCTATCATTTCCTAATAAGAGTTTACTGTCTTCTTCTCCTAATACTTATTGAACTATTGAAGCATCACTAGCCAACTTAAGTAATTAGTATAACATACCAAAGATCTATTTATGCAGGAAATTTTTAAATTTGAAGGCACATAAACTATGTTTTCAAAAACTTATATATGCAGCAAAGTTAAAAGAAGTTGTGTGTCTAACAAAGATTGAGCCTAGTGAAGAAATGTTTACTGATTTCAACAAAAATATAAATTACCCTACATAATGTTCACATTAAAACACTTTGGTTCAGTTCATCTAAATTTAAAGTGCCATTATCCGATCAAACAAATTCCTAAGGGCCACCAAGAAGCATGATTTGACTCAAACAGAAGCTTTAATACCATATTTCCACAATCCATCCACTCTCCACTCTTCCCTAAAAACCAGACAGCAAAATTCAATATATATATATATATATATACACAAAATAGATATATATATATATATATATACACACACACACACACACAAAATAGATGCCTACTCTGATAATCCCTAATATTTCCCCTTCAGTAGAGACATGCTTCACTAGTTGTATACCATACCAACTGTAAAAATACACACCTTGCAAAACTCTAAATATACACAGTAAATTAAAAATTATAAATATACACAGTAAATTAGAGAGTTTCTGTTTCAAAATCTTCCAATTGATTTATTCTCGTCTAGATTGATCATATGAGATAAAATAAAGGCATATCAATGTCTATGCCACAAATAATTAATGAATTATTAATTCGTTATATGATTATGGCAAATTACAATCTATTGAATCTTATTCAAACATAGAGTAGGTGGAATGATACATACCTGTTCAGAAATTTTGCTTTACTTTGCAATGTATTTTTTCCAGTAATTTTTCTCATATATATATAGTGGTTATCCTGAAATTCGTTTGGAGCCAAAAATCCCAAATTCCAGCGCCAAAAGACGGTTTCTTTCTCCATTTTACAGTCTTGTGGAATTCTATTTGGTGGGTATCGACGAGTTTGGTGGGTATGGACGAGGTTGGAGAGTTATCATGCCAAGGAAGAAGGTTATCCAAAAAATTAGGAAGTGGAGAAGTGGCTTTACCCAAACTTTCTTCTAACCCTAACCTTTATCTCTCTCTCCAGCGGATATAATACTGTCTACAACCAACTTAAGGGAAGCAATAGTAAAAAGAAACTTTAACTTGTGAAAATAATACTAAAATGAAACTTTATTTTAGAACTTATCCCAATTTTGGATGACTTTATGTTATAAATAAATTATATGAAATAGATACTACAATAATACAATATTCAAAATAATTATTTCAAAAATTGATTTAACTATCTTGGCATAAAATAAAAAGTTAAACAAAGGGTGTTCACGAGAAATTGAACTAAACAGAAAACGGATCAAATCGGAGAAAACAATCTACATTCTTTATTCGATTTTAATTTTTTAGTTTTAAGAACATATAAAATTTAATTATTTGATTTTAATAAAAACTTAATCGAAAAAGTCGAACCAGATTAATTATATAAATACCTATTTAAAAATTATAACTACATAAAAATTTACATTACACATTGATTTTTGCGCTCTTGGTTCGTAGCTTAATTTTTGCACTTATAGTATAGTTTATATTCTATTTTGGTTTGTAGAATTTATTCCATGTTAAATTAATAAATTAAACATATATCGATAAAATTTAAATTCAAGAAAAATAATAAGACACCAAATAAAATTTACCCTAGTATCTGTCTCAGATCCTGCACAAAAAAGTGCAGCAAGTGTAGTATGAATACGTAAACAACGTGTACCCAGTAAGTATCAAGCCAAATCTCAAAGTGGGAGAGACGAGATGGCCGACTTTGACACTCACTAAGGGTCAACAATAATAAATGAAATAAATTATAATTATTCAAATCAGCATGATTCACAAAGTTAACAATAATTTTATTCAATTAGCAGAAATAATAAAAATTCTTCAAATGCAACAATTTCCAATATATTAATTAAATCATTCAATTTCAATAAATTTTTCAATTTATCAAATAGCTTTACAAGCTGCAATAAATTGTCCAAGTATCGTGAAATTATTATTAAGCACGGTTTATGCTAAGGTCGTACGGCCCGATCTAGAGTGTCGTGTACACTGCCGAGGGACGTGCGATACGATCCATAGATGCATCTATCATGTCGAGGCGTTCGGCCCTCTCCACAAAAAAAGAGGACATTTTCTTATGTACCTCCGGAAGGAGAGTATATTTATTATAAGATAAATTCGGGAGAAAGAATAATTTCTCTTAACAATTAATTAATTTAAACAGAAAATCAAGCATATGAGATTTTCATCCCTTATTATTTTTATCTGACAATTCACTATATATATATATATATATATATATATATATATATATATATATATATATATATATGTATGTATGTATGTATGTATATCAAGTAATATTAATTAAATAAAGAATATAATTTACACAAGTAATTCATGCTTTGAGTCCTAAACTACCCGAACTTTAGCATTAATAGTAGCTACGCATGGACTCTTCTCACCTCGTGCGTACGTACCCCCCACAATTAGCAACAATTATTATTTTAATTACCTATGTGGTAATTTTTCCCTCACAAGATTAGACAAGAGACTTATCTCGTCTTGCTCCAATTTAATCTACTAGCAGGCATTTTCCTCGATTATCCAACTTCGATTTGCTCGAATTTAACCAAAAATAATTCGATACAATCACTAAAATTTATAGGAATCAATTCTATAAGAAAATACCACATTTTCAATAAAATCTCGAAATTAATTAAAAATTCGTCTGTGGGGCTCACGTTTCGGAATCCATCGAAAGTTACGAAATCCAACAACCCATTCAATTATGAGTCCAACCATACCAATTTCGCTCAAATCCGACTCAGAATCGATACCGAAATCTCAAAAATTCGTTTCTATGAGATTTCTAAACAATTCCCGAATATCAATCTCAAAGCAATAATTAAATAGTAAAAACAATGATATATTTGTGTATATTGACCAAATCCGAGTTATAATCACTTACCCCAATATTTTTCCTTGAAAATATATCAAAATCGCATCTCCTCAAGCTCCAATTCATCAAAAATGGCAAATGGGACGAAGTACCCTATTTTTATAACTTATAGATCTGTCCAGTCCGATCAGGGAGCTCGATCACGGAGTCCGATTCTGGGGTCCGATCCTGGGGTCCGATCATGGAGTCCGATCAGGGAGCTCGGTCCTGGGGTCCGATCAGGGAGCTCGATTAGGGAGTCCGATCATGGGGTCCGATTTTGACAGATAAGGGAAAAAACCAGATCAGCCAAAAACCAGCAAAACTCACTTCATCAGGGAGCTCGATCAGGGAGTCCGATCATGGGGTCCGATTTTGACAGATAAGGGAAAAAACCAGATCAGCCAAAAACCAGCAAAACTCACTTCAACAGTCTCCCGACTTCAATTCTTGATCCGTTAACCATCCGAAACTTACCAGAGGACCTCAGGACTTCAACCAAATATACCAACAAGTCCTAAAACATCATACGAATTTATTTGAAACCTCAAATCACATCAAACGACGCTAAAACCAAGAATTATGCTCCAATTCAAGCTTAATGAAACTTTAAGTTTCCAACTTCTACATTCGATGTCGAAACCTATCAAAGCAAATGCGATTGACCTCAAATTTTGCACACGAGTCATAAATGATATAACGGAACTATGAAAATTTTCTGAACTGGATTCTGACTCCGGTATCAAAAAGTCAACTCTCCGGTCAAACTTCCAAACTTAAATTCCTATTTTAGCCATTTCAAGCCTAATTTAACTACGTACTTCCAAATAAAATTTCAAACACGTTCCTAAGTCCAAAATCACCATATATAGCTTTTGGAATCGTTAAAATTCTATTATGGGGTCGTTTTCTCAAAATATTGACCGAAGTCAAACTTGCCAACTTAAGGAACTAAGTGTTCCGATTTCAACCCAAATACTTACAAATCCAGAACCAACCATCCCCGCAAATCATAAATCATTAAAAGCACATACGAGAAGTTTTTTTTTAGGTAACGAGGTTCTAAAAATCAAAATGACCGATTGGGTATTACAAGATTGAATAATGAACACCTCAAGTTTTGTGTAACTATAGCATGAATGAATAAACAAATATTATTGTAATTAGGATATATGTGTTTTCACATATATATTTTTGTTCACTTTTCCGCATATGAGCAAGGTGAGCATAATGGATTAATTTTTCTTCTTCAAACTTTGATACCATATTGGAGTTTCAATCTGTTCGGGAATTTGGATTACACCTTTTCTTCTATTTTTATAAAACAAATCTTTTGCTCACTCTTTTTGTCAAACAAGAAATTGTCACCGCAAGCCCTCAAACATCTCGCCTCGTCCGTCCTTTTCAGAAAAAAAAATTTGTCGCTGCAGCCCTCGCCTGACGCTGCATCTCGTTGCTCTTGGTCCTCCCCTTCGTCGCTATCAGACCACTCTGGTAAATTCTCCTCTTTTATTTCTGTCGCTGCCTTCTCCTCTCTATTTATTTCTTAACATCCGAATACTGAGTTTTGATTTATGAATTGATTGGTCATAAGAATGAATTGAAGTTTGATTTTTTGTATGTGGATAGATGGGTACTTATTTACTTAACTTGGCTGGGATTCAGAGGAAAACGATAAATTAGGAAGTCATATGTTGCACTAAATTTTAAGAAATCAGTGTACAAGCAAATATCACTTGAATGAAGGGACTGCCTTCACTAAGAAAAGCATTAGAAGGAGAAAGGGGGATTAGAGAATAGAGGGAAGAAGAGGGAATGGAACAGAGAGAAGTGAGAAATAGGATTTCGTTCATTGATTGATACTCCCAAGTGCTATATAATTGTGTATATATACATGCTCAATTTATTTAGCTAACTATTTATTACTAATGCTAGTCTAATGTAATTAGCTAACTAACACTTATAATTAGCTATTCTAGCCATGAAGGAGTAGTTTGGATCAAACGGAAATTGTGTGGCCAATTCACTGACAAATCTCTTAAGAGTTTCTCGTAACCATGTAACTATGCCATCCTCAAGTTTACTGTAGAAGTTAGGAGCAGAAGAACACATAGCAAGATTAAAGATAAATTCAAATAACCACAACCTTATGAAACAATAACTTATGGGAAAAAAGATTTACCTTTTTAGTCTTCTCAGGGGAAAAGCTAGAGAAATTTGAACTCAAAAATGGTTTTCTGTTCATATATTAGTCTTCCTTTTCTTAATTTTCTTTTGTAGTCCCTTCGTCCAGAAGAGTTCATGATCATGTTTTGTTATTCAATTAAACTTGTTTCATCATAATGTACACCTTCCTATTACATGATCCTAATTCCTTTGTAAATCTTCTGTAGTTTTCATGTTTTAATTAAATTTTAGACAAGATAATCTAATAAAACAGTGAACTATGTCTAGCAATATTCTCATAATTTTTGTGTTTTTTTACTTTTATTCTTTATTATTCTCTCAGCAAAAGTTTTATGACATGTTGAAAAATTATAAATGCATTTCTCTTTTGCTTTATTAAAACTCAATTATTACCGCATGGCTGACTTAGCTTGCTTTGTCGATATGTTTGTGCAGTTGATCATGGATAAAGGTTGGATGCATGAACGAAAGTTCTCTAAAAAATATATTGAGGGTGTTCAATCTTTTATGCAACTCGTTCGGTCAAACTTTGATCGAAATTCTAAAGTTCGATGTCCATGTCAAGACTGTTTAAATATAGATTTTCAAACACAAGAAGTAGTGTATGACCACTTATTGATAAAAGGAATTACGGGAAGTTACGTGCAATGAATATACCATGGGGAACAATCGCAAAGGAGAGATAAAGATGAAGCAATTTACAACGAAGACGAAGACGAGGATGAGGACGAAGATGAAGATGAAGAACATGACAACAATGATGGAATTAACGCTATGTTAGAAGATGTCAGTGAAAGATCATTTGTCAATTTTTCGGGGGAGACAATAACTGGTAATAATATATGTGGTAATATGCATGAGAAGGAAGCCAAAAAGTTTGACAAATTGTTGGAAGAAGCTGAACATGAATTATACCCGGGATGTCAGAAATTCTCAAAGTTGTCATTCCTTGTGAAGTTGCTACACTTGAAAGTGTACAATCATTGGAGTAATAAGTCATTTAATATGTTGCTAGAGTTACTAAGAAAGGTATTGCCAAATGGTGAGGCAGTTCCTAAGTCATATTATGATGCTAGAAACATGCTGCAAGGTTTGGGATTAGGATACATTTCCATCCATGCTTGCAAATATGATTGTGTGCTTTATTGGGGTGAGCTTAAAGATAGACAAGAGTGTCCACATTGTGGTACTTCGAGATGGAAAATTAATAACGGAAAGGATAAAAAGATTTCTCATAAAGTCTTGCGATATTTTCCATTAAAACCGAGACTTCAAAGATTATTTATGTTAAGAAAAACAAGTGAGGACATGAGGTGGCATAAAGAAAAACGTCTTGATGAGCCAAATGTATTAAGGCATCCTGCTGATTCTGAAGAGTGGAAAGAATTTGACAAGAATCATGAGTGGTTTGCACAAGAACCTCGAAATATTAGACTTGGCCTTGCAACCGATGGTTTTAATCCATTTGGTAACATGAGCACAACTTATAGTATGTGGCCTGTCATTCTAGTTCCTTATAATCTTCCTCCTTGAAAATATTTTAAGGATCCATTTATGTTAATGTCATTGCTTATTCCTGGTCCTCAAGCACCAGGAAAGGATATTGATGTTTATTTGCGTCCTTTGGTTGATGAATTGAATGAGTTATGGAGTGAAGGTGTAGATACATTTGATGCATCAATAGGAGAGTCCTTCAAGATGCATGCTGCTGTTATATGGACCATAAATGATTTTTCAGCTTATGGTAAGTTCTTAAATTCCTTACTGTCCAAGATGTCTAAATAATTGTTAAATAGAAGATTTTGTATACATTTTACTAGTATACTACTTGTAAGTAAGTTTAGTATAGTTTAGGAATATAAACTAATGTGAGCATATATTATTTCTTATGGATTAGGTAATTTATCTGGATAGAGTACTAAGGGATACATGGCATGTCCTACTTGCAATAAAGATGCACCTTCACACAAGTTAAGAAGTAAAATCTGTTACATGGATCATCGCCGGTATCTTGAACCTAAGCACGCATGGAGAAGAAGCAAAAAATTTGATGGTAAGATAGAAAAAAGATTAAAACCAAAACAGCTATCAGGAGATGATGTCTTACAACAATTGAATTTTTTAAGTACTTATAGACCAGGAAAACACCCAAATAATAAGAAAAGAAAACGTCTTCTTGAAGAGTTGAATTGGGTGAGGAAAAGTATTTTATTTGATTTGCCATATTGGAAGAGCTTGAAGTTGCGACACAATTTAGACATCATGCACATAGAAAAGAACATTTGCGAGAATATTTTGGGGACAATACTGAATATTGAAAGAAAAAATAAGGACACATATAAAGCAAGACAAGATCTTAAGGATATGAACATAAGAAAAGAACTATGGTTACAGGATAATGGTTCTAGTTATACAATGCCGGCTGCTTGTTATAATATGTCAAAAAGTGAAAAAAAAGAGTTCTGTAAATTTTTAAAATCAGTTAAATTTCCTGATAGTTATACTTCAAATATCTCATGTCGTGTAAGTGCGGATGATGATAAGATAACTGGACTCAAAAGTCATGACTATCATGTTTTGTTGCAACGACTATTGCCTATTGCTATTCATGGATTTGTAAATAAAGATGTCTCTTCAGCATTGATTGAGTTAGGCGATTTCTTTCAAAAAATATGTTGCAAGACTTTGAGAAAAGATGACTTAGAACAACTAGAAAAGAATATAATTTTAATATTGTGTAAGCTTGAGATGATCTTTCCACCTGCTTTCTTTGATGTTATGGTACATTTGGCTGTGCATTTACCACGAGAGGCTATGTATGGGGGACCAGTACAATATCGTTGGATGTATAAAATTGAAAGATTTTTGTGCAAGCTTAAGCGTTATGTGCGAAACAAGGCACGACCAGAAGGTTCTATTGCAGAAGGCTATCTTATTAATGAATGTTTGACATTTTGCTCTATGTATCTTACTGGCATCGAAACTAGATTTAATCGTGAAGATCGAAATGATGATGGATCTAGTAACAAAGATGAACTTGTTCTGGACATATTCTCAAAGTGTGTTAGACCATTTGGAGATGGAAACTATGATACCATACCAAAGAAAGATTTTGATATGGCTCGGTGGTATGTGTTGAATAATTGCGAAGAAGTAGAACCTTTTCTTCGGTAAGTTATTTTTCTCTCTATTGTTATTTTTCTGTTTTAAATAATTTATAAGTAATTTATTTTGCATACAGGGAGCATAAAGAAGAGTTGATGAAGCAAGTTATTGCGAATATAGAAGAGAAACATAGAGAACAATTTCCTTTATGGTTCAAAAGGAAAGTAAGTAACTTTTTACGATAAGAATCATCTTAATGTGCTTAAATTCTAATTTGTTTTCCTCTTTACTAATTAAAAGTAATAATTTTTTCATTGTAGATTATGCAATTATATAATAACGGAAAGTCAGTGTCTATCAATCAGTTATATCCTTTGGCAATAGGACCTGATGTGCGTGGAAGAACATATACTGGGTGTACTGTAAATGGTGTTAGGTACCATATTCAAAAACGCGATGAACTACGTAAAAGTCAAAATTGCGGTCTAATTGTTGAAGGCTATCATGAAAATGAGGTGATTGATTTTTATGGTATTATAACTGACATGATTGAGTTAGAGTATCTTAATGGCAATCCAGTTCTGCTATTTAAATGCAAGTGGTTTGATCTTCGCAAGAAGACAGGGATGCAAAAAGATAAAAATTTTACGAGCATCAATGTTAATAGATTTTGATATGAACATGATTCTTTTGTACTAGCTACTCAAGCAAGGCAAGTATTTTATATTGATGATCCGAAGTTGGGAGAAAATTGGCGAATTGTCCTAAAATTTCAAGATAGACACTTATATGATGTGCCAGAGATGCAAAATTCAAAGACAGAAAATGGCGAATTGTATGTTACAAATGATGAAGTATATCAAGATGTATCACTTGAAAGTAATTCAATTGTCAATGATACGGATAATATGCTGAGTCAACTACATAGAGATGATGTTGATTCGATTACCCTAGATGCAACTGTAATTGAATTGAAAGCTCAGACAGAACATGAAGTTGGTTATGACGAAGAAAATTCTGACGAAGAGGATGACACAATGGTAGAGTACATCAGTGATCATGAGGAGAATGAGGGGAATGAAGGTAATAATAGTACTAATGACGATGAAGTCGATAACACAGATGATGATGATGACATTGGTTTTATGATGTAACCTCATAATAGTAAGGTCAGTAACCTGTTGCTGGTATGCATCTTTTTTAAATTTATTATGTTGGCGATGGGGAGAATGGGAGGTTTTAAATAATTAGGCCATTTATAGATATCTTGAGGTAATATCCTCCTATGTAGGTCTCTCTGTCCTCTTTTTATTCTACTTTAAATGTCTAAAGTAAATTCTCCTTTTGTTTTCTCTTAAATATTAACTTTATTAGTGTCTATCACATGAACTCTGAATAGTGAAAGAGTAAATAAATCATCCGCTTAATGCTTTAAGCGTATGAACAGATGGTTGGCATATTGCTCTTCCTTTCTTTTATGTATCCCCAACTTGCTGAGGCCTTTCGTTTTATTTGAAAATTGTCTTGGTCCTCTTGGATGAGGGGGCTTCAAGAACTCATTCCTAGCTCGGAGGTATATCTTTTACAAATTTACGAGTTGCTTAGATTCATGCTTGTCGCCATGTCAACTCAGCTTTTTTCTAAGCCATCACAAGGAGCAGATGTATTTAGCACCAATGTGATTCGGTGGGAATCCTCGTTCTTTTTAGGGAAAAGTCTATAGAGACTACACATTTTTCTTCTTCCTTTCTTTTCTCCTCTTTCTGTATTTTGCGTTTTATCTTATACCTAGCAAGAGTGCTTTTATTGGTAGTAGATAATTTTGATAAGTATATTACTACATTTATGTTAAATTACTTATTTGTAGTGTTGTATGTAAGGATATTTATTTCTCTGAGATTCTTTTTGGTGAATAATATGGTCTGTCACATGAAAATTTATTGTCAGGCCAGGGAAAAAGAAAAAGAAGCAACAACTTTGGTTTGAGTGGCATTTGCAGAAAAGAGATGGAAGAGGCTTCTCTGCCAAATGAGACAACATTATTGAAATTCTTGTTCTCTATCTTATTTTGTTAGAATACAGCTTAGCAGTAGGCATATGACTCTTGTTAGCTCTAACTTTTGTAATGGTCTTGTAAACTCCTTATGTTGAGATGCCTTTTGTTAGCCATGTGTATGATAAAGTATTTGCAGATTTGTTGAGACTCTTGATGGTTTTGACAACTTAATTTGTAACTTTTTTTATTCAGAGTATCGTGATGTTTTCGGGCATTTTATTTATTTTATCACATGATATGTCAACAATATAGTCTAATAATAATAGTTCAGAGTAAATTGAGTTTGTGTTATGCATGTTTATTGACGGATATAACTCTAATTTTTGTTGTGTTTTGATATTTGTGTTTTGGGCGTATCAAGGTTAGTTAGCCTAACAAGCATTCATGTAAGGATAGACCTTTAATTGTGATTAGTAAGCTAAACAAGTGTGCTATTTACTTTTATTTATAATAAAATGATGAGCAAGATATAAGATTAAATTGGTAAATAAAGGAGGGTCATTTAGGGTACTAACCTTCTAATATCAAGAAATTTTGAAGTGGAAGCTAAATTTTTGTAGCAGCAAGTGTTCCTTGGGTTCTATTAAATTTTAATTTGGGTTTTTAGTTTTCTATTTTCTAAAGTTAGATATGGCAATTGAATCAAAATGCGTACAGTTTTGATTTGAGTTCTTTCAATTTTGCAGGTCATATAGACTTCATAATAGAACTTTATAAAATGAGATTCAAGTTTCTCGAACTTGATAATTTTTCAAGGTGGGTGCTTCAGTCATAAGGTTAATTAGCCATAAAGTAATTTTATGTATCATACGTGAACAAAACTATATCTTTTAGTTTTTAACTATAATTTTTTTTTGTCGCCAATAATTGCACTATTCAACTACAAAATTCAAGTTGTAGCCATTTAAAAATTATATTTTTCGTGACAAAAATTTTGTTGTGACTAAATTGCAGGTTAAATAGAGACAATTAAATAATTGTCACTATTTGTTCGCACTATTAGCGACAAAAACTAATGTCATAATAAATTATAAACTTTTGTAGCTAAACTTTACCATGTTTAACTACAAATTTTATTTTGTCACTATTGTAATAACGCATTTTTTGTGACGAATTTTTTTCGTGTCCAAAGTGTTACTAATTTTAAGACAAATTATGATTTGTCACAAATTGTGTACATCATTAGTGACAAAATAATATGTTACCAATAATATAAAATTCGTGGCTAATGTTATTAAATAATGGCGCCAAGTTATTTTTTGGTGGGAAACTTTAGCGGACAAAACTTTTACTACGAAATTATATGTTTCGTCACTAAAAGTATGCGGATTATGTATCTAAACACGAAACATAATTTTCGTCACGAAAAGTGAATAATTAGTGACGAATTTTGTGTCGTGGCTAAAAGTTTTGTAGCTAAATATCACATTTGTTGTAGTTCGGTGTGTAAGTTTAGGACATAGTAACAATTCCATGTTGTATGCCCAAAGCGACCACATTTAGTACATAGTTAATTAAGGCCTACATATAGTAATGTCTGCTTATGGTTGCCTATGTAGATATGTGTTTTGAGTGGTTTTTTCAGTGGTACCTCAATACGAATACGGGCATACCTTCCTCTGGTAGTTGCCGAAGTGCAAGTATCCGCTTTCAGTAGCTGTCCCAATTTTGAGCCTACTCGTTGTAGGATTTTCAAATTATAGAACTTTGTGGGGAGTTCAGGTAGGCGAACCCACAGTGCCGAGTATGTGAGTTGTGCGTTGGAAGCGATAAATTTTGGTTTCCATTTTCGTATAGAGAGGAAGTGATTGAGAATGAAACAAGGTCCTAGCTGAAGAGCTTTAAGCATGTTTTCTTCATTTTGTAATTTGATTAGGAAGAAATCAAACCCTAGGTCAATTAATAGGAGAACGTCGGCGGGCTTCCAAAGTGAGGTAATTTTATTTCGGAGGATCTGGTGTCCTATTCTTTCGCCAAAAACTTTGACAATAACAAAAAATTGCTATGGGGAGTATAATCTAGATTTATCAGTTTTGGTGAGTGGAATAAAATTGTCATCATCATTTTCATAGTTAGTGTTATCATCTGAGAGGTCAATTTCCTTGTCAATGGTGTAGTTTGTCATTGGGAAGGAGGATGATTGTGTGTTGGAGTCCAGTATGTGTGAAAAGGTTGCAGTTAATGCAGTTGGGGCGGGATCATCAATTTGCATGGTTCCGATGTCAGGTGTTTCTTGATTCTTGATAAGAGGAAGTAGCTACATGACTGGGGAGTTTAGGACTCATTTGGGAGGTCTGGACGTTCAAGAGACGAATTGAAAGAAAAAAAATTAAAGAGTGTGTTCGTTGGAAAGCGATACAATTTTTTCTAGAAAGAGAGGCTGTCACATCTCTCTAAGCAGTCTTCCTACCTTAAAATTCTATTAAGCACCTTTGACCTTAATTAAGCAATGTGGGATGTTCGTCCTTTAACGAATATACAACAAACAAAATAGCTGATTATTGTAGAGGACAAATTTCGGTATGATTGTTCTTCACGAATTCTTTCTCACACTATAGTCTGGTGGTATAATAATTACACGTGGTAGTAAGTTGAAAAGCAGCACGAAATACTCTACACTAAACTTCCTTTTATTATCTTCAAGATTAATCTCTCCGGTCCAAACATGTAGAGATGAGCCGCTTTCCTTTGCCGGTTTGATCATTTTTCTCTAATTGGGTGTCTTCTAATTTTTTAAAAATCAAACAAAAATAACATAAATTGGGGTGGTGGGGCAGGGTTGTTGCAAGTCTAAGCCAAAACAATGATAATAACAATGTTCTTTGTAAGATGAAAAAAGAAAAGAAAAGAACGAAGTAAACATCCATCTCTATAGCATTCTCAAAGTTAAATACAAACTGATAGGGGCTCAACAATACCAGACTTTTGAACAACTTAAACCAGTAGTAATATTGAGACATGTGACTTGGAGTAAACCTTCGACATGAAGGTTCAAAGTTAACACAGATGGAAACTTTCTTAGGAACAACTCAAGACCAGACATTGGAGGGGTAATCAGGAATGAGGCAGGTGATTTAATAATGGCCTTCTTAATTCCAATCCAATGCAACAACAATGACTAAGTTGAGGCACAGACAACCAAATATGGGGTGGACTAGTGCTTCCAAAATGGAACCAATACTTTCGATTTGGAATCAGACTATGATTGTTGAATAATTAAGACATTAACAACCTCTAACTCAAGAAAATAATTAGAGACATCATCTCAACAAACAATAGGACAGAGGTACACTTCAAACACTACTTTAGAGATGCCAATCAAGTGGCAAATTTTTTAGTTAAACTAGCCTCGTCTAGTGAAAATGATACCTTCCATTACTCATTTAAACAACTTCTGAAAGAGACGAAGGGAACTTTCAACTAGACAACTGCAAGGATTTGATTTTTCTAAGTGAGATTGCCGAAAAAAAGATTGTCGAAGAGAAAAAATGCAGGTTGAAGAATAGATAATGAGAGCAGAGAGGGTCTGATTAAAATGTAAAAATTGGGTTCTTCTTCTTTCTTGTTAAGTGTTTGCATTAAAAATAAATACCCAAATTTACCCCTCCGTAATTTAACAGTCCGTTATTCTTTTGGACTAAAATTAAAGGTCAAATGTGCTTAACCTGACTAAAATTGGAATAATGCAATAATACATGAACTAAAAATGTTTATTAGTCCTATTATTGCCAAAAAGGGTTGGGGATGGGTTTGGGGAGGATCTTTGTTTTTTATTTTAATTATCGGATGACAGAACTCATAGGTCCGACTAATTGAGGTTCGTGTCAGTCATAGCACCCATGTGCTCCTTTACTCCATTCTTAAGTTTGAATTCGAAAAGTTTGGTTAAGGATAAAAGGAGTATATTTATCCCTCCACCTCTTTCCCCCTTCTTTGGTGGTGTGAGGAACCTCTTAGTTTAGAGTAAAATGAGATATCAATATGCAGTGAAGAATTTAAATAATGCTAAGTAGAGAAAACCTTCCAATATAGTATATACTATAAAATGAGTTATGAAGCAATGACGGAGCCATGTTTAATCGAGGGGTGACACCCCTTCGTCAAGAAATTATACTGTGTTACTAGATAAATTTTTTATTCTATGCATATATATTATATGTTGAATTCCATTGGCTGTTTTATATGTTTAATTTTTATATTTTGATACCCCTTAGTAAAATTCTAGCTCCACCGCTGCTATAAGGCTAGCCTCGACGGACATGTATCTCCTTTTTATGTCTGCAGCTAAATGTACCACTTCCACAAAAATAGCATTTCCTCTATCCCAATTTATGTTGTATTTTTTGTTATTCAAGAGTCAAATTATGTGAATTTGAACTAATATGTTAAAATATAATATTTTATCGTATTCATACGGAAAGAATTGCAACTTATAGTACTTTTTATGTAGATTTTGTATATTTTAATTTTAATTTTAAAATAGTAAGTTATTTAAACCAATTTAGCTTTAACAATTTGTCAAATTACCTCTCGAAAAACAAAAAGTATCACATAAATTGAGATTCAAAGAATAATACTTTTTATTATTACTATATGACTGTTTGATTTTTGAAACTGAAATGCATAACTACTCGTTTTTGCTCTTGATAATTATTGTTACCAAGAGAAGGGTTGGGCAGCCCACCAAGGGCTATTCATTTTTCTGCCCCGTTATTGATAATGGTTTATTTTTTAATTATAGAATTTAAAAAGTGGTGAATTGTTCATTTAAATAGTGAAATTGTTCGTGCTTCGAATGGTGCATTAGTAAAATTAGAATTGATCTTTTCATGCATTAAATCGAGATAGAAGAGATACTTTTATTCTATTGCATATACACAAAAAAGCAAAAGAGTTAATTATTTAGTTCGGATTTTTCTCGTAAAAGAAAAGATAGGATTCCTGATTATTCAGGCCTTAATCGAATCATATGTGCTGGTCAGTATAATCTCATATATTCGCCTATTTTCCACGAGGATTCTGATTTATTGTCAAAAAGGCGAAGAAATAAATTAATCATTCCACTACACTCGATTCAAGAACTCGAGAATCACAATAAGTTGACACGCGATAGAAATTGATCAGAAGGAAAGATCACGGTCTTTTTGGATAGATTGTGTCCTACCAACAACCAATTATTAAATATCCTTTTTATATTCTCATTAACTTTCAGAAGCAGACCATGATTGAATCAAACAAGCCCCGTTAGTTGGACTCAATCAGCTAGAGAAGTCGGGCGAAATAATGACCTAGGTGTTACACGCAGGAATTCGAATTGAACTTGAGGATCGCAGCACTGCCTTAGGAATTGCTCGAAAAAGTAGTAGAGATAAGGAATTTGCAGAAGAAAGAAGAAAAGAGAAGAAGAAGAAGAAGAAGCAGAAGAAGAAGAAGGAGAAGAGAGAAATTAGGATAGAATTGTATGTATTGATTGATGAAATGAAAAATGTAGCTTACAACACTATTTGTACTAATTACATTGTATAAAAAATGATAAAGCTACAACAGATTCTATTCTATCTGAATTCTGTTATTCTAACTACCTCAACTAACTTTAACTAACTCTCCCTCCCTGTAACTAACTTTTGACTTGCACAACTTCTTCTTCTATACTTGAGCTGCTAGAGGTAATCTTCTATAATTTTGTATCAGTACTCTCCCTAATCGAAGATCCTTGTCCACAAGGATCAAAAGAAGGGAACCTAGTTTGTAGGATTGTAACAAACTCCCATGTAGTAGCATCAGCAGGAAGTCCTTGCCACTTAGACTTATGCAACAACCTTATTTCCTTTCTTGATCATTCTTCTTTGCAAGATTAGTTCAGGATCATGGCAATAAGGATTGGCCAAATCAATTACTGAAGGATAAAAAATCTGAGATGGAACTTCATAGCATCGTTTCAACAATGAAACATGCACTGTGGGGGTGAATCTTAACTCCAGCAGGAAGTAATAGAGTGTAGGCAACTGGACCCACTTCTTTTGAGAATCTGAAAAGATCAATAGTATTTAGAAGCCAACTTGTGTGATGAGTGGTTGGATCTTCAGATAGACCCAATCACCTATATCAAATTGCCTATCACTTCTGTGTGAATCTGCTTATTGCTTCATTCTATGTTGAGCTCTTCTCAAATGGTGTTTAAGCAACTGCAATTTCAGCTCCCTATGGATCAAATTGTTATCAACTTCAGCTGAAGCTGACTCCCCTGACAAGTAGGGTAGATGTAAGGAAGGTGGTCGGCCATATAGTGCTTCATAAGGAGTGATCTATATGGCTCAGTGAAATGAGGTGTTATACCAGTACTCAGCCATGGGCAAGCAAGAGTACCAGTTAGCAATATCTTCATTGTAGTAGCACCTTAAGTAGGTCTCAAGACTTCTGTTCAACACCTCAGTCTGTCCATCAGATTGGGGATGGCATCCAGAAGATGTGTTCAATTGAACTCCTTACAGTGAGAACAGTTATTTCCAAAAGGTACTGATAAAGATATCATCTCGATCACTAGTAATGGTATTAGGTAGGCCATGTAATCTTACCACAATGTCTAAGAATACTTTAGCAACTGATTGAGCAGTATAAGGATGCTTTAGTGGAATAAAATGACCATACTTGCTACGCTTGTCCACTACTACTATATCACCTCATAACTATTAGATTTAGGGAGACCATCAATGAAACCCATACTGATTTGAGACCATACTACATCTGGAATAGGTAATGGTTGTAACAAGCCAGGATAATCAATTAAGTCAGATTTATTCTTTGGCACACATAACATTTCTGAACCAAATCTCTTACCTCTTTCCTCATGTTCTTCCAATAGAACAGTATCAGTAGTCTCCTTAGAGTAGCTTCAACACCTGAGTGTCCACCTTGAGGGGTTGCATGCCACAGAGTTATAATTGTCTTTCTCAATTCTTGCACCTTGCTTATCACCAATTTGCCCCTTCTCCTTAGCTGACCTTGAAACCATGTGAACTGCTTGTGAGTATGTGTTTCAGCTTGGAGTTCTTCAATGAGGTACTTCAGCTCTTGATTTGAGTTCCAACTATCAATTATAGTTTGAAAAACATCAGTATCACTAGGTGAAACCACCATTGCCAATATGTCAGCTCTAGTCACTCTAGAAAGTGCACCAACTACTTTGTTCTTCACCCCCTTCTTGTACTCTATTGAATAATCAAATGGCATTAGTTTGGTTAGCCATAGAAGCTGGGAGTTAGTGTGCAGAGTCTGATCCATAAGATACTTCAAGGCCATTGGTCAGTTTTGATGATGAATTTCTATCCCAACAACTACTGTGACCATTTTGTTACTACATTTACAATAGCCAATAACTCTCTATCATAGATAAATAGAGTTTCATGTCTAGGGGATAAGACCTTTCTAATAAAAGCTATTGGATGCCCTTCATGCATGAGTCCTTCTCCAATGCCATAGCCACTGCATTAGTTTCCATAATGAAGGTTTTGCTAGTATCTGGTAGAGCTAGAATAGGAGCTTGGGTGAGTGCTTTTTTCAAAGCTACAAATGTTGCATCTGCTGAAGTTGACAATTTGAAAACATCATTCTTAGTGAGATCAGTTAGAGGTTTGCAAATCACTCCAAAACCTTTAATAAATCTTCTGTAATAACCAGTTAGGCCCAGAAATCCTCTAAGCTATTTGAGAGTTATTGGTGTAGGCAAGTTCTGTACAGCTTCTATCTTTTGAGGATCAGTAGATACCCCATTAGTTGTGATTAAATATCCTAAGTACTCAATCCTTTGAACCCCGGAGAAACATTTGCTCTTTTTAGCAAAGAACTGATGTTTACTCATCTCCACAAAAACAGACCTCAAATGAATTAAGTGATCCTCTATAGTGCTACTGTAAATGAAGATATCATCAAAGAAGACCAACACATATTTTATGAGAAACTTCTGGAAAATAAAGTTCATCAATCCTTGAAATATTGCAGGAGCATTGGACAGACCAAATGGCATTACCAGATATTCAAAATGTCCAGAATGAGTTCTGAATGCAATTTTAGGCACATCTTCCTTGGCCATTCTGAGTTGATGATAACCAGAACTCAGGTCTATTTTAGAGAAGATCTTAGAACCTCCTAGTTCATCTAGCAAATCTTCTACAATGGGGGGAATAGTAAACTTGTTTTTCAAAGTGTATTTATTCAAGTTCCTATAGCTGACACAAAGCCTCCATGAGCCATCCTTCTTACCTACTAAAACCATTGGTGAAGCAAAAGGACTGCAGCTGGGCTGAATGATTCCTTGGTCTAGCATTTGCTGTACAAGACCTTCAATAATATCCTTCTTAACTGAAGGATACCTATAAGGCCTTTTATTCATATGCTCAGTTCCATTTTACTGAATAATTTTGTGATAATAAATACCCTTAGAGCTTCAAATAATCTAGAGTACTCAACTAGTAATTGTACTAGTCGGGCATTTGTCTTAGGCTCTTCCTCAACTTTAATGGCATGCCATTGCTCTCCTGCACTCCCCAAAGGTACCACATGTATCATGCATAGTTGAGACAGATCCCCTGCATGTTTGACTAATTTATCAGCTCCTTGAACTTTTACTTGACTACCAGCACCCCTGAGAAAGTGTTTCCTTCCTTTGTACCAAAACTCCATAGTCAACCTCATAAAATTCTTCTTAATGTCCCCAAGTGTTAGTAGCCATTGTACTTCTAGCACCACCCTACAAGAGCCTAAAGGTAGCAGTAAAAACTCTGTTGAGAATTCAGTACCCTGCAGCAACCATGTAATTGTGCATACCTTATCTACCATCATGTTTTCATTAGTAGCAGCTACTAATTGGGGATTTGTAGACTTGACTGTACACCCTAAATGCTTGACCAATTCAGGGTCTATAAAATTATGAGAACTCAAGTATCAATTAGTATACTTAAAGCCTTTTTTGCATGATAACCAATAACCTTTAAGATCATGTATGCTAGTGAACCATTCAAAGCATGGATAGAAATTTCCATCTGTTCCATACATTGAGATGGTTCCAGCTAGTCAATACCTCCATCTTGTATTACTAACTCATGTTCTTCATCTGTATGAGACACTTCCTCTAACTCCTCCAGTTCTAATAGATACAACTATTTTGAACTATTACACACCTGGTGTATATTTCTCATTATAGAAATAACACAATCCTTTTGCTCTTTTCTCATTCATCTTATCTATGCTTAGTGTCCTTTTAGTAAACCCTCTAGTATAAGAAGAATTACTAGAATTAGGAGTTGGTAATAAGGGCTTACTACTGTTGCCTTGTCCTGCATATCTCTTAGTTGAAAAGTTGGTTGTGTGGTTGTTTAGTTGCAGCCAAGTATCCTTCTTACACTCTTGTAGTTCTATACACTTGAGATAGAGTTGTTGGATTGGTCAACTTGACATCAATGTTCAACTCATGCTTCAGACAACCAATAAAGTAGCTGATTGCATTACCTTGATATCGTCTCACCCTATTCAGATTCCTTTCAAAGATGGCTTGGTATTCCTTTACACTTACAGTCTGTTTAATCTTTTTGATTTCTTTCATTAAATCATCGAAATCAACTCCAAACCTCTCAACTAATGCTATCACATACTCATTCCAAGTAGCTGGTTGGAGGTATTGTTTATACCTCATAAATGACAGATGCCATTGAATAGCTTCACCTTCCAAGTGCATAGCAGCTACTTCCACCTTTTCCTCAGCATCAACCTTCTCTATGGCAAAGAACTACTCGATTTTGAACAACCACGATCTAAGATCTTCTCTTGTGAATCTCAAAAACTCCATCCTTGACCACCTAAAGAAATTAGAATGGTATTGATGGTAGCTGCCAGGGCTTTTATCTCGCTGAGATCTCACTTGAGATAGTTCACATTTATTTTGCAATGGCGATTTGTCCTTATGAAGATTTCTAGAATTGGATAGTTGTTCCTTCAGTTCGTGGACTGTTTGATCCAGATATTTCAGATTGGAAACTTCCCCAGACAAAGCTCCCACATCTACTATTAATTTCTGCATCAACTCACGTAAGTCCACAGATTCTTTAGTTGAGTTTTCATTCGATCGAGTACACTTCTTCATGATTCCAAGGATCGTAGGCTCAGATACCAATGTTACACGATTGTAAAAATTTGAATTGAACTCAGGGATCGCAACACTGCCTCAGGAATTGCTCGAGAAAGCAGTAAAAATAAGGAATTTGCAGAAGAAAAAAGACGAGAGAAGAAGAAGAAGAGAAGAGAGAAATTAGGATAGAAATGTATGTATTGATTGATGAAATAAAAAAATGTAGTTTACAACACTATTTGTACTGAGTACATTGTATCAAAAATGATAAAGCTGCAGGAGATTCTTTTCTAACTGAATTCTGTTATTCTAACTACCTCAACTAACTTTAATTAACTCTCCCTCCCTGTAACTAACTTTTGACTTGCACGACTTCTTCTTCTATACTTGAGCTGCTCGAGCTAATATTCTATAATTGTTTATCAGTACTCCCACCCAATCAAAGATCCTTATCCACAAGTATCAAAAGAAAGGAACCTAGTTTGTAGGATTGTAACAAACTCCTATGTAACATCATCAGTAGGAAGTCCTTGCCACTTAACTAAGACTTGTGCAACAACTTTATTTTCTTTCTTCACCATTCTTCTTCGAAAGATTAGTTTAGGATCATGGAAATAAGGATTGGCCAAATCAATTACAGGAGGATAAGAAATCTGATATGGAACTTCATAGCATCTTTTCAATAATGAAACATGCACTATGGGGTGAATCTTAACTCCAGCAGGAAGTAATATAGTGTAGGCAACTTGACCCACTCTTGTCCTAGTGGTGAGCACCCTCCACTTTCAACCAAGAGGTTGTGAGTTCGAGTCACCCCAAGAGCAAGGTAGAGATTTCTTGGAGGTAAGGAGCTGAGGGTCTATCGGAAACAGCCTCTCTACCCCAGGGTAGGGGTAAGGTCTGCGTATACACTACCCTCTCCATACCCCACTAGTGGGATTATATTGGGTTGTTGTTGTTATTGTTGTTGTTGTTGTTGTTGTTGTTGTTGCAACTGGACCCACTCGTTTGAGAATCTGAAAAGGTCCATAGTATTTAGAAGCCAACTTGTGTGATGAGTGGTGGGATATGGTCACTTGTTTATGGAGTTGGATCTTTAGATAGACCCAATCACCAACATCAAATTGCCTATCACTTCTGTGTTAATCTGCTTGTTGCTTCATTCTATGTTGAGCTCTTCTCAGATAGTGTTTAAGCAACTGCAATTTCAGCTCCCTATTGATCAAAGTGTTATCAACTTCAACTGAAGCTGACTCCCCTGACAAGTAGGGTAGATGTAAGGAAGGTGGTCGGCCATATAGTGCTTCATAAGGAGTGGTCTATATGGCTCAGTGAAATGAGGTGTTATACTAGTACTTAGCCATAAGTAAGCAGGAGTACCAGTTAGCAGCATCTTCATTGCAGTATTACCTTAAGTAGGTCTCAAGACTTCTCTTCAACACCTCAGTCTATCTATCAGATTGGAGAAGGAAAAAGAGGACTGAGTTTGGAACATAGACAATATGAATTCGTCAATGGGAAGGAAAATTGATAAACTTAGAGAGGATTTTAAGAGGATGTTTCCGCTAAAAGGGTCTTTCAAAATAAGGGTTTATGATTGGCGGCATGTATTCATGGATTATACTGATGAAGAAGACTTTAAGCGATTCTATGGATAAAGAACAAGGATCCTATGTGGTATGATAATGAGGGTATACAGGTGGACTAGAAATTTCAAGGCAGATATTGAGTCTACCCTCGCCCTAGTATGGGTGACTTTGCCGGAATTACCATGGCACTATCATGATTGGGCTGCACTAGAGCGTATATTGGAACCAATTGGACCTCTAATAGCACTCGACAAAGCCACAATTGCTCGAACTAGACCCACTACTGCAATAGCTCGCTTTGAAATTGACCTTACCAGGCCTTGGCTGAAGGAGATAGAAGTAACATTGATGTACAACTTTGGTGAAGTTGATATGTTTAATCAGGTGATTGAATTTGAAACCATACTAGAATTTTGCTTTCATTGTAGGATGCAGGGCCACTCTGATGGTAACTGCAGGCTACAACATATTACAGAGATCATCACAAGCCCATCAGATGTTGATAAGACCAAACTGAAAGAGAATGAAAAAAGTAAAGACGAAGAGGGATGGACAAAAGTGAGGAATGCAAAGAATAGCAAGAGGAACCTGCAAAGTGGAGCAAAACAGAAGCAACATGTGGAATGGGTAGCAGGAAAGAAATCAGTTCCTTCACCTGTTAGAACAAAAGCTGATCAAACAATTCCATTCCAACATGTAGAGAACTCTATGGAGATTAGCGAGCCACAGGAAATAGATAACTCTATAGGAATAATCGAAGGGAGAACCATAGAAGAAAGGAATATACAGGGAGCCATGAAAATCAAAGGGAAAAAGAAAAAGAAAGGAAAGAAGAGTAATAATGTAGCTATAACTAAGAAGAAGGTGAAGAAGTCAAAGAAAACAACTGTTACCGTTCCAGAATAGTGTGAGGAGCAGTTGCTACAGGTTGAAAAGGAGCTCCTCAATGTTACAGAGGAACATGATAAGAAAGTGACCTCAAGCAAGAGAAGGAGGTTTAAGTCTAAAATGCCACCTCAGGGACTAACCAAGTGGGATGTCGATAAAAGCCCAGACGCAGATATCTTCCCAGAATTTAAGTTGAAGATAGTAGAGGTGAGAGGGGCGAAGGGTGAACATGGTCTTAATACAACATTAGCAATTGAAGTGCAGGAATTAAAACAACAGAAATCCCCAACCCAAGACCCCAGATTTTCCATACCTCAGTGGAGAGAAAACAATGGCAGCCACTTCACAGAAAGAGTCCATGATACACAAGACACAGACATGGAGTTAATACATAATGAAAATGAGATCACAAAATCAAATGATGAAAATGCTAGGAGACCTCATAGGGCACTAGACTTCGAGGAGGACAATGGTCTAGGAGGTGGTGTTAAGGACAAAATAACATAATTCAACAATCTCTCGCCAAGGGATCAACACAACTCCATGGGGGACAAAAAAAGACAACCAACAAAGGATACAAGATGTAACAAAAAGGAGGCGAAAGCCTCAACCCATAATAGTTCCCAATGATTAACTTTGTATCGTGGAACATAAGGGGCATGAAGTCCCAAGAAGCCTCTGAAAGGCTAAAATCTCTTCAAAATCAACATAAACTACCATTCATTTTTGTGCAAGAGCCAATAGTTAAATCCAAGATTGTGAGATACTAATTATAACTTAGTCTGCGCAATAGTTTCTTTAATTGTAATAATAAGATATGGATCTTTTGGTCCTCTGACTTAACTATACAGGTCTTGAAGGACTCCGAACAACAAATTACATACCAAGTTTTGATGTCAGGCAGCCCCGTCCCTCTACACACAATGATTGTTTATGTCTACTCAACTAAGAAGACAATTATGGGATGAGTTGAGAGCGTGGGATAACAAAATTAGGGTCCATGGGCAGTAGTAGGAGACTTTAATGTCATACTTCAAGCTGAGGAGAAATCAGGTAGAAGATCGTATAGGATAGAGGAAAGCATTGACTTCCAGAGTTGCATTGATGACTGTAATATCTTATTATTACAGTTAACAGATGCGGGATTCTATGGCAATAAGTTCACTTGGAGTTATAATAGAGGTTTTCCTAGGACTATCTGAAAGAGACTCGATAGAGTATTGATAAATTCAAAATGGACAAACATATGGGGGGGGGGGTATAGTGACACATTTAGCTAGAGTCGGCTCAGACCATGCTCCTTTGTTGATTACCATGAATACCACAGAAAATAATGGTCCAAAGTACTTCAATTCCTGGATTTTTGGGCAGAGCATAAAGACTTTGTTTCTGTGGTTCAAGAAATATGGAATGAAAAATCCTACGTGGGTACTACATCAGAAACTAGAAAGACTATGCAAAAGACTTAGTATATAGTCAAGGCAAGCATTTGGAGATATATATAAAGAGCTAAAATGATTGGATAAGGAAATATCAAAACTGGAAAAAATAATTATAGAACATAATTCACCACTTAGAAGATCTAAGTTTAACAAAGTTAAAGTAGATTACCTACAGGTTATGAAGGCACAAGCTGCAGCCTTGAGATAAAATGCAAAGGCTAATTGGCTAAAAAATAGGAATAAGAACACTGCCTACTTTTATAGTATCATAAAGGGGAGAAGGAAGAGGCTAAATATTCAGAGGATATAAGATGAAAAGAGTATATGGAGGAAATGAAATGAGGACATAGCAACGATAACAATTCAATATTTTCAGAAAATTTTTGATCACAGAGATGCCATAGATGACATGGCAACTCTGAATTGCCTAAGTCCTACAGTGATAGAAGAAGATAATGTAATGCTACAGCCATACCTACAATGGAGGAGGTAAAACATCATTTTCTCTATAAATCCAAAAAGTGCACCAGGACCATATGGACTAAATGCAATCTTTTACGAGGTATGTTAGGTAGTAATCTCAGATGATGTGTATAATGCAATAATGACTTATTTTAGGGGGGAGGGGGTGCAAACTTCCCCAAATTCTTTACCCACACCTACATTATCATGCTAGCAAAGGTGGATTTCCCACATAACCTAACTGATCTCAGGCCAATCAGTCTATATAATATTTCACGTGAATCATATCAAAAGTGTTGAATGCTAGAGTAACCCAATTGCGACCAAGGATCATATCCCCCAACCACTCAGGGTTCATTAAAGGTAGACTAATCTCTGAAAATATACTAATGGAACTAGAGATTATTAGAGACTTTAGAAAACCAAATAAAGAGAGGAATATGGTGATGAAACTGGATATGGCAAAAGCATATGATCGGGTTGCTTGGCCATTCCTATTTTGTAAGATGAGAAAGCTCGGGTTTTCTGAAGAATGGATAGAGCTAATTTACATGCATATATCTGGAAATTGGTACTCCTTAATAGTAAATGATCAGAGATATGGTTTCTTTAAGTCTAAGAATAGGTTGAGACAAGGAGATTAGATGTCACCGTCACTCTTTGTACCGAGCCCAGAGCTACTTTCCACCATGCTAAATGAGTTGCAGAACAAGAAAAATTTCAGCAATATTTTCATGAACAGACTAGGTCCACAGGTTACACATTTGGCTTTTGCAGATGACCTAATGCTGTTCTCAAGTGATAAGAAGAGTACACTTAAGCATATAATGAAAACCTTGGCAAAATACAAAGTTGTGTCGGGACAAAAATTAAATAAAGCAAAGAGTTGTGTTATGTTAGATCCAAAGGCGTCAATGAGGACTATGGAGAGAGTGATCAGACTTATGGGGATGCGCATCAAACACTTTCCAATCATATATTCGGGATGCCAATTGGTTTCATGGAGATAGAAGATTGCTTATTACTCAAACATGGTTAATAAAGTGACTAGTAGAGTGAAGGGATGGTAAAATAAACTCCCCTCAATAGGAGGAAAAACCATACTTATCATGCATGTATTACAAGAAATTCCTATACATCTATTATCAATAGTACACCCACATAAATGAGTATTAGCTCAAATAGAGAAAATATTAGAAAATTTCTTTTGGAGAGGTGCAGACGGTCATGATAGACATCATCGAGTAGCCTGGCAATCGTTGTACTATCCTTACAACGAAGGAGAAGCTCAGTTTAGTTGCCTAGAAAATATTTGCAAAGCTTTTACAGCGAAGTCATAGTAGAATCTCAGGACTGGGAACTCATTATGGAGAGACTTTATGCTTGCCAAGTATTGTAGAAGAGGTCATCCCATAATCATGCAATGGAATCCAGGGCAATCTCAAACCTGAAAGGAGTTATGCAATATCAAAGAGGTAGTAGAAAAACAGATAGCCTGGAAGATTGGTGAAGGAAATGTCTCTTTCTGGTTTGATAATTGGACCAGAAAAGGGGCTCTATGTAGACTATTGGATGAGGGGTCCAATCCCAAAAATGTACCACTGAAAGAAGTGTGCGTCAATGGGGCTTGGCAACTGTATACATTGGGGATCGATATTCAAGAAGCATTGAAAAATGAAGTGTTAGACCAACAAATCATAGTGAATCCGGGAAAGAAGGACAAGGCCATTTGGATTACTACCAGTAATGGCTATTCTACTGTTGCTTCGGCTTGGGATTATATAAGGCAAAATAGAAACCGGTCATAGGTAAATTCAAAGATTTGGAAAAAGCAGGTACCTTTCAAAATGGCTTTCAACACATGGACGATGCTGAATAACAGGTTACCTACTGATGATCGCATACAAAACTTTGGAATCCATGTGGAGCCAAAATGCTACCGTTGTAGACCTCTGTAGAAGAGGTTGAAAGTGTTGAACATTTCTTCTACTCAAGCAAAAGGGTGCAAACAATATGGACCAAATTTGCAGGAGCCTTTGGCATGTTAGTAAGAGGCCTACAATGCAAACAGATCTTGATTCATGATGGGTTCATCCCATGTGAAAGAAAGACAACTTTCTTTGGCAAAGTCTATACCGTCCAAATCCAAGTTTGTCAAACAAATATTTGTATGGCAAGGAAAGTGTAAAAGGGAAGAAAGACAAGTTTGGTTCACTATTGTTTTATGTCACCCATGACATCTTTGAGAGGTTCTTCAATTCTATAAATAAGAAAGTATTCCTTCATATGTAAAATACACCAAATATAAGAGAGAAGTATTAGAGTTGTGAGAGTAATCCACATACTAGTTTATAGTCTGTGAGAAAATATAGTGGGGGGTAATATTGTGGTGAGATATTTAAAATAAAGAATGTTATTTATTTTGAGTCGTAGTAGTCTTTTGACACTACACAGTTGTAATATTATAGTGATATTATATTGCTCCTCTCGGGTATTGTATTTTACCCCATTAAAAGATTTGATATTAATATTACTCTTGTGTTATTATTATTTACCATGGATATTATTCCTAGGAGGGATATATTTATTTTTTCAATAACGTGGTGTCAGAGCCATGTCAAATAATGGTACGCTATCTTTTTAGTACCCCTGTCTCACAAAAGATAATTATAAGAAATGGTGTCTACGTATGAAAGCCATTCTTGACTCCCAGGATGTGTGAAAATTCGTAGATAGAGGGTATGCAAAATTAGATTATGAGTAAGCTCTGCCTTAAAATGAAAAAGATGTCTTGGCAAAGACAAGGAAGAAGGATCAACAAGCCCTCACGCTCATCCACCAATATTTGGATGATGCCATATTTGAGAAGGTGGCAGAAGCTACCACCTCAAAGGAATCTTATGAGATTTTACAAAATTCTCTTCAAGGAGTTGACAAGGTGAGGAAGGTAAAACTTCAAACTCTAAGGGCTGACTTTGAAGTTTTAAAAATGATAGAATCTGAATGCATTTTGGATTATTGTTCAAAAGTAAAAGCTGTTGTAAATCAACTAAGAAGATACGAGGAGGACATAGAAGATGTTCGTGTGGTAGAAAAGATCCTTCGCACTTTAATACCTAAATTTGATTTTGTGGTGTGTACTATTGAGGAGTCTAAAGATTTAGACTCTATGATGGTAGAGCAATTGGAGGGTTCTTTACAGGCCCACGATGAAAAGATCAAAAGAAGACAAGAAGTGCCACTGGAGCAACTTCTTAAAACTCAGGCATTCTTTAAGGACCATGGAGATGAAAAGAGTTAACAAGGAAATGGACAAGGACGAGGTCGTGGCGGTCACGGAAGAGGAATAAGTAATGGTAACAACTTCAACAATGAAGTTAAAATCCACTAAACATTCAGAGGTCGTGGTCGTGGACATAGAGGATGAAGAGGACGTGGCTACTGCAAATAAAATAATGGATAAAGGTATGACACATCAAAAATTGAGTGTTATAATTTTCATAAATTTGGCCATTACTCTTGAGAATGTCGTAACAATATTGCAGAAAAAGCTAACCTTGTTGACGACAAGAAAGAAAAATATGAGTCAACGTTGTTGATGACACTCAAGGAAGAAGACAGGGATGATTGCAGCTCGTGGTATTTGGAAAATGGAGCAAGTAATCATATGTGTGGATTCAAAGAGAAGTTTGTGGATATCAATAAAATGGTGAGAGGTAATATGTCCTTTGGAGATACCTCAAAGTTTTAAATCGAAGGGATATGTACGATTCTGATTTCCTGTAAAGATGGTAGTCACAAGCTAATTCAAGATGTTTATTATGTACCAAAATTTAAAAGTAATATTTTGAGTTTGAGCCAACTTCTTGAAAAGGAATATGACATCCACGTGAAAAATATGCATGTTCGGCTTAGAGATTCAAGTGGAACTCTAATTGCTAAAGTGCATATGGCAAAGAATATATTATTTTCTCTAAATCTTAAAATAATAGATGCAAAGCATTTGAAGGCTAATGTGCAAGATGAATCACGGTGTTGGCACATGCGATTTGGACACTTGAATTTTGAAGTGCTCAAATCAATGGGAGAAAAGAACATGATGCATGTGATACCATCAATCAACCATCCCAATCAATTGTGTGAATCTTGTCGTCTTGGAAAATATGCAAGGAGGAGTTTTTTGAAGGAGTCCATGTCAAGAGCAACCATGCCACTCCAGCATATTCACACTAATGTGTGTGACCAATCAATCCACCTTCTTTTGGTAAAAGTAAATATTTTCTTCTCTTCATTGATGACTTTAGTAGAAAGACTTGGATTTATTTCTTGAACCAAAAATCTAAAGCTTTTGCTGCTTTTAAAAATTTCAAAATACTTGTGAAAAAAGAAAGTGACTATGAAATAAAAGCTTTAAGGTCCGATGGAGGAGGTGAATTCACTTCAAAAGAATTTGAAGACTTTTTTCAGTCTCATGGAATTCGTCATCCTCTAACGGTACCTTATTCACCCCAACAAAATGGAGTTGCAGAGAGAAAGAATCAAACGATTCTTAATATGGCTAGATGTATGTTAAAAGCTAAAAGTATGCCCAAGAAATTTTGGGCAGAAACTGTATCTTGTGCAGTTTATTTGAACAACAGGTCTCCAACAAGGAATGTTAGAGATCAAACCCCTCAAAAAGCATGGAGTGAAACAAAGCCAAATGTCAAGAACTTGAGAATATTTAGGAGCATAGACTATGCTCATGTGCCACATCAAGGGAGAGCGAAGCTCGACAATCGAAGTATTAAGCATGTGTTTGTTGGCTATGATACGAGTTCAAAAGGCTACCAGTTATACAACCCAATTAGCGGCAAGATGGTGGTGAGTCGTGATGTTAAATTTGATGAAGAATTGGCATGGAATTGGGAAGCTCAGGAAGAAACTTCATATGATTTTCTTTCATACTTTGGTGATGAAAAAGAACCAGAGACTGTAGAACTTGTGCAGGATACAACTCCACCTTCTTCTCTAACCAATGTTGCGTCTCCTTCTTCTCAACAAAGTTCAAATTAGCAACCGCAAAGGACAAGGAGCATTCAAGAGCTCTATGATGGCACAGAAGAAATTACTAATTTTGATTTTTTATATTGTCTCTTTGCTGATAGTGAACCAATGAACTTTGATGAAGCTGTTGCAGACAAAAGGTGAAGACAAGCCATGGAAGAGGAGATCGAGTCAATAGAAAAGAACAACACTTGGGAGTTAACAACTCTTCCTAAAGGTCATCGCGCAATTGGAGTAAAATGGGTATACAAGACAAAGAATAATGATGATAGAGATGTGGAGAGATACAAGGCACGACTTGTGGCTAAAGGCTACAAGCAAAGGCAAGACATTGACTATGAAGAAGTCTATTCACCTATTTCTCGCATGGAGACGATTCGTTTGCTGATCTTTTTGGCGGCACAAATAAAGTAGAAGATCCATAAACTTGATGTTAAGTCATCCTTATTGAATGGCTATCTTGAAGAAGAAGTCTATGTTGAACAACCATTGGGCTTTGTGGTCAAAAACCATGAAGATAAAGTGTTGCGGTTAAAGAAAGCTTTATATGGATTAAAGCAAGCCCCACGAGCATGGAATAGTTGCATTGACAAGTATTTTCATGACAATGAGTTTACTCGTTGTCTCCATGAATATGCTCTTTACTTTAAAGTTCATACTAATGGAGATATATTACTTGTTTCTCTTTATGTCGATGATCTTATTTTCATAGGTAATAATCCAAGTTTGTTTGAAGCTTTTAAGAAAGATATGTCCCGTGAGTTCGAGATGACAGACGTAGGGCTCATGTCATACTACCTTGGCCTAGAAGTGAAGCAGATGGAGGATGAAATTTTTATCTCTCAAGAAAGCTATACAAAAGAGATATTGAAGAAGTTCAACATGCTCGATTACAACCCCGTGAACATACCGATTGAAAGTGGGACAAAATTGTCCAAGTTTGATGAAGGAGGAAAAATGGATCCCACATTTTTCAAAAGTCTTGTGGGAAGTTTGAGGTACTTAACTTGTACCATGCAAAATATACTCTTTGCAACTGGAGTAGTACGCCGCTTCATGGTAGCTCCTACCTCCACTCATTTGAAAGTCACTAGAAGAATTCTTCGTTACCTAAAAGGTACGATTGACTTTGGTTATTTCATTCTTCTTCTAGTGATTTCAAGCTTATGGGATTTTGTGATAGTGATTATGCGGGAGATAATGATGATAGAAAAAGCACAACTGATTTTGTATTTTTCTTGGGTGATTCTGTTATTTCTTGGAGTTCAAAGAAACAATCCATTTTTACTCTCTCGACTTGTGAAGATGAATATATAGCAGCAACATCTTGTACATGTCATGCTATTTGGCTGAGAAGATTATTGAAGGAGCTCAATTTGCCACAAATTGAAGTTACAGAGGTTTGTATTGACAACAAATCCGCATAGGCACTTGCCAAGAATCCGGTGTATCATGATCGAAGCAAGCATATAGATACAAGGTATCACTTCATCAGAGAATGCATTACCAAGAAGAAGGTAGAACTCAAATATGTGAAATCTTATGATCAAGTTGCGGATATTTTTACAAAACCTCTCAACTTGAAGATTTTCAGAGATTGAGATCAAGAATTGGAATGAGGAAAAAAAATTAAAATTAAGGAGGATATTTGATGGGTCTATCCCATGCGAAAGAAAGATAACTTCCTTTGGCAAAGTCTGCACCGTCCAAATCCAAGTTTGTCAAACAAATATTTGTGTGGCAAGGAAAGTCAAAAAAGGAAGGAAGATAAGTTTGGTTTAATATTTTTTTAGGTCACCCATGACATATTTGAGAGGTTCTTCACTTCTATAAATAAGGAAGTATTTCTTCATTTGTAAAATACACCAAAAATAAGAGAGAAGTATTAGAGATGGGAGATTAATCCACAGACTAGTTGTAATATTGTGAGAGTAATATTGTGGTGAGATATTTACCGACCAACTTCGGAAATTACCGACCAACTTTGGTCGGTCAATTAAATTCAAAAAAAAAATATTGCAAAAAAACCCGACCAAAGTTGGTCGGTTTTTTCCGACCAAAGTTGGTCGGTAATTTAATTATGTAAAAAAAAAATTCACCATCTGGGAATCGAATCGGGGTCTGTACTGTGGCAGGATACTATTCTACCACTAGACCATTTGTACATTTTGTTTTAAGACTGTCTTTTATTTGATTTATACTCTTTAATTGTATTTTCGCACGAAAATAACCGACCAAAGTTGGTCGATTTTATTAAAAAGTAAAATTACCGACCAAAGTTGGTCGGTTTTTTTAAATAACCCGCCGAATTAACCGACCAATTTTGGTCGGTTTTTTTAATATTAATTTTTATTTATATTAATTGAAAAACCGACCAAAGTTGGTCGGTTTCTTGAAACATAAATTTTGCGGGACTCAAAAATAGTTTTTCGCATTTTTGCGCCAAAGAAAACCGACCAAAGTTGGTCGGTTTCGTAAAAAAAAAAAAAAAAAAAAAATTTTTGAAAAACCGACCAACTTTGGTCGGTTTTTTGGTCGGTTTTTTTTACCGACCAAAGTTGGTCGGTCGACCTTGGTCGGTTTTTGCCGAATTTCTAGTAGTGTTAAAACATGCTGAAAGTTTGGTGATTAATTTCGATAAAAGTCAAAAAACATCATTGACAAGTTTGAAACCTTGAGTTTGAGTTCGGACATGAAATTTATTATAATGATTTGTGACTATGATGTATAGAGATTTGACCACTAAGCTAAGCTTTTGGTATGTATCAAGGGAATTCAAAATATAAAATATAGAGATACAAACTAGATTTTACCTTATACATACAGTGTAATTTTCCGATGCAGGGGGTTTGGGGAACCCCCTTTGTCTCCCTAAATCTGCCCCTGCTGATAGGTGCGTGTAATCAAACACCGAAGTGGTATGTAATAGACACTTCTAAAAGATTGTATAAAAAGTTTTCCCTAAAGAAAAATGTGTATCAAAAGAATTTCGTGCAAGTTCGTAAACTATGTATTTGAAAACTTTTTGATACATGTGCAGCTATTTTAGCCAACAAGACTTTTAAATCACTTCCTGCTATTAGGCCTTAATCGATGTTAATAAATATGCAATCCTATATATCTACCAAAACTAAACACACCACATAAAATACATCCTATTACCAGTTAACTACACATTCAGCTTCATTGCAAAGAAGGAATACTTTGCCAAGCATTGCTAGATTATTAGGCCATGGAAAACCTTAAGGTATTTAACAAATCAGTGAATATCTTTTATATTCATCCGTTATTCCATTAAGCTAAGGTAAGAACGAAGTAATGAGTTGTTTCATTAATTTTTTAATTTCAGATCTGTTTTCCATTCAGTTCTGAAGTAGTATGTCATAAGAATATTAACATTAAACTAGTTTCTCGTCACGTGCTCCCATATCAATGAATATTTTAAACATTCATGTAAATATTATTAAATGCGATATTTGAAGTATAAAATAAAAGGTATATGTTTTTTGAAAATGATGAATAATAATCCTATTAAGCTAATTAACCCAATAAAGAAAATAATCAACTCTCACCAAAGTCCTCGAATGAATTGCTAATGGAATATTTTATCCCCTTCTAGGTACTAGTACTAAATTATTGTTCGTTAATTTAGAAAAGATAAAGAAAAAAAATAAGTTGACCACTAAATACAGGATACTACATTACGTTGAATTCAAAAAGAAAAATAAATAAAATAAAAAAAGAGAATCGGTGTTGGGCCTCAAACCCAAGTCTTCTGGTGAGGGAAGAGATAATGTTACTTATTAAACCAACAGTGCAGTTCAGCTTTTCTGTTTGAGGGGCACATCAAAATTATTTGAGGGGCCCTTGTAGTATATACAAATATATATACATTATTTTTACCGAGGCTAGCGGGTTCCGATAACCCCTCTCATATCCATGTAAGTCCGCCTCTATGACAATAATAGAAAAAGAAAATAATTTAAGAGAATTATACATGAATCTTGGACAAGAATTCCAACAAAAACCAACGGTATTCCAACAAAAACCAACGGTTAAGGACCAAGTTAAGAAAAGAATAATTTGAAGAAATCGAGTGTGTGAAAGAATGCTAGCTAGTAAAAGATGCAAAAGCTATTGGAAAGATAAGCCTTTTGCAACTTGCATGGTACGTGCATGCACAAAACAATCATATATATATATATATATATATATATATATATATATATATATATATATATATATATAGAATTCCAAAAAAAAACAACGGTTAAGGACCAAGTTAAGAAAAGAGTAATTTGAAGAAATCGAGTGTGAGAATGCTAGCTAGTAAAGGATGCTATTGGAAAGATAAGCCTTTTGCAACTTGCATGGTACGTGCATGCACAAAACAATCACACACACACACACACACACATATACATATATATATATATATATATATATATATATATATATATATATATATGGACGCTAGTAGTTGGCTGTGGGATAGCCACGATAAATATTAGACTCTTTCTCAAACACAATATATACCTCGTCGAGTTCAAAAGATGATCTCTATAGGAATAGCAACATGGACTAAATACCCTGTCAAAACCAGGAAACTTACGCCAAAGAGTCTTGAAATATGATGAAGTCTTAAACTTAGTTATAAGGGAGAAGTTGATGAAATTTGCAACTTCTACACTCTTGTAAGTCCTGTAATTTAGTGTTTTCAGTTCTCTAAGTTTCTTTGAAGTATATCATCTTTAATTCATTGCTTTAGGCAGAATTGTTTTTCAATTTATAAACTCTAGGTTATGGTGGTATGGGCTTAGCCGAAATGATCCAAATCTAAGATAATATATCCACTGGTCAGTATACATAATTTTCTTGCTCGTGAATTTCCTTGTTTTCTCTATTTGTGTACTTGGAATAGAGAACGGTATCATGATAATATTGTATTCTTTTTTCTCAACTGATCTGTATGCTTTTTCTTTAAGTAATTCTTACCCTAGAGAAACTACTAAAAGAAGCAATAACCCTTTGACTTGGAAGAGAGATGATGTGACATTCTTGCATATCTTAATCAGGGTTTTCTTAGTTTATGTTAATGGTGTGGGGTGCAGCTTGCACGCATCTCTATTAGAACTCTATACCTGTTATATCTCACCAATAAGCACGGACACCTAATCGATTAACTCTGTCCGAAGCTTAAGCACAAGGAGAGTAATCACCTACCAATTTTTATTTTTGCTAGGATTTAGACTCTGAATGATTTCTCATTATTGACCGTTAAGCCACGTTCTTAAGTGCTAAATTTTAATTAGCTAAAACCGTTGGCATCGTGTGCATTCGAACCCAATATGTTTGACGCAAAATATAAATTCTTATGTAAAACCTACAAAAATTTCAACAAATATAAGATCTGAACTAATAATTTTAGAAGTACAATGAGTTTAGTACTAAGAAGGTCGAATCTGTATGGGTCAGAATTTAAGATAAGATGACATCAAAGGAAGAGTCCTCGAGTCGTCATCAGTCGAGGTCGACCAGGAAACAGCGAGATTCATGGTCGAGATGTCAACAATGGTCGAGGTCGAGCATCGTTGACGAAGTTGTAACGCTACCTTTCGAAATAGGATATTAAAGAGAATATTCTAGTGGATATTCTCTGCACTTATACTATTAGGGTTTGTTAGAAAAATATCTCGTATAAATAGAGAAAAGACAATGGTGTAAAGGGGACATTCATTTTTTATAAGAACAGGCTTTTGATAAAAGATTCTCTCTTTCTCTTACTAAGATACAAACACTACATTTTCATCAAGATTCTTGCTCATATTATTCTACACTTTCCCATCAGATCCGAGAATAACTTGAACATTTTAGGATTTATCTGTCACTCATCACTCTCAGGAGAGACAATCATCTAGTTCATCCTTTATTGGGTGAATTACTCCTCCTATTTATTTAAATACCATTTATTATTATTTATTGCTAGTTATCGCTACATTATTACTCATACTTTTTGGAACAGTTAATACATATCGTTGTCAATCCGCCACTGGATCTGCCTAACACTTGTCAGGATTACGCACATCTAAAAATATTATTATTAACTAAGTTTAACCCATTATTATCTAAACTCAACTGTTTTAACCAAAAGTTATATTTTTTGGTCAAACAATTTGGCATTGTATGTGGGGATTTCTTAGTTAAGCTTTTAGATTCTTCTAGATCTACGGCCAACACGGTCCCTAACGTAAAACAAAAAGAGAAAGAAAAAAATAAGATGTCCTTTATTTGTACGTACAAAATCCTAACATGGCAGGTAACCAAGAAGAAAGGACGAGAATAATAAGTGACCTCCCAACTAACCTCATGAACATCATCAATGAAAGCTGCAAAATGGCACATGAACGCGCAACGGCCAATGGCTCCCCTGGGTGAGATGGGTCACCGCCTCCTCACTGCATCATCACAAAATTTTTTGGTAAGGGAACCTCCACATCTATAGGGGAGGAGATGCCCCCAGCTGTAAGAAAAGCTCCTCGAAGCATGGCTATCTGACACGTTAACTAGCGTGCTTAACAAGCCCGCCCGGGATGTGGCTACGGAAAATGCAAGGACTTACGCTATACAACCGGTGGACAAACAATGCAACTAAATCCCTCCTGCTCCAACGACAGGTATTACTCACAATGTTATTAACAATACAGGTGACAATGCCCTCGTATTCATTTTGAAAAGGATGGAGGAAATAGAGAACGTGCAGCAGGAAAAGGTCGATAAAATACCGGGCGCCCCTAAGATGTTGCCAAAGAGAGACGCTCGTCGGTTCGTGGAACAGCCGTATAATGATGATGCTCGCCCCTATTGTCACGACCTTAATTTTCCTTCGTAGGATGTCGTAATGGCACCTAGTCTCTAAGACTAGGTAAGTCTAACAATTATGCGGAATAACTGAATATAAACCTAAAACTCAAACCTCATCATGTGAAATAAATAAAAATTTCGATTCAAAATAGTTACAATACCAAAAACTCGGTAGAAATAAGTCACAATCTCTAAAGAGAAATGCTAAATATCTCTATACATCAAAGTCTAAAGAGAATAAGGAAGACAACATAATAAAGATAGAGGGGGACTCCGAGGTCGCGGACGCTGACAGATATACCTTAAAATCTCCACACACGGGATAGTTCACCGATATCTAGTCTGGTAGGAAGAATCTGGATCTGCATAAAAGATGTGCAGAAGAGTAGTATGAGTAAACCACAACGGTACCCAGTAAGTACCAAGCCTAACCTCGGTAGGGTAGTGGCGAGGTCAGGTCAGGGCCCTACTAGAAATAATAGGAAAAATAAGGCAGAAGATATAATGATGTAATGAAATGACAGAGATGTATAACAATAGAATTTCACAGAAGATAACAACCAGAAATCAAAGAGGACAATTACAACACGTAAGGAAGAATAATATTACAAGTTAAGGAACAACAGCAGCAACAACAACAATGCAGCAAATAGAGGTAAACAACAGGGGTACTCCCGAGGTACCTCCTCGTAGTCCCAAAAGTAAATATCTCATAACAACACAGCAGAAACCTCATACAAACAATTATAACCGCACGACAGAAACCTCATGCCATAATAACACTCTGCAAGGCAGAAACCTCGTGCCACAATAACACTCCGCACGACAGAAGCATCGTTCCACAATAACACTCCGCATGGTAGAAACCTCGTGCCATAATAACACTCCGTACGACAAAAATCTCGTGCCACAACCAAACGGTCATCTCAACCAAAAATCACAAAAACAACACATAACAATTAGAACAATGAAACTACAACAAAGAATCCTGTAGTTAAAGAATGAATATGAAATCAAGAAAACAGGTAATTTAACTAAGCATGTTGCACAAATTGCAAGTAAGAGATAAGACACGTAGACATGTGATATTAGGCCAAACATGATGACTACACGTGCTAGAGTAACTCAATTAAGGGAATAAAATGGAACTATTTAGCAAAAACTAGATTTTCAACATTTAGCCTGATTACGTACTCGTCACCTCGCGTACACGGCCTTCACGTATTGCAAATACCATAACAGTACCAAATCCTAAGGGGAGTTTTCCCCACACAAGGTTAGACAAACACAAGATTAGACAGGTCACTTACCTCAAATCTCGCTCAATCAATCAATAAGAATGCCTTTCTCTCGACTTTCCGACTCCAAACGGCTCAAATCTAGCCAAAAGTAATTACATACTATAAATATAACTATAGGTAACAAATCTAAATAATGAAATTACGACTTTAACAAGGAATTAGAAAATTGCCCCAAAAATTCAACTCAGGCCCACGTCTCAGAATCGGGTAAAAGTCAAAAACTCCGAACACCGGTTCAACCACAAGTCCACCCATACCAAAATTACTCAAATCCGATACCAAAACCTCGATCAAAACCTTAAAATTCGGTATAAGAGCTTTACATCTTTTCCCCAATTTCTCAACCCAAATCCTTAATTAAATGAAGAAATTAATGATAGATTAGTGGAATATAATAAAAAAGAGTCAAGAATCCTTACCCAATTGTTTCCTATGGAAATCTGCCAAAATCTCGCCTCAATCTGAGCTCTCTAGGTCCAAAAATAGATAATGAAATCAAACCCTCGAACTTACGCCTTTTTTGCCCAGTTAAACTGCTTCTGCGAGGACTTAGACGCATCTACGACTCCGCACCTGCGGAATTTACATCATAGGTGCGTCCATCACTTAGGCCCATGAAAACTCACTTCTGCGGCACCCTAAGCACACATGCACTTGCGCTTCTGCGAAGGGACAACCGCATATGCGCTTCTCTTTTGCGCGCCACTGACCGCACCTGTGGTCCCTGTTGGCCTGACTCACTCACACTTCTACGCCTCAAGGGCCGTTTCTGCGGTGCCGCACCTGTAGCCCAAGGGCGCATGTGCGATTGCACCAGACACTGCTAAGCTTCAACAATGCACCAAGTCCAAGATTCAAATCCGAATCACACCCGGGGGTCCGGGACCCTGTACAAATATACCAACAAGTCCTAAAATATCATACGGACTAAGTCGAGCTTTAAATCACATCAAACAACGTTAAAACCATGGATCACACCCCAATTAATGTTTAATGAACTAAGGAAATTTCAACTTCTACAAACGATGTCTAAACCTATCAAATAATGTCCGATTGACTTCAAATTTTGCACACAAGTCACATTTGACATTACAGACTTACTCCAGCTTTCGAAATCAGAATCCGACCCCGATATCAAAAAGTCCACTCCCGGTCAAACTTCCCAAAAATCTTCTAATTTTTCAACTTTCACCAATTAAGACCGAAATGACCTACGGGCCTCCAAATCAACATCCGAACAAGCTCCTAAGACGAAAATCACTAGACAGAACTATTGGAACTTACAAAACTTCATTCCAGAGTCGTCTTCACACAAGTCAAATTACGGTCGACTCCTACGACTTAAACTTCGATTTTTAGGGATTGTGTGTCCCATTTCCACTCTGAAATTTCTCCTGAACTGACACCAAGTACCCGGCATGTCACGTAATCACAGAATGAGATAGAAGGAGCAATAAATAAGGGATCAGGGCTAATACACTCTAAACAACTGGCCGGGTCGTTATATCTTCCCCTCTTAAAACAAACGTTCGTCCTCGTACGATTATAGAGACATACCTGAAGTGGTGAAAAGATAAGGATAACGGCTGCTCATATCATGCTCGGCCTCCCAAGTCCCCTCCTCGAATGGGTGACCCCCTCCACGGAACCTTCACTGAAGCGATGTTCTTTGACCTCAACTTTCGAACCCGCCTCTCCAAAATGGCCACTGGCTCCTCAACATAAGATATGTCCTTGTCCAACTAGATTGAGCTGAAGTCTAACACATGAGACGGATCGCCGTGATACTTCCGTAGCATAAAAATATGAAACACTGGATGAACTGCAAAGAGACTAGGTAGTAGTGCAAGTTTGTAAGCTACCTCTCCAACCCTCTCAAGAATCTCAAAAGGCCCGATATATCTAGGGCTCAACTTGCCCTTCTTTCCGAATCTCATAACATCTTTAATCGGTAAAACCCGGAGCAAGATCCGCTCCCCAACTATGAATGCAACGTCGCGAACCTTCTAATTCGCATAACTCTTTTACCTGGATTAGGCTGTACGAAGTTAATCCTGAATCAATGAAACATTTTCCAAAGCATCCTGAACAAAGTTTGTACCCAATAGCCTAGCCTCACCCGGCTCGAACCAACCCACTGGAGACCTGCACCGCCTACCATACAAAGCCTTATACGGGGCCATCTGAATTCTTGACTGATATCTGTTGTTGTAGAAAAACTCCGTAAGTGGTAAGAACGGATCCCAAGAACCCCCAAAATCCATCACACACGCACGAAGCATATCTACTAATATCTGAATAGTGTGCTCGGACTGTCTGTCCATCTGAGGGTGAAATGTTATACTCAACTCCACCCGAGTACCCAACTCATATGTACGGATCTCTAGAACCACGATGTAAACTGCGTACCATAGTCAGAGATGATGGATATCGGCATGCCATGAAGCCTGACAATCTCACGAATGTAAACCTGAGCCAGCTGCTCCGAAGAGTAAGTAGTAACCACAGGAATGAAATGAGCTGACTTGGTCAATCTATCCACAATCACCCAAACTACATCGAACTTCCTCTGAGTCCGTGGGAGCCTAACAATGAAATCCATAGTGATATGCTCCTATTTACACTCCGTAATCTCTTGCTTCTGCAACAATCCACCTAGCCGATGATGCTCATACTTCACCTGTTGACAATTTAGGCACCGAGCTACATACTCCACTATGTCCTTCTTCATTCTCCTCCACTAATAATGCTGCCTCAGGTCTTGATACATCTTTGCGGCACCTGGGTGAATGGAGTACCGCGAACTGTGAGCCTCTTGGAGAATCAACTCATACAAACTATCTACATTGGGAACACATAGCCTTCCCTGTATCCGTAATACATCGTTATCTCTAATAGTGACTTCCTTGGCATCACCGTGCTGAATCGTTTCCTTAAGGACAAGTATATGGGGGTCATCATACCGACGCTCTTTGATACGATCTTAAAGATAATACTAAGAAACCACATAAGCAAAAACTTGACTCGGTTCGGAAATATCCAATCTAACAAACTGGTTGGCCAAGGCCTGAACATCCAAGGCTAAAGGCTTCTCTGCTAACGCTAGATATGTTAAGCTGCCCAAACTCTCTGTCTTGAGGCTCAAGGCATCGTCCACCCCATTGGCCTTTCCGGGATGATATAGAATGGTGATATCATAGTCCTTAAGCAACTCCAACCACCTTTGCTGTAGCAAGTTAAGATCATTCTGTTTAAACGAATGTTGTAGACTCTGGAGATCGGTGTAGACCTCACAAGGGACACCATACAAATAGTGCCGCCAGATCTTCAAGGCATAAACAATAGCTGCTAACTCGAGGTCGTGGACAAGATAGTTCTTCTCATGCACCTTCAGCTGTCTAGATGCATAGGCAATCACCCTACTGTCCTGCATTAATACTACGCCAAGACCAATGAGCGACGCATTATAATACAGTGTATAGGACCCCAAACTAGTATGCAATACTAACACTGAGGATGTCGTCAAAGCAATCTTGAGCTTTTGAAAGCTCTCCTCACACTCCTCGGTCCACTTGAACGAAGCACCCTTCTGGGTCAATCTGGTCATAAATGCTGCAATAAATAAGAAACCCTGTCCAAATCAGCTGTATTACCCTGCCATGCCAAGAAAAATCCGGATCTCCGTAGCTGAGGACGGTCTGAGCCAACTCTGCACTGCTTCAATCTTCTTCGGATCTATATTGATCCCCTCACTCTATACTACATGACCCAAAATGCCACTAAATCCTGCCAGAATTCACACTTCAAAAATTTCGGATATAACTTCTTTTCTCTCAAGGTCTGAAGCATAATCCTCAGGTTTTATACACCAGAATGTTGTCAATAAACATAATGACGAACGAGTCAAGATAGGGCTGAAATACACTGTTCATCAAGTGCATGAATGTTGTTGGGGCATTGGTCAGCCCAAAAGACATCACAAGGAACTCGTAATGACCATACCGAGTCCTGAAAGCAGTCTTCGGGATATCTAGCTCCCGAATCATCAATTAATGATAACATGAATGCAAGTCGATCTTAGAGAACACTCTGGCACCCTGAAGCTGATCAAATAGGTCATTAATATGTGGAAATGGATACCTGTTCTTCACTGTAACCTTGTTCAACTTGCGATAATCAATACACATCCGCATAGAACAATCCTTATTCTTAACAAACAAGACAGGAGCACCCCAAGGTGATACACTGGGCCGAATGAATCCCTTATCAAGCAACTCTTGCAACTGTTCCTTTAACTCTTTCAACTCTGTTGGCGCCATATGATAGGGTGGAATAAAAATGGGCTGAGTGCCCGGTATCAAATCAATACCAAAGTCGATATCTCTATCGAGTGGCATGCTCGGAAGATCCACCGGAAATGCATCTGGATAATCCCTCAATACCGAAACTAACTCTACGATAGAAGTATCAACAATAACATCCCTCACATATGACAGATAGGCATCACATCCCTTCTCAACCATCCGCTGAGCCTTTAGAAATGAGACAACCCTACTAGGAACATAATCTAAGGTACCTCTCCACTCTAGCTGTGGTAGACCTGGCATAGATAACATCACCATCTTGGTGTGACAATCAAGGATAACGTGATAGGGTGACAACTAGTCCATGCCCAAAATAACATCGAAATCCACCATACTGAGCAACAATAAACCGGCTCTGGTCTCAAAACCACTAAGAACAACCAAACCCGACCGATACACACGGTCAACAACAAAATAATCACCCACGAGTGTAGACACATAGACAAGAGAACTCAAAGAATCACGAGATACACCCAAATACGGAGAACAATAAGATGACACATGGGAATATGTGGAGCCTGGATCAAATAAGATTGATGCATCTCTATGAAGGACCGGAACAATACCTGTGATGACAGAGTCAGATGCAAGTGCCTCAGTCCTAGCAGGGCGACCTCTAACTGTCTGACCTCCACCTCGAGCTGGATGTGCAGGTGGAGTGGTAGTTGGTGCTGTAACCATAGCCTAAGGACCCAGTGGATCACGCGGTGCTTGAGTGGTCTGTGGAGGTGCACCCTTTATAAATTTGGGGCAATCCCTTACCATATGACGAGTATCACCACACTCAAAACAAGCTCTCGGAGGGCGTGGCTGTTGTGACTGGCTCGGGTCTGATCGGCTGGACTGACCTCTGAAAGCACCCTATGTAGGAGGTACACTAGACAATGGCGGTGCATAATAGGGAGCCTGGGGCCTAGGAGTGGCCGGAGTACCGCTGGCTGCTGGAAGTGCTGAATAAACATGGTGACTTTCATAGCCCCTACCCTGACGAGCTACAGCTGGGGCACGAGTACCACTATATATGCCAAACTCTCGAGACCTCTTGGCCGCCCTCTTCTGTCTCTCTCCCGAGTCAGCATACTCTCTAATCTCCTGGCGATTCCCACCACCTGCTGGTATGTGATGTCCATCTCCAACTCTCAGGCCATGCTAAATTTGATACTAGGGTTGAGCCCCTTAATAAATCGACGAACCCACTCACGAATAGTAGTAACCAAGGCTGGTACATGCCTGGCCAAATCACTACACCGGACCGCATACTCTGACATGGTCATAGAACCCTAGCGCAACTGCTCAAACTCCGTGCGCCATGCATCTCTAAGACTCTGGGGGACATACACCCTCAAGAACATGTCTGAGAACTGAGTCCAAGTGAGTGAAGCTACCTCGACCGGACTGCCCAACTCGTATGCTCGCCACCACTGATAGGTAACTCATTTAAGCTGGAACATAGTGAAAAAAACCCCATTAGACTCCGCAACACCCATAGTACGAAGGATACGGTGGCACTCTTCAAGGAAACCCTGGGTATCCTCTAATGCGAAGCCACTAAAAGTAGAAGGGTGGTACTTCTTGTACCTCTTGAGCCTGAGTTGTTCCTCCTAAGAAACTGCTGCCCTAACCTCGGGCTGAACTGGGCTACCGGCTGCATTGGTATGACCTCTGGAACCTGGTCGGCCTGGACCCGCTACTTTGGGGTACAGGCGGGGGGAGTCTATGCTCCTTCCCTGGCCTGAGATGTGGCAGGAGCAAGTGGTATCAACCCTGCCTGAGCCAAAGTCCTGAACATGCTCAGAAACTGGGCGAGAGTCTGTTAGAGGGATGGTGCAGTAACAGGTGTCTTAGGTGCCTTCCCTCCAACTGGAACTACTGGTGGCTCCTCTGTAGCAGCTCGTGCGGGTGCTCTGGCTGCACCACGTGGACATCTTCATCCTTTACCCCAGCCCCGGCCTCTCGCAGCTCTAGCATGGGTGTGGGTGTCTCGTCATCTGATCTAGCTGTACATGTCCTCACCATCTATGAGAGAATAGAAAGACAAAAATTTAGAATTCGAACTCAAAACTTTAGCACGAAAATAAATCAAACAATTGAAGCTTTTCCTAACAATTCCATGGCCTCGCAAAAATAAGCACAGTCATCTTTGTACCGATCTGCAAGACTCTACGAAACCTGCTTGTGACTTATAACACCTATGAACCTAGTACTATGATACCAACTTGTCACGACCCCAATTTTTCTCCGTGGAATGTCGTAACGACACCTAATCTCTAAGACAAGGTAGGCCTAACAATTATGCGGAATAACGGAATATAAAGCTAAAACTCAAACCTCATCATATGAAATAAATAAAAACTATGATTCAATATAGTTACAACTCCAAAAATCTGGTAGAAATAAGTCACAATCTCTAAAGAGAAATGCTAAATATCTCTATACATCAGAGTCTAAATGGAATAATGAAGACAACATAACAAGGATAAAAGGGGACTCCGAGGTCTGCGGACGCTGGCAGATATACCTTGAAGTCTCCTCACACGGGCTAGCTCATTAATATCTGGTCTGGTAGGAAGAATCTAGATTTGCACAAAAGATATGCAGAAGAGTAGTATGAGTAAACCACAACGATATCCAGTATGTGCCAAGCCTAACCTCGGTAGGGTAGTGGCGAGGTCAGGTCAGGGCCCTACTAGAAATAATAGGAAAAACAAGGCAGAAGATATAATGATGTAATGAAATGATTGAGATGTGTAACAATAGAAATTCACAGAAGATAACAACCCGGAATCAAAGAGGATAATTACAACACGTAAGGAAGCACAATCTTACAAGTTAAGGAACAATAACATCAACAATAATAATGCAGCAAATAGAGGTAAACAACAGGGGCACTCCTGAGGTACCGCCTCGTAGTCCCAACAGTGTGTCTTACAACAGCACGTCAGAAACCTCGTGCTAACAATGATAACCACATGGCAGAAATCTCGTGCCATAATAACACTCCCCATGGCATAAACCTCATGCCACAATAACACTCCGCACGGAAGAAGCCCCGTGCCACAATAACACTCCGCATGGTAGAAACCTCGTGCCACAATAACACTTTGCATGGCAGAAACCTCGTGCCACAACCAAACAGCCATCTCAACCAAAAATTACGAAAATAACACATAACAATTGAAACAATGAAATTACAGCAAGGAACCCTACAGTTAAAGAATGAATAAGAAATCAAGAGAATAGGTAATTTAACTAAGCATGTTGCACAATTGCAAGTAAGAGATAAGACACGTTGACATGTGACATTAGGCTAAATCCTAATGGAAATTTCTCCCACACAAGGTTAGACAAGTCACTTACCTCAAATCTCGCTCAATCAATCAATTTCCCTCAACTTTCCGACTTCGAATGACCCAAATCTAGACAAAAGAAATTACATACTTTAAATATAACTATAAGAAACGAATCTAAATAATGAAATTATGACTTTCACAATGAATTAGAAAATAGCCCCAAAAAGTCGACCCGATCTCACATCTTGGAATCAGGTAAAAGTTACAAAATCCGAACACCTGTTCAACCACGAGTCCACCCATACCAAAATTATTCAAATCCGATACCAAAACCTCGATCAAAACCTTAAAATTCGGTCTAAGAACTTTATACCTTTTCCCCCCAATATATCAACCCAAATTCTTAATTAAATGAAGAAATTAATAATAGATTAGTGGAATATAATAAAAAATGAGTCAAAAATATTTACCCAATTGTTTCCTCTAAAAATTCCCCAAAATCTCGCCTCAATCTGAGCTCCCTAGGTCCAAAAATGGATGATGAAATCAAATCGAACCTAGGCCTTTTCTGCCCAATTAAACCGCTTCTGCGAGGACTTAGATGCATCTGCGGCTCCGCACCTGCGGAATTTCCATCGCAGGTGTGGCCATCAATTAGGCCCATGAAAACCCGCTTCTGCGGCACCCTTAGCGCACCTGCGCTTCTGCAAAGGGACAACCGCATATGCGCTTCCGCTTCTGCGCGCCACTGACCGCATATGCGGCCCCTGCTGGCCTGACTCACTCACGCTTCTGCAGATCAAGGGCCACTTCTCCGGTGCCGCACCTGCGGCCCAAGGTGTGCAGGTGCGATTGCACCAGACATTGCCAAGCTTCAGCAATGCACCAAGATAAATTTTTTCCGGATTCAAATCCGAATCACACTCGAGGCCCACGAGACCCGTCTGAATATACCAAAAAGTCCTAAAACATCATACAAACTTAGTCGGGCCTTTAAATCACATCAAACAGCGTTAAAACCATGAATCACACCCCAATTGAAGCTTAATGAACTAAAAAAATTTCAACTTCTACAAATGATGCCGAAACCTATCAAATCACGTGCGATTGATCAAATTTTGCACACAAGTCACATTTGACATTATGGACCTACTCCAGCTTCCGGAATCAGAATCCGACCCCGATATCAAAAAGTCCTCTCCCGGTCAAACTCCCCCAAAATCTTCCAATTTTTCAACTTTTGCCAATTAACACCGAAATGACCTACGGGCCTCCAAATCAACATACGAACACGCTCCTAAGACAAAAAAAAATCATCATACGGAGCTATTGGGACCGACAAAACTCCATTCTGGAGTCGTATTCACACAAGTTAAACTACAGTCGACTCCTACGACTTAACCTTATATTTTTAGGGACTATGTGTCCCATTTCCACGCTGAAATTCTCCCAAACCCGACACCAAGCACCCCGGCAAGTCACGTAACCACATAATGATATAGAGGGAGAAATAATAAGGGATTAGGGCTAATACTCTCTAAACGACCGGACTGGTCATTACATCCCCCCCTTCTTAAAACAAACATTCGTAACGTCCCATGCTGGGGCTAAGAAGGCCGAGGCGAGTGTGACCGACATATTTGTTGTTAAACAGTCTCCGGGAGAGGGATTGAGGGACTTCCTATCCTGGTTCAACCGAGTAAGGATAACCCTGCCAAACGTATCGGAAGGGATAACGGTTGCAGCCTTTCAGAACGGGTTGAATAGAGATAGTTCGAGGGCGACAAGAAAGTTATTAAGTCGACTGATGAAGTACCCTTCGACCACTTGGGAAGAAATACACAACTCATATTGTGCCAAGGTCCGAGCAGATGAGGACAACCTCAATGGACCAACTCACCGACTGACCTCGGTACAGGCCGAATCCATAAAAGATCGAAGAAATAATACCAGAAGAAACCTCGGAGCTCCGCTATCTAACAGGGAACGACATCAACCGTATGTTAGAAAATCCATTATGACCTCCTCCCGCCACGAGGAAGGCCCGCCTAGACCAAGGACAGGGACTTGCCGGAATGAAAGAGGTATGCCCCCTTTATTATCCGCTCACAACTTTTGCGTGTCACCTATAGAAATAGTCTATGACTTGGAGAAGCTCAGAACAAAGGTAAAGTAGCTATAGAAGATGAAGTCAGATCCGGGCACCATAAAGTCAGACGCCCTCTGCGAGTTCCATCAAGAACGATGGCACAAAATCGAAGATTGCATTGCCCTAAGGCAGGAGGTCGTAAACATATTACGAAAAGGACACCTCAAAGAGTTGCTGAGCGACCGGGGAAGGACCAACTTTGCCAGAGGACACGAACAACACCAAGGACCGCCGAAGCCTCTTTCACCAGCTCGTACCATCCACATGATCATCAGCAGCAGCGATGACGCTTCCATCAATAGCGTGAAGTTCACCACTACCTACAAGCTTAAACGACCAATCACCCGTGAACGGTATGATGAACTTGAAGAGAGTATCATCTTCGATAATTCAGATACTAATGGTTTGGCGTATCCTCACTATGATGCCCTTGTCATCACTTTACGAATTTTAGATACCGATGTGAGACACATTATGGTAGATGATGGAAGCGGCGCGTGCATTATCCATCCTCAAGTGCTTGCATAAATGAAGCTTGAAGATAAGATAGTGTCGTGTTGCATCACACAAACTAGTTTTAACAATGCAGTCGAGCGAACATCTAGCGAAATCACACTCCCTGTTCTGGCTGGTGGTGTCACTCTAGAAACCACATTTCACATCATGGACCAAGACACATCAAACAATGCCATAGTAGGGCGACCATGGATACACACCACAAGAGCCGTCCCTTCCAGTTTATACCAGGTCATCAAGTTCCCGACTCTGTGGGGAATATTCAGTATACGAGGGGAATAACGCACATCCCGGGAATGCTACCGCATCGCCCTAAACAATACAGTCGCTCAACAAAAGAAAGAAAAAGAAAAAGAGGCATAGCAATCAACAGGGTCGGGGTCTGCATGTGGCGACAGTAAGGATGTCATCAAAGACCCTAATATGGTCGAAGCTACAGGTTGAACCATAGAAGACCTCAACCCCAGTCAATTCGACCTCAACGACCACGACATGAAAGCTTATATCTGCTGCAAACTTCAGGAACCAGGTAAATTCTGTCAATTTTTAGAAACTAACGCATATTTGTTTGCTTTTAGCCAGGTATCCCAAAGGAAATTGCCACGTACAAAATAAACGTCGACCCATTCCACCCCTGGTAAGACAAATTAGACATAAGTTTAACTCTGCAATTAACGACACGGTACGTGATGAGGTAGAGAAACTATTGGATAATGGCTCTATCAGGGAGTCGAAGTACCCCCAATGGGTCGCCAACATGATCATGGTAAAGAAGAAGAATGGGAAATGGCGGATGTGCGTGGATTTCACAGATTTGAACAAAGCATGCCCCAAGGATTTGTTCCCATTACCTCATATCGACCAACTCATCGATGCAATAGTCGGGCACAAACTACTGAGCTTGTTGGATGCCTATTCAGGTTATAATCAAATCCTCATGGATGAAGAGGATGAGTAAAAAACCACATTCATCACCCATCAAGGGACATGCTGTTATAGGGTTATGCCTTTCGAGTTAAAGAACATAGGGGAGACTTATCAAAGGTTGGTGACGAGGATGTTCAAGGACCAACTCAAAAAAATGATGGAAGGCTATATAGACAACATGCTGGTCAAGTCCGAAAGGAAAGAAGATCACATCGACCATCTGAGAGAGACTTTCAACATACTCAGGCGATACAGAATGAAGCTGAACCTGGAAAAATGTGCATTTAGCATGGCCTCAGGAAAGTTTCTGGGTTTCCTGGTATCACAGGGAGGGATCGAGGTCAATCCTGACCAAATCAAAGCCATCGAGGGGATACTGAAACACTTGACCACTAAAAAGCAGGTTCAAAGGTTGACTGGCCAGATCGCCACCCTGTCAAGAATCATTTCATGATCATCGAATACATGTCATAAATTCTTTGCCATTCTCAAGAAGGATAATGGCCTCTAATGGACTTTGGAGTGAGTCCAAGCCCTGAAGGAATTAAAAGCATACTTGTCGTCGCCACCACTACTTTCAAAATGAGAGCCAGGAGAACGTCTCCTCGTTTATCTTGTTGTATTTGAAGTAGCTGTGAGTGTGGTCCTAGTTCGAGAAAACAAAGGTACGCAATCCCCCATCTATTATATTTGTAAAACATTAATCGATGCTGAGACGAGGTATCCTCACCTCGAAAAGCTGGCCCTGGCCTTAGTCGTAGCTTCACAAAAGCTTAGACCATATTTCCAATGCCACCTCATCTTGGTCGTCACGACTTTCCCCTTGAGAAGCATTTCTCAGAAACCCGAGCTATCGGGAAGGCTGGCCAAATGTTCGATAGAGCTGAGTGAGCACGATATCACGTACCAGCCGCGAACAACAATAAAGTTACAAGTGTTCGCTGACTTCATAGCCGACTTTAGGGAAAAGTAATGCCCAGAGTTGAAAGAGAAATCGCTCACACTTCCCCCCAAACACAAGACCTCTAGGTCCTATGCGCGTCCAACGCGTCAGGGTCCGGACTAGGACTCGTACTCGAAGTCCCAATCGGCGAGGTAAATCGACAGTCCGTAAGATGCCCGAATATGACTAACAAAGAGGCCAAGTATGAGGCCGTAATTGTAGGTTTGAGGCTAGCACTCAAGTACGAGGCAAAACGGTTAAAACTACGCTATGATTCCCAACTTGTAGTTAACCAAGTCACAGGGAATTTCCAAATCAAGGAAAAAAGATTGCAAAAGTATCAGACCGAAATTTGCAAGCTGCTGCCCGAGTCCGACGAATGTCAACTCGACCAAATTCCACTGGCAAAGAATGCTGAGGCAGATGGCCTCGCTAAACTAGCCGCAACCACCTAAAACATTATAACCAGAGACAGAAGCGTAGTCTACCTCCTCAACTCGTCGCTAGACCAAGTCGAGGTAAGAACCATAAACTTAACTTTGGATTGGAAAAATTGTATTATTACATATTTGTAGGGTGACACTCTCCCAGTTGATAAAAAAGAAGCCAAGAAACTGAGAATGTAGGTGGCCAGGTACAATATCATCCATAACGACTTGTATAAGAGAACTTACGGCGGCCCTCTGGAAAAATGCTTGGGCCCAAACCAAATGCGGCGCTTCCTTGAAGAGGTCTACGAGGGCCACTATGGAGCTCACTCCGGCAATCGGGCTCTGGTCAGATGCCTCATACGGGCAAGATATTACTTACCCACCATGAAAAAAAAGGTCACAGACTTCATAAAACAATGTGAGCAATGCCAAAAGTATGCTCTAATAATCCACCAAGCGGGCGAACAACTCCACTCGGTCACCTCACCTTGGCCGTTCATCAAATAGGGAATGGACATCGTGGACCTTCTCTCGGCAGGGCGAGGTAACATACCATTCCTTTTGGTTTTAACTGACTATTTATCTAAGTGGATGGAAGCAGGAGCATTCGCCCAAATACGTGAATATGAAGTAATCACCTTTATATGGAGGAACATCATATGCCGGTTTGGCCTCCCCAAAGATATCAGCTGCAACAACAGACCCCAATTCACGGGAAAGAAAACCGCTGAGTTCTTTGAGAAATGGCATATCAAAAGGATACTTTCAACTCCACAGGCAAGAGGAGTCCTCCAACAAGTTGATACTGAACATCATGAAGAAAAAGCTTGAAGACGCCAAGGGACTGTGGCCGAAAATATTACAGGAAGTATTGTGGGCTTATCAAACAACTCCGAAAATGAGCACAGGAGAGACACCCTACTCTTTGGTCTATAGGACCGAGGCAGTAATACCAGTCGAGGTCGGTGAGCCCAGTCTGAGGTATTCCCATAAGAGCGGAACATGCAACGATGATTGTCGAAGACAGGAACTCGACGAAGTCGACGGACAGAGGGATATGGCCTACATAAGGATGATCACCCCAAAACAACAAGCACAACACTATTATAACAAGAAGGCAAAGGTCAGACCGCTAAAAGTCATGGACTACGTGTGTAAAGCTAGAACACATGTGAGAAAAGACCTACGAGAAGGCAAACTAGGAACAAATTGGGACGACCCGTACAGAATCACAACAAAAGTGAACAAAGGGTCATTCCAACTAGAAAAAATGGGAGTAAAGCTACTACCAAACAAATGGAATATTACCCACCTCAAGTACTTCAAATTTTAAGAGATAAAGCGTCCCCCAAGTCGTACTCTTTTTTCCCTCACTTGAGTTTTGTCCCGATTGGGTTTTCTCAAGGAGGTTTTTAACGAGGCAATGAAGGGAACACATCTAGTCGAAGTATGCAAAGACAGAACCGGGGTGACTAGTTCATTGCTCGACCTCTCAAGCACTCTTTAGCTCAACCAATGAAGGGACTAGATAGATTGGGACTGGAATGCCAGCCAACGCCCAAAAATTTGTAAATTTCTCCAAGTGTATGACCAAAGCAACAATGCTTGAAGTTTATTGTTATTTATCCAAGTTTACCACCAAAGAAACAATGCTTAAAGTTTATGGTTTCGACAAACTTCGCACTTATCGGCACATCTTTCTAAATTCAGGTTACGTTCGACATCGCTCACACAAACACCTATCGGCCCTCGACCATAATTAATTTAGGTTATATTTGAACTCGCTTGAACTAACACCTACCGTCCCTCGCCCGAAATTTAATTCAGGTTACGTTCGACCTCGCTTGAACAAATACCTACCGGACCTCAGCCAAAATTGAATTCAGGTTACGTTCGAACTTGCTCGAACAAACACCTATCGACCCTCGGCCATAATTAGGTTAGGTTATGTTCGACCTCGATCAAACTAACACCTACCAGCCCTCGGCCGAAATTAAATTCCGGTTACGTTTGACCTCGCTCGAAGTTACACCTACCAGCCCTCGACCAAAATTAATTTAGTTTATGTTCGGCCTTACTCGAACAAACACCTACCGGTCCTCGACCAAAATTGAATTCAGGTCACGTTCGACCTTGTATGAGCTAATGCCTACCGGCCCTCAGCCATAATTAATTTAGTTTATGTTCGACCTCGCTCGAACTAACACCTACCGGCCCTCGGTCACAACTAAGTTCAAGTATGATCGACCTCGCTCAAACAAAGAAACATAAGCAAAAAACATGAAAGTATAGAAAATACTAACCAAAGAAAAAAAAAACAAATGCGGGAAACAATATGAGCATTCCATATTCATACTTAAACATTTTTTACAAAAGCTCGCGAAGACGCCTACACAGAATACACAAACTTACAACAAAATGAAGAAATAAAAAGAAAAACTACTGGTCGCCGCCATCGGGCCCTTCACTACCATCGCCCTTGCCACTTGGGCCATCTCGATCTCCCCCTTCATCATCACCATCTCCTTCATGGTACGCAGCATCATACCAGGTGTTCTTTTCAAGTCGGTCCATGTCCTCGTCCCCCTCATCATCACCAGCCTCAGGTGTGGCAGGATCATATCCACAAGCGACCCGAGCCTCATAGGCCTTAATGCGAACATCATCAAGGGCGACCGCAGAAATAGACCACACGTTGTACAAATCGTGGAACACATCTAACTGAGATTCAACATGAATCCATTCCTCGTACAGGTCTCGAGGAATGTTTGGAAAATTTGAAGTGCGAGAGGATGACGGTTGCGCGAGCAATTGAGCCTTCTCAGCCTCTAAGGCGGCCACCTGGTCCTGAAGGAGGGAGTTGTCTTTTTCCAGCTCTCCGATCCTCTCCTCTAATCTATCTTCTTTTGCCTTCACCGTAGATTGGTCAATCTCCCGCTCGGCCCAGAGAGTCCTATTTTCCAACTCTAACATCTCTAATTTTCTCCGAGCCTCCAAACAAGAAGACTCTGCCTTCTCCAGCTCGTTCTATTTCTTGGTAACCTCGCCATGAAAAACCTCCATATGTAGGCGGTACTCTTCCAATTGCCTGCGCAACTCGACCACTTGAATCTGGAGGTCACCACATTGGGCCTCCACGGCTCTGCTGATCTCGAGCTCTTCCTCCTTACTTCTCAATGCCCCCTCAAGGACACTGTACTTCTCGATGACCATCACCAGCTCGTCATCCTTCTCCTTCAGCTCATCATGAAGGGTATGCAAGTTGCCACCCTCGCCAAACTGGCTGTGAAACTATCGATACTTGCCTCGGTACTCAAAGTATTTGTGTTGCTACTTCGCGAATATCGCCTTACGCCTGTACTCCCTTCCGGCACTTTCAATCTCCAAGTTCATGGTCTACAGTCATAAAAAGAAAGAACAAAAAAGAAATACAAAAATGAGAATGCCTCCATTGATAAAGGCAAAGCACTAAAAACAGACCCT